>NC_091691.1:77963750-78277272 GCF_041296265.1 Equus caballus
CTGAGGCAGATCCACTTGCTCAGTTGCAGAGGTTCCAGGCACCCTTCCTATGTGGGCCCACAAGTTCCCTGAGGACTTGTTGTTGGTTGGGACCAGTCTCTTGGGCAGGCTGCCTGCCATGGCTGAGCTGGATTAAATTGGTGTTCTGGTGTGGTAGACCCCTGGGCTAATAGGCCAGGGGAAGATTTCCAGTGGCATCTGCCAGTGCCTGTGTCAGCATGCCTGCACTAGGTCACAATAATGGCTGCCGCCAATGTCTCAGTCCCTGTAGAGGTCTCATCTCTCACCAGCATGCACTCAGAGCCTATAAGGTGAGTCTCTCTTCACCAGAGGACTGTGCACCTTTCTTTCTGATGATGTTAGATTGCTTTTTGAAATGGGTGAATTTGTGCATGGGCCCTTTAAGAGCAGGCTTTCCTTTATGTTCCATAGCTTTTCTAGGGGTATTCCCCATTGTAGTTAATAGCTAGCAAAGCCAGGTATTATGACACTTGTCTCAGTGGTGCTGAGTCCAAAAGCTGCCTATTTTGGTAATGCTCCCTCAGTCAGATCCCTCATTCTTCCATGGAAGGCTCTGTACCTTAAGGTTGCTCCCAACTGGCCATGAAATGTTATTGCTAAAGGTGGCCTTTTTCTTTCCAAAAAGGAATTTCTGCTTCTTCCACATCAGTCAGCACTGTCCATTGTTGTTGGAGTTCTTTTTTTATCCAGTTTTCAGTTCTCTGTTAGAGGTAATTGTTCCAAGAGTAGTTGTAAATTCATTGTGTCCATGGGAGGAGGTGAGTTCAGAGTCTGCACATGCCACCATCCTGACACCACCTCTGCAATAATTGTTAATGGATACACAATAGAGAAAGAAGTAAATTGGGACATCAATAACAGAAAATGAGAGGGGAGTAGAAAAAGCGTAGAATTTTTGTATGTGATTGAAGTTGTTATCAGCTTAAAATAGACTGTTATAAAATGTTTTATGTAAGACTCACGGTAATCACAAGGAAAAAAACTTCTAGAAGATACACAAAATATGAAGAGAAAGGAATCAGAGCATATCATTACAAAAAATTATCAAAGCACAAAGGAAGACATCAAGACAGGAAGAAAGGAAGAAAGGAAAAAAGGAACTACAAAGTAGAAAGCAGTTAACAAAATGGGAAGAGTAAGTCCTTACCTGTCAATAATTACCTTAAATATAGACTGATTAAATTCTCCTATCAAAACACATAGAGGGACAGTGGGTGAAAAAACAAGATACCACAGTATCTATAAGTGACTCATTTTAGCTTTAAGGCACATAGACAAGACATGGAAACAACTTAAGTGTCTATCAACAGATGAATAGATTAAAAACATGTGGCTCACATATGCACGTGAACCCATGTATGCAAGAACGTGCGTGCGCATGCATGTGTGCACGCACACACACGCGCACACACACACAGAGGAATATTATATAGCCTTAAAAAAGGAGGAAATCCTGCCACTTTTGACAACATGGATGAACCTGGAGGGCATTGTGTTAAATTAAATAAGCCAAACATAGAAAGGCAAATACTGCATGATCTCACTTAGATGTAGAACCTAAAATAGTCAATCTCAGAAAAGCAGAGAGTAGAATGGTGTTTGCCAGGGGCTGGTGGGTGGGGAAAATGGGGAGACATTTGTTAAAGGGGACAAAGGCTCAGTTATGTGGGAGAATTATGTGAATAAGTTCTGGAGATGTAATGTACAACATGGTGACTATAGTTAATAACACCACACTGTATACTTGAAATTTGCTAAGAGAGTAGGTCTTAAGTTTTCTCACTGCCAAAAAAAAAAACAGAAGAAGAAATCGCAACTATATGAGATTAGCTTTATTGTAGTAATCCTTTCACAATATATGCATACATATATCAAAACATCACATTGTATACCTTAAGTATATATAAGTTTTACTTGTCAAGTATACCTTAATAAAGATGGAAATAACCAATCTAAATACTGCTAGAGCTAATTAATTTGTGTTTGTAAAGGGTTTTGAGATCTAAAATGGAAAATAGTTACAGAGAACAAAATATCACTACAACAATTTATTTGTATCCTGTTATTTAATGTTATTTTATGGCTGGGGTTCTATAATTTATTATCATAAGGTGAAGGAGAGCTCATTGCCTGCCAAAATGAAAATATACAGTAGATACAGCAATATATCTATTACACGTATTTTAATAGGGAGCCGCCTGCTTGCATTTATCACTTGTGTTATGTGAGGGTGAGTTATGAGACCTCACAAAAAAAAGGTGTATCTCTTTTTATGCCCTCATAATTTAGAATTAGTGGCTGAGTGGATTTTGGAGAAATCCTCTCTCTCACACACACACAAAATATTAAGACTCAGATGAGCTCAGGGATTTGAACAACTAGAGCAATTTCCCTGCCTAGGGGTGTATTGAAGAGAACTAACAAGAAAGTACATGTGAAGAAGAGGAAGCTCTAAGTTTTGTCTTTGTTGCTGTGGTCTAGTGGTGTAAGCTGAAGACCCCCAAACTAAAAGGAATGTTTTGGTGTGTCATCCTACTTAAATAGGGAGCTCATTTTTATTTTTACTGGTGGATTCATGCATTATTCGCATTTTATAGGTTGAAAAACTGAGCTAAAGGGAGATTATTCATCTGACATCTGATGGAGAAATTGCTTCAGCTCTCACCACCTTAGCACTGATCCTTGAGAATAATGGCCACTGCAGTTTACTGAGTATTAACCATGTAAATTACATAGCACAGAGTCTGGCACATGGTGACCAGGTTGCTGCTGTGTCAGACTCTGTGCTGGCAGCTTTACTTGGATTATTTCATTTGATCCTGACATTAGCCTTAAGAGGTCTTAGTTTCCATTTTAGAGACCAGGCACAGAGAGGTTAAGTTCGTCAGTGATGGATCAGGATGCAAACTCATGTCCCTCTGATTCCAAAGTCTGTGCCATTAACCACTGACTCTCTAGTGCTATCTAATATAGTAGCCACTAGCCACTTGAAATGTGGCTAGTCAGAATTACGGTACAGAATTTGCTGTGAGGGTAAAATACATACTGGATTTCGAAGACAGTACAAAATAAACAAAGTAAAATATCTCAGTAATATTTTAAAAAATTGATTACGTGCTGAACTGATAATATTTTGGATAAATTGAGTTAAATAAAAATAAATTATTAAATTAATTTGATCTACTTCTTTAAAAATTTTTTAATGTGGCTACTAGAAAATTTAAAATTTTATATGTGGCACACACTGTATTTCTCTTGGACGGCACTGCCAGACCGTGTTGTAACTGTCCCCTTGTGCTTCTTACCACAGTTGTCTGCCCACAGTAAGCACTCTGCATGTTCTGACTCATCCATGATTTATGCAAGCATGGTTAGAAGCCAAAAAAGAGGAAAAATGATAACATAAATTGCCAAGTGAGTCCTTTTGGCATGAGTCAAATACAGCTTAAAAAACTCAGAAGACAGACTATAAATTTTTATTTATACAATTTCACAGGCAATTTCCAAGGCTCAGGCCCCATCACGCCTCCTTCCCTGTCCCCTAATCTTCCCCTCCTTTCACTAACTAACATGCTAGGAGCATTTAGTTTAGGCCAGGGACTGTTCAAGGCCTTAAAAATTACAGTGATGAATAAGACCCAGTTACCAGAGAGTCCGCCCCTTAGTAGAGAAAATTGACCTATGTTAGTTTGCTAAGGCTGCAGTAACAGGGTACCACAGTGTTGCTTAAACAACAGAATTTTTTTCTCACTGTTCTAGAGGCTAGAAATCTGAGATCAGGGTGTAGGCAGTGTTGGTTTCTTCTGAGACCTTTTTCCTTGGCTTGTAGATGGTTGTCTTCTCCTTGTGTCTTCACATTGTCCTCCCTCTGTGTGTGTCTGTGTCCAAATTTCTTTTTCTTCTTAAGGAAGCCAGTCATATTGGAATAGGGACAATCCTAATGACCTCATTTTAACTGAATCATCTCTGTGAAGACTGTCTCTGAAGACGGTCACAGTCTGAGGTGTTGGAATTAGGAGCTCAACATATGAGTTTTTGAGGGATACTCTTCAGTCCATAATGTAGTCTATGGAGCAAGTGCTATGGCCACATGGAAGATGGAGTATCTGATGCTTTGTGGCTGCATGTTGAGGGTGATCAGGGAAGACCTTACATACATGAGGTGGGGATTGGTGGGCTCTTGGAGATGAGCTTTTCCTTTCCTTTAGTTCAATAAGCAGCCAGCTGTTCTCAGTACAGGTAGAACTAAATGCAGATATTGAGGGACCTGCTACATTTGAAGGTGTTCTGAGGTAAAGGTGTAGCAAGACCCTCGTGTTTTTGAGTGGCTTAGCAGAAGCTGCCTTACCCCTTGGTATGCAGAGTTGATAGTCAAGGAGGTGGTGATCAACTTGTGAAGGGAGCCCAGAGTAGACAGGAAACTGGTGGTAGAGGCAGGAATGGATAACAGCCCCGTAAAATCAAATTACTTTCAATAAATTTGTTTACACTGGTGATGAGGTTTCAACCTAAAGGGCCAAGTGTTTTTTGTTGGAGTCCTGGTTTAGCCCAGGGTGTCTTTGAAGTTGGAAGACTTTCTGGACCCACCACCTTTTGAGGATTTGAACTTTGGGAGCCATGGATGGTTGTAGGGATGTGGACCTAAAGAAGGTGCCCTGGAGGCCAAGTGCAGGGCCTATGAAGGGGCTTGGACCAGCTGAAGCATTGCAGCAGAGTGGACAAGTGTCCCTGGGGCTGTGTACAGGGGACAAATGACTGAGATGTGTACAGAGTGGATAAGTGCCCAAGGTTTCCAAGACAAGACAATGCGGCAAGGAGAGGCAACAGTAGAGGTGGAGATAGGACTCCAATGATCTCTACAGGTCTTTGGCAGTGGACTGTTCCTTCTGGGAGGAAGTAAGCCCCTTGATTTGTTAGAAGAGGTTTAAGGGGTGTGGGAAAGTCCCAAGAGAAAGATGAGTGCTTAAATAATTAACTGGAAAAAGAAAAAAGATGTGACTGTCCTTGTACCTTGAGTTGATGGAGGCCATTCCATGGGTTACAGAGTGGGAACATATGACTTGGAGTTGGAAGAACGAGTTGGAGATTTGTAGGAAGGTGAAGTTAAAGGGTGACATTCGTGGCAGACAAAAGAGCAACTGCAAAGACCTAAAAGAATCTGGTCTGTTAGAGAAGTGACTGTTGGTGCCGGCTGTAGGGTTTATGTGGGAGAAAGAGAAAGGGATAAAGCTGGAAAGGTACAGCAATTGGGCACAAAAGTTTCAGGGCTAAGCTAAGGAATCTGGATTTTATCAGATAGGTAATGGGAAGATTTGATGATGGGAGCTATGTTTCTCTAGCTGCAGGGCTAGGGAAAATGGGGAGAGGTGCTAGAAGGTGACATAGCCCCTGCTGTGAGGCTAGTCATCTCTATAATGGGGTCTGTGACGTGGGTGGGGCTGTGGCATATGATCCACTAGGCTGTTGGGAAAATAGTAGAATTCCTATTTTATTTTGCTTGTTATCTAAAAAGCAAATAAAACATTTGCTGGTATTATCTATGGAGCGACACTGGACCCTCATCTCACTTGGTCTATATGGTGTGCGGTCACGTGCCTTGTAGGACTCGAAGTACCCTGAAGCATGAGTGGAGGCTTTACCAGATGGGAGTACTGACAGTGGGGACCCACTCCCTTGCTTGTTTCTAATGTGCATACACTGTCTGATTAAATGGGTTTACTGATTATATTTCTTAGCTATATCTCAGTTAACCTGCACAAAATGGACAAATAGCTTAAGAAAGTTCTGAAATGAAACTGTGGGTTTAAGGTGGCACTGATAATGCAAACAACATGCAATGCATGGGCAGATGGTAGAGCCAACACTTCTACTTTTGGTGCAAGATCTTTATAAGATACAACATGAGGTAAAAATAGTGACAATGTAATCATCCAATACGATGTTGGCCCAAAAAATTGAAATCAAGAAAATTATTTAAAATATGAATTTATGTCGCTGTTGCTAATGTCAAAAGTTACCCTAAATACATATTGGCCAATAATGTACTCAGCAAGATATTTAGTAGAAACATTATTTGTTTCTTTATTGTATCTTTAAAAAATATCCTTTTTTGGTATGTTTTATAATATACATATTATTAGAACTATGGTATACGTATGTAACTCACAAATAAGTAAGTATAAGTAATTAGGGAATGCATGTTCAAAATTTTTACTGAATGGATTTTCAATTACAAAATTTTGGAGTTTACTGTTTTAGGTAATGAGAAAGTGAAATAAATGCATAGACTGCCTATAGATTCCTGATTGCTCTCGGATGTCCTACGAGTGTTTTTCCATCCTTTGCTAATACTCATGTGAGGATTATTAGCCCACTCTAATCTCCCTGCTTTGAACACCCTAGGATGCCCAGCATGGCCTGAAAATATAGCTACAGAAATTCTTTTCCATAACCTCCTCCCCTCCAAGAGGGGTCTAGTGGTTTTCTTGGGCTGAAGCATTGTGGGAAGTATCTTCAAAGCAGTCAAATTATGTAGCTTCAGAAGACTTGAGGCACAGGCAGAACTTGGCTGCATCTCAATAGACCTGGGCAGTTAGGGATCTCCTGGGTGCAGGCTAAGTGATGTTCCTGTCCACCACGGACAGTAACTCGGTGGGTGTTTCTGGCCCAAGTGGCCAGAGTCAGGTCTTGGGCTCAGCCTGGGTTCAGGGCACTTGGATGTTGTCCCTCCCAGCAGTTTCTCTCTCTGTCTGCTGACTCGGACTTTCTAGAGAGGACTTCTAGGAGCAAGGGTGAAGCCTCTGGATTTTGACCTAGAGCCTCTTCTAGTTGGCTTCTTCCTACTCTAGTTGGTTCCAAACCAAACCTTCTTTATTCTTCCAACATGCAAAATCCCACTTTCTTTCTATCACATGATCCTTGATGAAGTATAGAGGAGCATAATGGCTCGATAGACAGATCTCCAAATCGTCAGCAGCACGTAACTTGTTTCCCTTCCTCAGGGTGAGAAAGTTTCAGTTTTTGGAAACACGATGCCATCCTTACACAGGGCGTAGGTGGAAGGGAGGGAGGAAAGATGTTTCATTCTTTCCTTTGGAGTAAACACCAAATCCCAGCCCAAAGCTGGATCAAATGGCTTTTTCTAATGTGGAAAGAAAATAAGAAAGAGTAAAGTAAGATGCATCTTATAGGAAAACACAATTAAAAAACTCAATATACTTTTAATTTGAATTCTAGCAGATAGCCCTTCCCAATGACCCCTGGCCTCTGCCTGTTTCCTCTTCTTCTGCTCTTGCTTGCTATGGTGATATGGCCTACAGAGTCAGCCAAAATGCAGCTGGAGGCTAAGTCCTCCTTGGTACTCTGCCCTGCCTTCTCTTCCAGATAGAAGAGGGTGTGCCTTGGCACTCAGGCTGCTAGATCTGTTCTGCGCTCCAACCTACCCCAGCAACAATCTGCATTAGTTCGGACTCTTGGTTGCAAGTAACAGAAACCAACTGTAGCTGCTTTTGGCCCAATAGAAAATTTGTTGGCTCACCTAACTGAAGAGTCCAAAGAGTGGAGCCAGACTCCTATGCAGCTGGACTTTGGGGTACATCAAGACTGAGTTCTCCTTCTCTTGGCTGTGCTTGAACTCTCTGTGGCTTCTTTCCCACAAAGCTTTTCTCTCAGAGCTCTCCAAGCCCGTATCATTATTTCAGCTCACAGTCCCAGACAAAGAAAGACCTCTCTCCAAGAATACGGATATCAAGTCACATGGAGGGAATTTGGATTGGTGTTGCTGTGGTCACCTGCCCATTCTAGAACCCATCACTGTGATCAGGAGAATGGGAAGTTCTGACTGGCCAGATCTGGTTATACGCCTCCCCTGTGGCTGAAGGTGGTTGTGTTGGTCATGTGCAACCACCACAATGGATTTCCCATAGGAAAGAGAGGTTTTGCAATTAGAAAAAGGAATACTAGCTAGACCAAAACAAGAGCAGTCTGCTAGAAACCCCAAATAGGGACCACTAGTGTTGCTCTTTGTTACCAGGCTACAAAGTGGTAAAGCCATATTAATAACAACAATATCATAAAGCATAGGAATCATGTACCAGGCATTTTGCCAAGTGCTTTATGCATCCCCGCATTTAATCTTACAGCAATCCTAGGAGGTACGTAGTAGAGCGGTCCATTTCACAGTGAGAAAATGGAGATGAGTAGCTTAGCCAATGTTACACACTAGTACTCACTGTCTTACAGAGATTTGAGTAAAATAGTTGCAGTTTACTCTTTTTGCCTCCTCTTGCTCTTCTTTCTTCTTCTCTTCCTTGGTAGTGGTGTTATTATTATTTATTGTCTTCTCCTTAGTCTCAGGCATGAGTTGGAGGAGGCTGGACTTGGCTTGGAGACGTGCTCAGAGATAGACACCATGTGTGCTCTAAATCAACACTTCCCTCAAACCCTTTCCTCAGCACCTTACACTCCTTCTTTAGGATAAGTTGTTACTGTGGGGCTCCTTGGTGACTTTGGGGTGAACACGGCTGTGGCTCTCAAGGGGACACCCTAGTCCCACTAGCTCCCACTCCTCTGTAGACTTACACTGCAGTGCTTTCTGGGCTCTGTTCTCAGTCCCGTTACTCTTGGGCTATTGTATACTTTTCTCATCATCTCCTCTTCCAGATGGGGAACTGGTGTCTAGAGAGAGGAAGTGACTTGCCCCAGGTCACACAGCTGGTTTGTGGCAATGTTGGACTTGACTTTGTCTAGTCCACTGTTACCTTCTCCATTCTCTGTGCATAGAGGATGCATCCCAGCCCTGCAGTAAGGCCCAGGAGTGAGCCCCTCCCCCCATATGTCATATTCTAATATCAAGTCCTCTGGACTTAGAATCAAAACACTCATATCTCAAGCCTGGGTTCAATACTGCTTACTGAGAGCCTTTGAATAAGTCCTTTTACTTTTCAGAGCCTGACGTTTCCCTCACCTAACCACTGGGGTAGTAATATCAGCTCTATCTACCTTAATATCTTATTGAAAGGGTAAAATCAGGTGAAATAGATGAACAGAGTTTGAAAGCTATACTGCTGTACTGGACTCTATAAATGTTTCGTAGTATTTTAGTGTAACTCACTGTAAATCTTCAATAAATGTTTCTTATTAAATGGTTGAATGCAGGAGTGCTTCTTTCTGAAACAGCTCCTGAGCCCTGGGGTGCTATACAAATGGTATTTTCTCTGGATTTTGGTTGATAATGGTTATTCACTTGTCATTCGCAGATGGTAGTTCCAAAATGATATTTAAGTTTTCTTTCTGCAGTCCCAAGAAAGGTTACTGGGTATTTGATCAAAAAGGCACATGCAATCCATCACAATGGGGCCAATACATTTTATAGACCTTTCTTGATTAACAAGGTTAAAGCATTTGGGAATCTGTGTGAGTCGATGCAGAGCTATGCCCCACTGGTGACACGACAACGAGAGCAACTGAATGAGCAAAATCTAATCTGTTCTTGAGCAGAAAGAGCTAAAACAAAATTCACTTTGTGTGTCCTTTCGGTTTTTGTGTGTCACTAAAAGCGGTGCATCTTTAAAGGGCATCGTGAGAACCCAGCTCAGGTTCAAGTCCTCTCTTGTCCCGTGCTTAGGCCTTTGTCAGTTCAGGTCTTCGTTATCACCGTCAGAGACTTTAGAATCATTTCCTCCAACTGGTCCCTCTTCCTCTTCCCAGCTGTGCTTCCAAATTCTTACTGCACACTTTCATCATCTTCAAATTCTGCTCTCATCACACCATTCCATGTTTGAGAATCTTCAGTGGCTTGAAATTGTTTAAACACCTTAATCTAGTGTTTGATGAATTCCAGTGTCTGCTTCAATTTATCTTTCCAATACTTTCCCCATTTATCTTCTTTATGAATCCTCAAATCCAGAGTAACCTGGTCTGTTCTCTGAGCTGCAGATGCTCCACATCCTTTCGTGGACCTTTGCTAGACCTATTCCCCCTGCCCCGGGTGAGTACCCCGCCCCCTCCCCCCAGCTTCACCTCCATCGGCTCCTATACATCCTTAGAGATCTTCAAATTCTCCCTCCTCTCTGGAACCATCCTAACAGCTACAGCTTATAGAGATTTCTCTTTTCTCTGAACTCTTATGGCACCCAGTCTCTTCTATCGCAACTGCCCATTTACTTATCCACCTGTCTCTTCAACTTAAAAGGATTTTTCCATCAATTCTATAAAGACTTTGATGTTGGGACTGTGTCTTCTACTACTTAGTTTCCTTCAAAGCAATTTATTCATTCAATGAATAAAAACTTGTGTTAGTCAGGACTCTACTGGGTAAAAGTAAGAGAAATCCAGCTTAAGGTAGCATAAAAGCAAGGAAAGAAAAAGAAAGAAAAAAAGAAAGGAAAGGTGGCGGAGAAATCAGTTCTTCGTGGTGGCAGAACAGCTATTTGAAGCTACAGGTTCACGTCTTCCCAGCTTAGCAACCTTTTAGGGAAAGGTACCTGTGTGTATGTCTCCCCACATCCATAAACTAACTCAGGCAAGGGCCTCATTGGACCTGCTTGGATTAGTCATTCTTCTTGGCCATTCATTTGCTGTAGGTGTGAGCTGCTATGATTGACTTAGCCTGAGTCACATGCCCTACTTTGTGACTGCGCATAGTCTTGAGCTAAGGCACTGTTATCTGACAACCTCACCATGACCAGTGGAAATATGGGAAGAGCAGTTCTCCCTCCAAAATAGGAACAGTGGGCAGACAAAAGCACAGAAGTCCTCCACATAGGTCAGCCCAGAACTCTGCATTTGGTAGATACTTGATAAATATTTCTTGGTTGAATGTCTGATTTTTAACTTCAAATCACTTTTTTGTTGTTGTTGTTGAGGAAGATTGCCTTTGAGCTAACATCTGTTGCCAACCTTCCTCTGTTTTGTACATGGGATGCCACCACAGCGTGGCTTGATGAGTGGTGTGCATGTCTGCACCCGGAATCCAAACCCATGAACCCTGGCCCAAGGAAGCAGAGTGAGCAAACTTAACCACAACACCACTGGGTCAGCCCCAAAATCACTTTTTAATTTGGGGGAAATGCACTCATAGTTAACAATTAATTCAACCCCAGGATTATTGGATGTTTCTGTTAAAACTTTGTGAAGTCCCTCTCAGTAATGTCTTCCTTTTGGTATTGGTTGTTCCTTGGGTGTTACACAAACAGTCTAACCCCACAACCACAAGCTAGCCCTTCAAGCATTAAAGAAACTGTCTTGTGCCCTTTGAATCATCCTACTTTCAGGCTAAACACGCCCATTTAAAAAAACTGCTTCTCACATGACATGTTTTCCAAATGCTTTTCCATGCTCATTGTTCTCTAGTTTCTCATGATCTGGCTGAAATGAGGCCCCTGGAACTGAGCTGAGCAAAATATTTTTGAGGTAATGGGACTCTGTTTCACCTCCCTAGTTCCATACACTATACATTTATTAACTTAGCCGAAGATTTCATGAAGATGTTTTTATAACCATATCATTGTGAATATAGATGAGTAATAGAAATTTTTAAAACAATCAATTAGCAAAAATTATCCAACCTTCTTTTCTCCAGTCTTTTAGCTCTTAAGTATGGTTTGAGGTGCTCAATTGAGGGATCCATCAGGTGACATCTCTCAGTCTTGCTGACTTTCCCACTAACGCCTCCAGCAGCCTGGCAGGCACAGACACACAGGAGAAGCTCAACATGCAGGTTCCTTAGTCACCTAAGAATATCATCCCAGTACTGGTCTCCTGCAGGCCACTCTGAGTTAATCTGCCTGCCCTTCAGAGGCAGGAGCCAGGAATGACCTTCTCACTTAGTTTATATTCCAGTGGATGTCAGCTCCTCCATGCAGGTTGAGGGACAAACCAGCTGTACCAGCCTGCTCGGGCTTCCATAACAAAGTACCACAGACTGGGGGACTTAAACAATGGACATTTATTTTCTCATACTTCCGGAGGCTGGAGTCCAAGGTCAAGGTGTGGGCAGGGTTGGTTTCTTCCAAGGCCTCTCTCCTGGGCTTGTGGATGGCTGTCTTCCCAGGCTGTCTTCACATGGCCTCTCCTGTGCATGTCTGTGTCCTAATCTCATCTTCTTATAAGGCCACCAGTCGTTTTGGATTAGGGCCCCCCCAATGACCTCATTTAGCCTCTTTAAAGACCCTCTCTCCAAATGCAATCACATCCTGAGGTGCTGGGGGTTAGGACTTCAGCGTGTGAATTTTAACATGTGAATTCAGTTCATAGCACCAAACAACCAACTGAAGTGGCTGTGTGCGTGTGGGTACCTGCGTGTAGCAGTGGCGGGGAACGGCTGCAGTCACAGGGCAGGAGAGAAGAGGTGGAGGAAGTGGACATCTTAGTGGAGGCTCAGAGTTAAGATTAATCAGCTAAAGCAGGAGTGAGTAGGCAGATGCTGACCAGTACAATGCTAGACAGGGGGGTCTGTTCCCCATTCTTATTTCCAAAGAGATCAGGTCAGGGAACCAATGAGAGAGTTTGCACCTCAAAAGAAGCTTTCGAATACTCTGAGTCAACTCAAAGGACTCATTAAGTCGAAGCTCTTATTTAATCTTTTCTTAGTGATCTGGATGATGGACTGGCAAGTGAGCCTGTCGGGTTTGCGGTGACGGTGTGGACATCATTAAATAACATGCAAATCATTAACTGGGAATGTAGACAGGGTGCCCAGACTTTATCATTTTTATTCCTACCCATGGGTAAAGCTGGCAGCGTAAATGCCCTCACCCCTGCCATGAGGAACTGTTCTCAAATGCAAAGTTTGACTCAGCCAGCCATGTAAAAGAAACTGTAATGGTCTCATTTCTATCTTTTTGAGTAATGATATGCCAGTTTCCCAATAAATTGCATAAAGGTGAAGAAGAAAAATAAGTCTTTGACCTTTCCCATTTATAACCACACTTAGCTATTTCTTCTCATATCTTACGCTGGCCACAGAGCTTTGCATAGTGGAGATTTAATTTCCTGCTGCTGCAGGCATTAAAATGGATGGGCCCTCCCTCCCTCCTTCCCTTTTCCCCTGCAATCTGAAGCTGTCATTTAGAGTTTGGAAAGACCAAGGACCTGAGTGAGGGGCGTTGCGGGTGAAATGCTTCCTTTCTCAGCAGACAGTTCCCACAGCGCAGAGCAATAGGTTCCCGATGGGAAGAACTGTGAATGCTGAGCATGGGGGTTACAGTGGCCATACCCTCTGAGTGATGAATATTGTTTATCCAGATAAATGTACTTATAATTTGTTAGTTTAATTACTGCAGCCTTGCAAAGTCTTGAACCAGTAATTCCTTTCTCAACAAATTAGGGGCCTTAAATAATTCTGTGGGAAGACTAATTCCTCACTCTGGTTTTTGGACATTTCTCTGAAAAATATTTCCAGAACTCAGCTGGGTGCCATTAACAACACGGTCAGTGGTTCTGGTTGCATTGTGACCTAGAAACCCCTTTTGGAGTGGCTTCTGTATTTCTAAGATTGGAACGTAAATCTCCTTTCAGTAATTACCTTCCCCAGATCCTTTTAGGATGTGAGAAAGATTTCATCTTTTCCAAACAACCAGCAGCTTTTGTTCCAAAAGGAGAAAGTAAGGGAGTCCCCCCCTAGCCGGACCCCAGGTCTGAGTCAGAAAGATGGTTCTGGTGAAGACACAGCACTTACTGGAAACGCCAACCGCTTTTCACCCCTGCCTTGTCCCAAGCTTGGACACCGGAAGGTTCAAAGTTTGCATTAGTAAAAAATGTATGCTTTCTCTCCTACTTTCTAATTTCTGCATATTTTCTCTATTTTGCTCATATCTTTCTTTCCCCCAAGTGACAGCTGGCTTAGCTGGCTTTCTGTCAATAGGAAATCTCTGCTAATTGGCATTTCTCTGCTTTGTAAGCAGAATAATAGCTGATATTCATAACGATATTCCAGAGGCTTTGCAAGATCCTGAAGAGTCTCATGAATTCTCAAAAAATGATTGATTTCTGTGCAGGATAATTTTAGTGTCAGGCGTATTTTACCATTTTCTGATTCATTGCAAATTGGATGTCCATGTATAGGATATAGCTTTCTATTTACCAGAGTATTTATTAAGTGGAACCCAATACTCTTCTTGGAGAGATGGAAAACAGGACTTTTTTAATGTGGATGCTCCTGGTAGCAGGACAAGGGTCAATCTACTACTTCTTTTATCTTTGGTGCACTTAGTGAGTGCTCAGAGGGTGCTTATTGGATAGTTGAGTGGGGCAGGGGCATGGGTAGCCACAGGCTTGACAAGGGGTCATCCCCTAAGCAGGCCTGAACCAGAGGCCTGAGTATTCTTGTTAAACCTGAAAGGTCAGATAGATGGAACTAGATCAGGCTGCAAAAATGTAGACGTCAGGAAAACTCACCCACAGAATGCAGATCAGAGCAGACAAAAAGATCTAAATCCAGGGGTTTGAAGTGTTGAGAACAATCCAGAAGGTGGAAGTGCCAAGGTGGACCTTGAACCATGCAGCTTTCCACCGTGTGTGGGTGACAATGGGGTCACTATCTGTCACCCGCAGTCGTGTGGGAGCAAAGATCTCAGACCCCTGAGGTCCTATGGAATAGAATGATGCGGACGACTGGTTGCTGAGAATACAGCAAGGCAAACCAGCTGTTTCTTCTCTCTTTGTGATGGATTCTGACTGCAGCAGCCAAACTGATCATGTGTCAGTCGGCTTTGATTGTTGGGAAGGCCAAATCTCTCCATTCATCTTTGTTGCTGTCTGTCTAGTTTCATGCACAAGCAAGATCTAAAGTTGGTGCCATTTGACTCCAGGCTGAACTCTCTTATACTCCGTGGGAAAACAGTTTCCCTTATATATTATTAAGGGTATGTTACATCCCTTAACCTATATGAAGTAACTCTGTCTTTCAGTGCTCTCACTGGGTCAAAGCACCTGTGTAGCAGAGAGGAGATGAGAAAGAGTTCATTATCCCTGTTTTGCATATATAATTCTGTGTAACAAACCACCCCAAAACTGGTGCCCTAAAACAGCAATGATTTATTATTTCTTGTAAGTTTGAGGATTGACTAGAAGTTTTTGTGCTGGTCTCCTCTGAGGTGTCCCATGTGGCTGCATTGAAGTGGTGGATTAGCTGGTTGGAAGATTTAAGCAGGCCACTTTCACATGGCTGGGGCCTGGGTGCTGATTGTCGGCCGGAAGCCTCCTCCGCATGGCTCAGTTCTCTCTCTCTGGTGTCTGCCTCTCCATGTGATACTCTCTCCAGCAGGATAGCTTGGACTTCCTTACCGCATGGCAACTGTATTTCCAGGGTGCGAAGGGAGAAGCTGCCAGAACAAGGCCTTAGCATAGAATTGGCCCTGTGTAACTTCTGTTGGTCTGAGTAAGTCATGGGCTCAGCCTGGATTCAATGGAAAGGGAAATAGTGCCCACTTTTTATGCAGAAGAGCAGCAAATAACATGTGGCCATCTTTGATCTATCTCATCTCCTTTTAAAAAGTGACTGCTTGTCAGCCAAGGGGAGAAACACATTAACGCTTACCTTGTAGGTTGTTGTGAGGATTAAATGAGATGGACGCAAATACAGCATTTAGGGCAGCTAAATACTCTACTTGTCCTGATTTGAGGATCCCCTCTCATGGGTAAGGACTGTTGCCAGGAGTCTGTAATGCATGGGTTGAGCATGTTTCTGTCGAAGTGCTTTAGTTATTCCCAAATGGGGATCAGTGAGATGACGTATGTAAACTACTTAGGACAGTGCCTAGGACATGGTAATCATTCAATAAATGTATGCTATTTCTATTATCCCTATTATTATTGGAGGTCAATGATTCCTAAAAACCAAACCAAACAAACCCCCAAGATTATATGAAACCCACCATCCTGGTTATGAAGAACGTCTCTCCCATAGTAGCTAATTACCTTTGTGTAACAGAATTTCAGAGATGTTTACAATCCCAGAGATAATTTAGACCAATTTCTTGCTTTTACAGAAAGACATTCAAAGTCAAATCTTTGTGACCTGTCTACATCACACAGCTAGTTAGAGAATTAGTTAGTACCAGATCTTAAGACCCCAAGCTTCTAACCAAGGGCTCTCTTCATTGCACCCTTAAGTGTAGAATGTTCCAACTCATTTCCTTTAAAATAAGAATTGGGAATACAAAGTTTTATTCGGTAGGTATAATGCATTTAAATAAACAGTTCAGTTTTATAAATCAGCTGTGTATTTTGGAGGAGAAAGAAAAAAATTGGAAAGATAGAGGACGGAGAAAAATTGTCTAAAGGACAAAGAATTAGAGATGGTAGATACGTACAGAAGGAAAGGAAGAGAGTTAAAAGGTTTGAGATGATTTACTGATAGCTTTTATTAATCTTAAGTGCTGGGATGCAGTAGGGCAGAAACTGGTTCTACCTGTATTCCCAACATTCCTTTCCCCTTGCCTGGCAGCAGCACCCCTATGACCTTTTTTCGAAAATGTTCCTCTCCAGCTCCAGCCTGGTGGCTCTGATGGTTCTGACAATCACATCACCTTGTTTTCGTGGCCACAAGGATTGGTCCACGGGACACTTCAACCAACTTGGCCAGTTAGAGGCCTTTTCTAGGGTTGATATATACTCTGGGGCAGTAAAAGGAAGGAATCTTGAGCAAGGTTGGCTGGCTTTCTACCATTCATTAGTGAAATCTGGCATAGAGAGAATAGCCATGTCCACTTTCCTTGGAAGATATCTCGGCCATGCCTTCCATCTTCACGTATCCTGCCAATCCTTTATTTGTTATTCTTTTGTTAAGTATTTAATGACATTTGCTATGCACTCGGCACCATAATACAGTCGTAGTTCTTTCACCTCTGGAACCTGGGTCTGATGTGTGAGATAGACAATAAAAAAGTAAACAAACAAATAATTATGAGTGGCGGTAAGAGCCTTGTTGTAGGCTGAATAATGGCCCCCAAAGATATCCGTGTCCTAACCCCTGGTACCTGTGAAGATGTTACCTTACGTGGCACCAGGGGCTTTGCAAGTGTGATTAGTTAAGGCCCTTGAGATGAGGAGATTATTTTGGATTATCTGGGTGGGCCCAATGTCATCACAAGGATCCTTATAAGAGGGAGGCAGGAGGGTCAACTCCAAAGGCGATGTGACAAAGGATGCAGAGACAGAGACTGGAGGATGCTAAGCTGCTGGCTTTGATGACGGAAGGACACCATGGGCCAAGGAACGCAGGTGGGCTCTAGAAACTAGAAAAGGGAAGGACACAGATTCTTCCCTGGAGCTTCCAGAAGAAACCGAGCCCTGCTGACACCTTGACTTTACGATGTCTGACCTCCAGAACTATGAGAGGATAGCATTGTAGTGCAGCATCACTAAGTTTGTGTTAACTGATTGCAGCAGCAATAGGAAACTATCACGAGTCTCAGAGGAAAAGAGTGGGTGCTGTGAAAAGATAATAGGAGGAACCTCATGAAGATTAGGAGGTCAGCGAAGATTTTGGTTCAGAGCTAATGATGGAGAAGGAGCCAGCCTTAGGAAACATGTGTGGTGTTGAGAATTGCATCCAGGGACACAATGACAAAAAAGACCTTAAAAGAGATAGTTCTGTCTGTTACAGTGACCTAAGGAAGACTGGTGGGCAGGAAACAAGAGGAGAGTGGCGTCAGATGATGTGGTTGGTTCACAGATATCCATGTCTGCTCCCCGGTGGTTCATTCTTCCTCCTCCTTGACTCCCTAAGTCCCTCACATCTTCTCATCCAGCTCCAACTACATCCTTGCCCCAAAGCCTTCCATGACCTCAGCAGCTTTACTCATCTCCCCATTTCATCCAAACTGTACTTCCTTCCTCAATTTGGGATCCCTAGATCTCAGAAGATGCCCAGATTTATCCTCCGGGTGGTATCCTCAGATTTTACAAGAATGTTTTAATTTCAATGATAAGTCTAAAATTAATATAAGCTTATGCCATCATTTGCATGCAGCTGCCTGAGTTTCATTTTGAGATTTCAGTGCGTCGGTGGTCCCAATTGAAGGCCAAATGATATGAGCAAGCCATATTAACAAAAGGTCTTGCAGAAGCTTCAAAACCAGCCAAGCCACATAAGCAAAGGTTTTGAAGAAGCTTGAATGGAAAAGAATGGAGGGAAATGAGACGATCAGAGGGCACACAGCAGTATAAGAATCTGAACAGCAGCAGGCAGCACCACGCTGGCTTTGTGAGCAGACGTGTTATGTGCACTCTTTCTTTCTATGTACCTTCTTGTAACACTTCACTAATAGTAAATGGCTTTGAAAATAGGGCAAGGGAGATCTTTTCTCCAGTTTTGCATTTTCTGTTAAGTTGATTGATCTACCAAAATAGTGCATCGGTGGTTAAAAGTGAGGTCATTGAAATAAAGCACAGTAACGAGGACAGTGAACTCAATGACAGTGACTCAAATGATGATTCATCGTGTTCAAAATCAGAAGATTCATACTGATAACAAATACAATAGGATATGCTCAAATATATTTTTCCACTATATGCCCAATAGTATCAATCAAATTTAAGTAGAATATCATCAACTATCATATTAAGTTAATGCTATTTTAAATTTTTTGGTCTTGTATTTTTATTTGTATTTAATTTTTAGATTTGTTTTGATTTTACTGTAAGAGCTGTAAGCATAAGGGGTTTATAACTGATTTCCTGTTTCTACAGATTTAAGTAACTTTACAATAAAATATAATTTAAATCAACACTGGGTATCTGTGAAAAATATTCTTCTTTAAAAGGGATCCATAGCTTATTCAGGTTTGAGATACACTGATTTGCAATGATTACATTGGTACATTTTTTGAATTACTAGTTCTTGAGTTAATAATTCACCTGTGTGAGCTCGTGTGTGCCACCTCTCAAGAAGGCAGAGCTCTCTCAGGGTAGAGAAAGGTCACGTCTTGAGTTTTCTGAGAATCCATAGGCCCAATGGCAGGGCTGGGCACGCAGGAGGTGCCCAGTGAACTTGGGGAATGTAACAATAATGCCTTTCTATTTGCTGTATTTCTGATGCTTTAACGTCTGGGGCTTTGCTGACCCCGGAGAGAGTGCTCCTTGCAGGGTTAGACAACTCTTAGAGATAGCCAACAACTCGCCTTCAGCAGCCTTTCCCAAGTGAATTGAACAAGGGAGAGGCCATCTCTGTGGCTCTTACACTCTACCTGCTTACACCTGACACCTAATCGGTGTATTTGTGTGTCTCCACTGCGTGAACGTGAAGTCCTTCCGAGCTGGGACTGAGGCTGAGCCATCCATGCTTCCAGTGCTGAGTGTGTGACCATGAACTGGGTTTTTTTTTTTTTTTAATTGGTTTACTCATTATTATTATTTTTTTTTTTTTGCACAAAACAAATCACCTCAGAGATTCCTCTTGCAACTCTTTCCTTATCAGTTTCCAGTTTTTGCTAATGGAACTGATGGCCCCAATTAACAATAGCACTGTGTTGAAAACACCTCGCCTAATTGTGAATTCTTCCTCCACCCCAGGTCCCTTCTTCTTTCCCTAAGGCCTGTGTGTCAGGCTCTATCTGAGTACTGACTGCTCTCAGGACTCAGCTCAAGCCCCACCTCCTCCTAGAAGCCCACTCTGACCTCTCCAGCCCACCATGAGCTCCCTCCTGTTTGAGCTCAAGCACTCTCTGACTTATCTTCCCTTCAACACTCCCCGACAACTAGCGTTTGTCTCCACTGCAGGGTTTCCACAAGTGTTTATTGATCACCAAACTGCTTTCTTCCTCCCCCTCCCTCCCCTAGCCCCCGGGCTGGCCAGGGCAGCTCCAGCTCACCTGGGTGCAAGGCTTGAAATGATGGAAGCAGAGCTGCACAAGTGGAAACAAATTGATTGCACAGGAAGCATCTTACGGTTTTAATTTTCAAAAATCTGTCTTGTTGAAAAAGTGTCTCGCAGCTTCCTCTGGTCACGGATCACACTGATTTGTGTTTACTCTTTAGGATTTCCAGATCCTGCTGGAGCTAATAGAGTTGGTTCACAAGCATATTTGTCAGAAACAAGAACCTCTCAAATCAAGATCTTGCTCTGTGTAAGTAATGTCATCTATCAGCCTCCCGGTTGCTTCCCTCAAGACTTCCCACAGGGTATTAGGTTCATCACCCCAGCAACACGGAAGCTTCAAACTGTCCTTTGGGCTCCATGGACGTCTCCTGCAGTTAATAGGTATAGGGAGACCAGATATGAGCTCTGATGATGCCAAAAGGAAGATTCTTTCTGCAGAGCAGGCTGCCTACAGCGTGTATGCCAAAGCTCCTCTCTGATGAATTTCAGCAATCAGAGCCCTCTGTGCAACTGCACCCGAAAAGGTTAATTACGGTACAAATCTAATCTGTCACTCTGCTTAAATCCAATAGCTCCCCTTTGCCACATGATTTGGTTCAGTTTTCCTTTTAATTTTTTAAGTCAAATTTTTTAAGAAAATTTTACCAAAGTTCTCCCAACAGTAACCCTTGCAAAGTTAGAGTATAATGTCACAAATCAGTTATTGACATCCTGCAGAAGGAGTGGGGTGCCCCAGTGGAAGAAGAGTGGGTGCTCCTCCTTACTGCTGGGTCGGGTGGGAGTTCTGGCCTCTGTGTAGTCTCCATTGACACCATGAAGGCAGGTTTGTTACTCCCCAATGGGCAATGAAGTCCCAGATCCCACCCACCCTCCCTGACACCTCCCTGGTGTGGAGGCTGGGGGCCTGGTGACAGCCTGGCGGAGGCGGAATCTAGGTTCCTTACTGGGCCTTTGCTGGTGTGGGTGGCCGTGGGGCCACAGCTTTCTCTAGGGCATTTGCCTGGAGTAGAGCTGGTATTATCTCAGAGTTTTCTGTCTTTCTGGGCTGCCCTTTTCCTGGTCCTTTGGCTACAGAGAGCAGGATTTTGCTGGGGCTTTTTTGGTCTGTGCTCCATGGCATTTCTGAGTTGCCAGGTACATCAGTTCCAAGTCTGTGATCTATGGAGCAAAAAAAAAAATCCACTGAACGCATCACTGTGTCAGTCCTGGGGTCCGGAGGTCCCTCCTTGGTCTGCCTTCTTCTTCCCACTTTTCAGAGTCTTATAATATCCAGGTTTTTCAGGTGAACTTAGCAGGAACAGGAACAGGAAAAAGTATAAGTAGTCCATCTTTTTGGACGCAGAAGATCCCAGGTGTCTTTTTCAAACCTGTAAGGCTGTGATCCATCCCCTGCTGGCCTCTCCAGCACTCTTGCCACACCCTGCTTCATGCCTGATGCTCAAACAGCAGCTACGTGCAAAACAGCCCTGCCCTTGCTCCTGCCATTCCCTTCGTCCGCTCTATCACTACAAAAAACAACATAGCACTTACGTGCCAGGCACTTGATACGTAGTAATTATGAATTAAGTACTATGATTACAGGAATGAAGAAACTGAGGTCCAAAGAGATTAAGTAATTCACTTCAGGTCACCCAGCAAACTGCAGAGCCGGCATCTGAACTGAAGCAGCCTGGTTCTGAAACCATGTCCCTAGCTGCTCACTTCCCTCTGCCACCTCCCTGCCAGTTCCGGTTGTGTAACTTGAGTGCGCATCAGAATTCCCTTGAGGGCTTGAAAACACAGACTGCTGATCCACCCCGAGAAATTCGCCTTCAGTCATTCTGGGGTGGGGCCCAAAAATTTGCATTTCTAACAAGTTCCCAGGAGTGCTTATTCTACTTTCTGGGAAGCACACTTGCAAACCACTCGACCTTCCACCCTCTCCTTCACCCCGACTTACCCTGTTCATTGCTACCCAGCCTTTTCGATTCAGCACAGTATTACCACACCTGATCTGACCTCCTCTTCCTTCTTCCTACTCTTGCTTCTTCTCCAGGAGTCCTCAGATAGTCCTCCCAGGTTCCCTTAGCAGTCTCAGCATATCTCAATCATTGTAGTTGCCACATTATATGGCAATTATCTGTTTATATGTCTTGTTTCCATCCCCAGAGAGGTTAGTGCAGGACAAAGTAGTCCCCCCTTATGGATATATTCCAAGACCCTGATGCCTGAAATCACGGATACCACTGAACCCTATATATACTATGTTTTGTCCTGTACATACATATCTATGATAAAGTTTAATTTGTACATTAGGCACAGTAAGAGATTAACAACAATAAGTTATAATGAAATAGAACAATTATAACAATATGATGTAATAAAAGTTACTGTAGGTCTTGGCAACCTCAGCATATGATTTTTTTTCCTTTCCTTATTAAGTCTAGAACTTTCACCTTTTCACTGAAAGGAAGCATTTTACTTGTTCTCTTTGGCATATCCGAATTGCCAGCATCACTACCTCGCGCTGCAGTGCCATTATTAAGTAAAATAAGGGTTACTTGAATGCAAGCACTACCAGTTGATCTGATAACCGAGATGGCTACCAAGTGACTAACTGAGGCATATACAGCATGGATACCCTGGACAAAGGAAGGATTCACAGCCAGGCAGGATGGAGCTGGAAGGCACCAGATTTCATCACGCTACTCAGAACCACTGGCAATTTAAAACTATGAATAGTTTATCTCTGGAATTTTCCATTTAATATTTTCAGACTGAAGTTGACCTTGGGTAACTGAAACCATGGAAATCGAAACCACGGATAAGGAGGGACTGCTGTATGCCCTTAGAAAAATTTTTTTCTTCTCAGTCTTGATGAATGTCACTACAATTTACCCAGTTATGGAAGCCAGAATGCCGAGAATCATCACTAACTCCTTCCCTCCATGGGTTCCATGTATCAATTCTATTTCTAAAATGTCTCTAGACCCTGTCCTTTTTCTCTTAGTTCCTATTTCCATGCAAGAATTTCACTCCATGTCTTGTTTCATAGACGCTCTTCTCTTCTTCCATATTGCAGTCAGGGTTATTTTTCCAAACCCGATTTGATCATGTCATTTGCAACTCCTCCTCTTGTCTTTAAAACTTTTGAAGTCTCCCCATCGCCGATAGGATAAATGTTATGCTCTGCGGTATGGTCTGTAAGGCTCTCCAGGACCTATCACTCAGTCACTCAACCAGCATCATGTTGTATTTTTCGTCTTTCGCCATATGCTTCATCCACGCTGATCATTCTCTAATTTTAGACATTGTTTTGTGCCACAGGATCTTTGCATGTGCTGTTCTTTCTAAAAGCAGAACATTTACAATTCTATTTACTTTTGAAGAAGCAGGTCTCCCTGCCATCCTCCCTCTTCTGTTTTTCTTGGAGCTGTAGAACTTCTGCAGAGTCAGGAGTGAAGGCTCTTGGGGTTCTTTACCCTGTGTTACACAGCTGAAGGTCCCCATATCGTCCCTGGGGGCCACTGTCAGAGTCTAGGCTTAATGTAGCCTTATATGACCCAGTCCAAGCTTCCTTGAGTTCTTGGTGGAGATGGCAAAAAGAATTGTTTTTGGGCCTGCCTCCTTCTACTTCCTAACATTCTGATCTTTGGCATATGAGCCTCATTCATCAAATTACGGCGATATTATCTACTCGGCAGGAGTCTTGACACTACATGAGCAGATACAGGTGAAAGCCTTTTATAAGCTGTAAATACTGTTTTAGTTATGATAAATATATTCTTCATTCTTTTACACTTTCCTTTTTATATTTCCCTTCTTCCTCTCTTTCCTCTTTCTTCATTTTTCTGTATCGTTTCTTTTCTCCACCTATATTTTTCACGTCTATTTTCTTCTTCTTTCCATGAGGACTCACGGTCAAATTCATAAGCAACTTTAGCCCCTCTGGGTGTCCTTTAGATGCTGATCCCTTCACTTGCATAAAGTGCCACCAAAGCATCTCATGGTCTTGACAAGGCTTCCATTTCTCCCATTTGTTCAAATTTCTCTTCTGGACACTAACAACTCTTCTTGGCCTGGTGAAGAGTTCTCCAACTTACACGATCTCTTTGTTGGACTTTTTAAAAAGACTTTCTGTGTAACATTGTCAACTGATTAACCTTTAGGCCTGAAAAAAATGGGAATATCAGAGCAGTAATATTTTCAGCTGTTTTCCAGTGAAGGGTGCATCAATCATAGAAATGTCTTTGACTCCTGTTTGGTTACTGCACCACCAATTGAGTATAACTTTCTGAGTTGAAGGAGATAATGGTTTCTTGGGGTAATAAAGCTGTCAGGAAGAGGGAGACTTTCATCCAACTCCATAAAAAATGCGAAAGCTTTGGGGGGCGGCACAAGGACGTGGAGGAGATGGGAACATCTGGAGAATCTAGAGACCTAAACAGTCTTGTAATTTATGGCCATGAGAGAAATGCAGTGGGCCAGGAGCCTGGAAACCTGGGTTCCATTCTCACCCCATCACTGACTTCTAGAGTGACCTTGGGCAAGTTGCCTGACCTTTCTTTACTTCTCGTCTTCATTCGATAGGCAAGGATAATAATGCTACTTTTGTATTTATCCACTTGCTACCCAAAGAGACTTTTTCTTTCTTTCTCTCTCTTTTGGTAGATAAATGAGACAAACTTTTGAAGCTGTTGCATAAATTCAAGGTCTTATTCTCATCTCATATGTATGTATATATAGAAAGAGGTTTAATTTATTTTATTAGGAATTCATCAGACCTAGGATGCCAAGAAGTTTAATGTTAAGGTCATGCCAATTTTAAAGAGGAAGTTTTATTTCTCTCTTTCAGTGGATAAATGAGGCACCCTTTTAGAAGCTGTTGCATAAATTCAAGGTCTTATTCTTATCATACATACATAGTTTTATTTACTATGAGCTTCAATTTATTTTACTAGGAATTCATCAGGCCAGGGATGCCAAGAAGTTTAATTTTAAGGCCATGCCAATTTTAAAGAGGAAGAAAGTGAAGCTCAGGGAAATTGGTATTTGCAGAATCAAATTAATCACACTAGTTTTCTCCTGTTTAATCACAGACCCACAGGACAAAAGAGAAACTTTGAAGATATAATCAGAGGACCTTGAAAGAACAGCTACCTGTATTTAATTATTGGTAAGTGGGTCATATTCAGTATGGAATAGCAGCGACATGTCCACCGTCCAGCTGGGTGTCACATAGCATAGTGGAGCAGGGACAGGCTTAGGGCTCAACTCAGGTCCCTCCTCCATGTGAATTTCCCAAGTCACAATGATATCATTTACCTTGGTACTCATATGTCTTACCACTCGTAGAATTTACTGTTTTTTGAAATTGTGTCTGTCACTATAATTTGACTTTTAAGGGATCATTATTACTGTGGTTACAAATTCATTTGTTCATTCCACAAATATTATTATGTGTCCATGAGGTATCAGTTAATATGACGGCCTGGGAGACAAAGTGGTGGGCACAGCAGGTGTGGCTCCTGCCTTCATTGACTGTGGGGCTGGGAGGAGAGACGTCAAAACATTGCCATGTGGGTATCTGATTGAACTGGTGATTAGCGCAAGAAGAGACAGCCCCAGGAGCTACGTCGATAGAAGCGGTGATCGTCCCGTAAGTGATTTCACCTGATGTTATTATAGCTCCTCCGTCCCTTTCATCTTCCTTGAGGCCACTCCATCTGCCCCACCAACATCCCTGCCTCACTGTGGTGTATTTTCAAATTTTTATTTAGTTTTCCATTTTTAATTGTGGTAAAGTACGCGTAACATAAAATTTACGATTGTAATCATTTTATGTGTACACTTTTGTAGTGTTAACTACCTTCACATTATTGGGCAACCACTACCTCCATCCATCTCCAGAGCTCTTTTCACCTTGCAAATCTGAAGCTCTATATCCGTTAAACGACAGCTCTCCAGTCCCCTCTCCCTGTAGCCCCTGGGAACCACCGTTCTATGTTTAGTCTCTATGAGTTTGACTCTGATAGGTACCATATATAAGTAGAATCATACGGTATTTGTGTTTTTGTGACTGGCTTATTTCACATATTAAAATGTCCTTAAGGTTCATCCATGTTGTAGCATGTGTTAGAAATTTCCTTCTTTTTAAGGCTGACTAATATTCTGTTGTATGCATATACAATATTTTGCTTACCCATTTTTCTGTCAATGGACAGTTGGGTTGCTTCCACTTTTTGGCTATTGTGAATCATGCTGTGTAGGGGAGGAAGAATATTCCTGTCCTCTCTAGGTTCTTCCAGCTGGTCTAAAAATTAAATTGACCTGAGAAAGAATAACAGGAGAAAGTCAAACAAAATTTAATAATGTGTATACAGGGGAGAAACCCAGGAAAACTGAGTAACGTGCCAAAATGGGAAAGCCACCACCTTTATATCACCTTCAGCTAAAGACAAAGGAGGATGTTGAGGGTAGTGATTTGGGACTTCAAAAGAAAGGAGGGCAATTTACACAGAGATGGAAAAGCAAATGTTTGGTAAACAAATGTTTGCTGGACCATGACCTTGCTGGGTGCCTTCCTGTCTACCACACCTAGAGTTATCTATGGGGATAGCTCCTTCCTGGGCCTTTTATCTTAAATTCTGTTAGGCAGTAAAGGGGAAAGGTTAAAGTTTCTTTCTGAGTCTTTTGTTCTTAAAAATAATCAAGCCAAAGAGACACATTTTGGGGTGGCAAATTCTGATCCCCCACAGCTTCCACGAAGGTGAGCGTACAAATATCTCTTTGAGACCTCGTTTTCAATTCTTTTGTGTATATACCCAGAAGTGGAATTCTCTGTTTAGTTCTTTTGAGGAATGTGTATCTTGTATTTGGTTTCTGTTCTGACTACAGCCACACTGTCTCTGGCCAGTGTCATACCTCGTGGTCAGTGCAGGGCCTGTCTTATCTATATTTGTTTCTTTTTTTTTTTCTCATTTAGGAAGATTGTGCCAAAACCATGGTGTGCTTTTGCTTGTTCTTTTTCCTTTCCTGATCCACTCAGAACTTGTATAAGACCCCCTAAGTCAATCTCTTTAACTAAAGCACATACACATCGTCTTTTCTGGTTCTCAATTCATTGAATCATAGATCCCTAATCATGGTAGATAAATGACTATAAGATCATCAGTGATAACTTGAATATCAAGGGAAAAAAAGCTCTTTGTTTACAGTGAATGTAGAAATTTTAAATGTCAAGAAAGTCAGTGCCATCAACCTTAAAAGCCCTTGGAACAGCCATGACCCCCCCTCAGAGTTTCTACAGCCTTCCCTTCCTCTCCAAGCTTCCTTTACTTAGTTCTTTTCCTCAAACTTCAGCATTCAAGATAATGAAAAAGCTGTTTTCGTATTCAACTCTATTGTTTTTCTGTGCTGTTTCATTACCAGTTTCGAAACTTGTTGTTTTGTACTATTTTGCATCACAAACGTGCAGAATTTCAACTACATTTAAGGTCCTTCCCAACCCTGGAATTCGATAATTTTATATTACAGAAAAAATAGGTCTCTTGAGGGCTAACTTGAGAACTTAACCACCGTTGATAACATTTTTTTTCCCTCTGAGGAAATCGTCCTTGAGGCTTGAATTCTAACCAACAGACTTATAAATAAATACATAGCATGTGATTCTTTTTCAAGCAGGACCATCCAGATTACAAGCTGTTTTCAGTAGTGGACTGTTTTACATACAATCATCTCTTCCAAAGTACCTGTTACAATGCCTTCCACATGAGAAGTGTTCCGTGGACATTAGTTGAAAGATTGAAAGAGGGAGAGTCCACATTCTCTCTCTGCACAATTCAGATTTGGAGTGTCACAGCTTCTTTTGTCTTGTCTAGCGCAGAAATCAATTTCTACTTGCTTTGTCCTTTGTTAAGCTAGAAGCTGCTGATTCTAAGCGTAATTAGGTTTTTGAAAATTATGAAATGCCAGCCATACAAAAAAGCACAGAGAATTATATACCATATCCCCACCGTTTACACTTAATAGATATTAAGTATTTTGCAATACTTGCTTCAGATAGTTTTTTCTTTAAGAAATAAAATGGTACAGTTAAGCTGTCTTTACATCGACCTCCATTCTTATTCCTTTTCTCTCTTCCCCTCACCAGAGATGACCATCATCTTTAAGTTGGTTTGTTTTATTTTCATGCATAATTTTATATTTTACTACATAATATGTTTTTGTAGACAATATAGGTATTGTTCTGCGCATTAAAAGAGATACTAACAGTAAAATACTGTATATAGCCTTTTGCAATTTGCTGTTTTTATTTAACATCAATTTTGAAGTCTATTTATGTTGATACATATAAATCTAGTTCATAGATATTAACCGTTATATAGAATTCCATCATATCAATAAACCATAGTTTATTTTTCCGTTCTCTCTTGATGGACAGGGTTTTGCAGGAAACAGAACCTAGGACCAAAGCTCACATGGAGGCCAAAGCTTCTTAAGGAGTTTGGTTCCAGGGAAGCAGGAGTGAAGGAAAGGTACAGTGAGGTAGGAAAGGAGGAAGAGCTGATGTGAAGATTCTGGCGACTGCTTGCTGTCCAGGCTGCTGATTGCATGATGTTGTGGAACTGTCTGCCAAATACCGATCTTGTGGGACACATCGTACTGTGTGAACTGTTATGTCTCAGGACAGTCCTTGGGAAGGGAGAAGAATTTAACTACTACCTAACTGCCATTTATCAAAGATTTGCCCCATGTAGGCTTGTCACGTTTAGCACGTAGAAATATAAGATACCAATTACATTTGAATTTCACATAAACAACAAATAATTTTTTAGTATAAGTATATCCAATGCAAGATTTAGGACATATTTATGATAAAAAGTTATTTGGTGTTTATCTGAAATCCAAATTTAACTGGACATACTTCCAGAGAGTGCCGTGGGAATGCTGACTGGGTCGTCACATAATACCTTGCACATCAGAGAATTACAGATGTGTAGTTGGAAGACACCTTAAAGACCATCTGCAAGAGTACCTCTCAATGTTTTTCCACTTCTATGCTTCTGAGTCTCATAACACACTCCTGCTCATAACAATGGCCAATAATAATAACTAATGATATCTCAAGTGGGACGTATGTTACTATGAGTGAGAATCTGGTGATCGTGGTGGTGCATTGTGAGTTTGTATACGTGCATGTGTTTGAGAGAGCGAGAGAAAGAAAAAGAGACACATTAGGGCAGAGTTGAGAGGCACATGTTTTGAAAACATATTTTGAAAAATTCTCCCATCAATTCTAATATATCTTTCCATGGTTATGTGCCCCAATCCCTTCACCAAATCACTGATTATCTTTGGGGATCATGGAAGACTGTCTCAGGAAGTATTGTTTGAGCTAAAATTTGGGGCTTGAGTAGGAATTAACTCCATGAAGAGAAATGGGATTGAGGAAAGCATTTCAAGCAATAGGAGCAGCTTTTTCAAAGGGAGGGAGCATGGTGTGTGTGGGAAAACTGAAAGATGGCAAGAACAGCTGAGGCAAAACAGGGGAAGAGTGATGAGATAGGTGGCTGGAGAGACAGGTGGAATCCCCACCCTGTAGGCTTATATGCCTTGTTAAGGATTTTCGACTTTATCCTAACAACAATGGGCAGCCATAGACGGATCTGACTTGAGGAGAAACAGGAATTAATCTTGTTTTTTATAAGAACAGTGTGGAGAGCAGATTTGAAGGGATATCCTTTAGACAGTGAATGTCCAGCTGGGACATGACGTTGGATTGGTGTAAGGAGTGGAAGTGGAGATTCAGAGAGGTAGATGCGTTCGAAAGATCGTTATTGGGTAAAATCAACAGGACTTAGTGCTTTGGAAGGGAAAGAGAGGTATTAATAAAAGATGTGTCTTAGGTCTCTGGCTTACATGGTCGGATGGCAAGTGGTGCCAGTCGTTGACATAGAGAGCCCTACAGCAGGATGGATGTGGAATTAATGTGGACCTGATTATTATGAAGTGCTTTTAGGACACCTAAGTGGAGATGTCAGAGACCATTGAATGTCTGAGTGTGACATTTGGAGAAGTGATTTGGGCTGGAGTTAGAGGTTGGTGACCCAAGCCATGGGCATGAATGAGGATGCCTTAGCACAGAGTATAGGTTAAAGAAAGACCAGAGAACTAGAACTTCTCCTAAATAGTAACTGGTTAATCTGCTAAACCAATACTTGAGCAAGTCTCTTGAAAGAAGAGAATTCTCTCCTCAGCAGCCAATAGAGCCCTCTGGAGAAATGCTTAACCCAAAGGGATAACTTTGCTGAAAGAAGTTGAAGCCATGTGACAGGTTTTGGGGAAGGTATGTTTGAGCAGGCAGGGCCTTGTGGTGTCTCATAAGCCACAATGGGCTGGAAGATGCCCTAGATTCTACACTGATTAGATCTATTCTGTTCCTTCACAACTGATGTGCACTAGACAGAGAGTAAGCAGAAAGACACTTAAGACAGTGAAATTCATGAATTCGTGAGACTAGCTAAGCAGAGTGTAGTTTTCTCTGTTCTGTTTTTTGAGAAAGAGGCAAGTGAGAAAAATAGGCAGATATTGATGAATTTTTTTTGGTGAATAAACTCCTAGAAGACCTCATGGCATCAAGAGATTCAGCACTATCTCCTACACCTTCTCTACCTTCTACAGCCCTCAACAGTGAGCCCTAGGGAAAACCATAATGCTGCCACTTACTGAGTGTCTTACATGTGTCAGACACATGGAACCCCTATGCAACTTCTGTGATGTAGATATTATTATCCTGATTTCACAAATAATAAAAAAGGAGGCTCAGAGAGGTTAAGTAATTTGGGTAAGGTTGCTTAGCTAGTAAATGTCAGACTGGGGATTTGAATATAAGTCTGACTCTCAAACAGTGCCATCTCTTCTTCACTAGACGACTTTTCTTAAGTGTTCCGAATCTTGACAAGACTGGACCTTAAAACAAAGGGTCTATTCTGTCCTTTAAAAATCCACTTTGTTATGTAGGAAAGTGGACTCAGATGTTTTGGAAACGTCATGGGCCAGAAAGAGCTGTTAGGAACTAGCTTTTTTTAACTGGAAAATGCAATTAACTAGAACACTCCATTCCCAGTATGCTCCTATTACTTGTCATTTTACTGTGCCACGGGGAAAAAGTGAGGGGATTGCTCTGGGAAAAGAGAATGAGCAATGCAAAGTCTGAGCATCCCAGGGGTTTTGAGGATAAATTATCTGGTTAAGATTGGGGCTCTCTCTTTGTGCTTAAAGTTTTATTGACTTTGAATTCCAATCAAATGTCTCACATGAGTTCTTCACATCAGAGTAACAGGGCTGGGAATAATCTCTGTGCCTCCTGTGGTTTCCAAGCTGCATCTTGGAAGCTTTTCTTGGTCATATTGGGCTGGTCAGCATTCTTGTTTTTTTTTTTTCCCTGATACCATTTTGGGTCCTAAGTCAGAGGGTTATTTATTTTACTTTGCATTTAGACCTGAGAAATCTTTGTATAATTATGACCTCACTTTTTGAATAACTGCCTTCTTAAGAGAGTAAAGAAAGAGGTAAAAAGGTCCAGACACTTCTGAGCCAGCCCCTCAACTGCACATGTGTTCTGTGCTCTTGGTTATTTTCAAATAAGGCTTTCCCTGAGGAAAGAACAGTGAGAATGGACACCCTGTAAGGACATGCTCGGGGTATCACTTCAGAGCTGCTAAGAAGTCCAGGGTCTTAGATGTCACCAAATCTGGAGGTGCTCCAAGATGTAAAACTGTCCAGTAGAGGGAGAAAAGGCACGTGTTGTTCTGTCAGGTCATGTCTTCAGACTTGAAGAGGAAAGAGTCTGAATAATAGCACCACCTACAGCAATAACAGCCAATACTCTCTGTGCAGTAGCCATGAGCCGGCCTCAGAGCTAAGTGACTTTCCCTTTCTCCTTTCATCTTCACAATAACACTCTTGCATGGCTGTTGTGTTGGACACCGCAAATGCTCTGGGCCCTACCTCTTGCTTCAGCCCCTATTGTAGTGACTAGTTCTGAGCAGGCTTCAATGAGCTTTGTGTAGGCGCAACCAGAGGGAGACTCTCTTGGCCTAAGCTGCTTACCTCTCACTTCCTACCCTGAGTTTTCTCTGATATCTGGGCTTCGGATGTGAGCTCAACCCTGAAGTGCGGTTATCGATGCTCATGTGACCACCCTTGATCATGGGGATGAGAATCAATAGATAAATGCTTCCCCTTTTCGTTCCCCAGGCAGACTCTTCTGAACTCTATTTCACAAGCTTCCTCAGAAGGTCTTAGTGAGATTGAGCACCAGTCACTTGTAACCCTGGCAACAAAATAATGTCCTCCCCTGTTCCATTCTCCCTGAACCCTGCGATTGCTTTCCTCATAAACTCTCTGTAGGCAAGCTTTTGTCTCGGGCTCTGCTCTGGGCAGTGGGGCAGTGGTAGGGAACCCAGGCTAGACAGATATTATGGGGAGTTTCTAAAACCAAGTGGCCCTCTTTGCTAACTGCTACTGCAGCATCTGTTGGCGACTCCCTCCTGTCCGGTGCCCAACAGAAAGGACTCACAGTGGCTTTCTCACTGTGGAAAACCCAGTATTGTCTTTTACCCAAATGTTACAGTAGCTAGTGCCATGAGGGGCCTGCAGAGCTATAGCATTTGACCTCCACATCAGAAATTTTTATTAACTACCCTTCTTGAACTCCCTAGTCTCAGCTGCTGTTCAAATGTCCAACAACAGGGGCTGTCTGTGTCGGGGCCTCATATGGCAACCTCTAAATGCTTATCCTAAAATGGTGTTTTGTTGCTCTTTTCCCTTTATCTTATTCACTGGGAACTATAGAAATTCTGGAAAGATTCTTGGGGAGGGAGGTTTTGAGAGGTTGAGCCTGCCAGGGCCTGTTGTTTCAGTTACATCCACCTCAAAGCGAGGCTCAGGCCTCAGTCTGTTCCTCCCAGCTCAGTGTATTATTCCCAAGTCACAGACTAGGAAACTGAGGCTTGGAGCAGTTAATTAACTTGCCCAAAGTCCGATAGGTCCTAAGTGGTAGAACTAGCACCTGCAAGCCAGGTTGCCCTCGCTCTGGATCCTGCATCGTCATCACTGCGCAAAACTGCTTTCTGGGTGCCTTCCCTCAGGGTAGGCTGTTTGGGAGCTCCACTTCCAGGAATACAAGCGGAAGGCATCTTGGCTGAGATATCTGGGAAGGGGCTCTGGACCTGGAGGCTAGGGAGCCCACCGTGAGAACTGTAGTCAGCTCCATATCCCCTCGGTTTGTAATCTTTGTTGCTGCACAGAAATTGCATGAAATCCTTAACATGAAAAGGGCTTGTGCACTTGTCTTTGGGGACAGGAGAGGTAAAGTGCTTCCTTGGAGGTGGCCAAGATTGTGGGAGAGGATGGAAAGTGGAGTGGGTGGAGAGAGAGGCCACGAGGCAGAGGGAAGAAAGGCAGGGGAGGATGTGGGCCTGCAGCTCCAAGCAAGGGAGAGCCTATGGTGCAGCTTGGGGCCTAAGCAGGGCCCCAGGCTGTGGTGGTAAACAGCCCAGGGTGGGCAGGGCCGGCTGCAGTCTTGAAATTGTAGTGACTGCACTGTGGTATGCAGTAGATCTCTAGGACTTCCTCATCTTGTGTAACTGTAGCTTTGTACCCTCTGACCAATACCTCCTCGTTTCCCTCCCCCAAGCCCCTGGTAACAACCATTCTACTCTCTGCTTCTATGAGTTAGACATTTTAGATTCCTCATATAAGTGGGACCCTGTAGTATTTGTTCTTCTGTGTCTGGCTTATTTCACTTAGCATAATGTCCTCCAGGTTCACACGTGTTGTCGCAAATGACAGGATTTCCTTCTGCTTTATGGCTGAATAATATTCTATGATATGCATTTTCTTTATCCATTCATCCATAGATGGACATTTATTTGCTTCCATGTCTTGACTATTGTGATTAGTGCTGCAATGAATATGGGAATTGAGATACTCTTCAAGATCCTGATTTCAGTTCCTTTGGACATATACCTAAACGTAGGATTCCTGGATCATATGGTAGTTCTTTGAGGAACCTCCATACTGTGTTCCATAGTGACTGAGCCAATTTACATTCCCACCAACAGTGTATACGAATTCCCTTTGCTCCACGTTCTCGCCAACATTTGTTATTTATTTATTTACTTTCGACAATAGTCTTCCTAGCAGGTTTGAAGTGACATCTCCTTGCGGTTTTGATTTGCATTTCCCTGTTGATTAGTGATGTTATATACCTTTTCGTATATCTATAGGCCAATTGTATGTCTTTTTGGAAAAATCTGTATACAAGTTCTCTGCCCCTTTTTAAAAATCAGATTGTTTTTTTGTTATTGAGTTGTAGGAGTTCCTTATATATTTTGGATATTAACCTCTCATCAGATATATGGTTTGCAGACATTTTATCCCATTCCATAGGTTTCCTTTTAATTTTGTTTATTGTTTTCTTTGCTGTGCAGAAGCTTTATAGTTTGACATAATCTTATTTGTCTATTTTTGCTTTTGTCGACTGTGCCTTTGGTGTCATATCGAAGAAATCATTGCCAAGGCCAATGTCAGGAAGCTTTTCTCTATATTTTCTTCTAGGAGTTTTATAGTTTCAGGCCTTATGTTCAAGTTTTTAATTCATTTTGAAGTGATTTTTGTGTATGGTGTGAGTTAAGAGTCTAATTTCATTCTTTTGAATGTGGATATCCAGTTTTTCCAACACCATTTATTGAACAGACTATCCTTCTTCATTGTGTGTTCTTGGCACACAAGTCAAAGACCAGTTAACTGTATATGCATGGGCTTATTTCTGGGCTCTCTATTCTGTTCCATTGGTCTATATGTCTGTTTTTATGCCAATATCATACTGTTTTGATTACTGTAGCTTTGTAATATATTTTGAAATCGAGAAAGGTGATGCCTCCAACTTTATTCTTTTTGTTCAAGATTGCTTTGGCTATTCAGGGTCTGTTGTGATTCCATATGAATTTTAGGACCATTTTTCTATTTCTGTAAAAAATGACATAGTGCTTTTGACAGGAATTGCATTTAATCTATAGATTGCTTTGGGCATTTTAACAATATTAATTCTTCCAAACCGTGAACATGGGATGTCTTTCCATTTATTTGGTCTTTTTAAATTTCTTTCATCAATGTTTTGTAGTTTTCAACGTCCAAGTCTTTTACCTCCTTGTTCAGTTTGTTCCTAAGTATTTTATTCTTTTTTGTGCTATTTGTTGTAAATGGGATTGTTTTCTTCATTTTGTTTTCAAATAGCTCATTGGTAGTGTATAGAAATGCAACTGATTTTTATATGTCGGTTTTTTATCCTGCTACTTTACTGAATTCATTTATTAGTTAACAGTTTGTGTGTGTGTGTGTGTGTAGTCATTAGAGTTTTCTATATAAAATTATCTCATATGTAAACAGAGATCATTTTACTTCTTCCTTTCCCATTTGGATGCTTTGTGTTTCTTTTTCTTGCTTCATTGCTCCTGCTAGGACTTCCAGCACTATGTTGAATAGAAGTAATAAGAGAGGGAATCTTTGCCTTGTTCTAGATTTAGAGAAAAAGTTTCAGTTTTTCACTGTTGACTGTGATGTTAGCTGTAAGCTTTTCACATATGGCTGTAATGTACTAAGGCACGTTCCTACTGTACCTAATTTGTTGAGGTTTTTTTTTCAATTGTGAAGGGGTATTGAATTTTGACAAATGCTTCTTCTGCATCTATTGAAATAATCATGTAAGTTTATTCTTCATTCTGTTAATGTTGTGTATCACATTTACTGATTTGCAGGTGTTGAACAATCCTTGCATCCCAGGGATAAATTCCACTTGATCTAGGTGTATTATCCTTTTAATGTACTGTTGAATTTGGTTTGCTGATATCTTGTTGAGGATTTATGCACATACGTTCATTGGGATATTAGTCTGTAGTTTTCTTTTCTTGTGGTGTCCTTGTCTGGCTTTGGTATGAGGGTGATACTGACCACATAAAATGAGTGCGGACGTGTTCCCTCTTCTACTTTTTGGAAGAGTTTAAGAAGGGTTTGTGTTTGTTCTTTAAATGTTTGATAGAATTCACCTGTGAAGCCATCTGGTCCTGGGCTTTTTTTTGTTGGGAGGTTTTTGGTTACTGATTCAGTTTCCTTGTTTGTCATTTCTCTGTTCAAGCTTTCTATTTCTTCTTGATTCCTTCTTGGAAGGTTGTATGCCTCTAGGAATTTACCCATTTCTTCTAGGTTGTCTAATTCGTTGATGTATAATTGTTCATAATAGTGCTTTATGATCTTTTAAAAAATTTCGTTGGCATCAGGCTGTAGTGTCTTCTCTTTCATTTCTCATTTTATTTGTTTGAGTCTTCTGTTCCTCTTTGTTAGCTTAGGTAAGGGTTTGTCAATTTTGTGTATCTTTTCAAAAACCAACTCTTAGTTGCAGTGATATTTTTCTATTGTCTATTTCAATATTTCTTCTCTAATATTTATTATTTCCTTTGAGCTTAATTTGTTCTTCTTTTGCTAGTTCCTTGATATGTCAAGTTAAGTTGTTTAGTCGAGCTCTTTCTTCCTTTTTAAATGTAGGCATCTATTACCATAAACTTTCCCTTAGCACTGCTTTTGCCAAATCCCATAAGTTTTGATATGTTGTGTTTTCATTTGCGTTTGTCTCAAGATATTTTTAAGTTATCTTTTGTTTTTGTCTTTGATCCAATGCTTGTTTAAGAGTGTGCTGTTTAATTTCTGTATGTTTGTGAATTCCCCATTTTCCTTACGTTATTGATTTATAGTTTCAATCCCTCGTGAAAGGATAGTTGGCATGGTTCCAATCTTTTCAAATTTGTTAAGTCTTGTTTTATGACCTTGCATGTCCCTTGTGTCCTTGAGAAGAATGTGTGTTTGGGGGGGTGTTGCACCAGTTGTTGAGATCCGTATGCTGGTTGCTGAGAGTCCTCCTCCCCTTTTCTTTATCTCAGCTGCCCCTAGACAATTTGGCCATGCTGATTCCCTCACCCTTCTGGGTGAGGCAAGACAGAAGCAGCCCTCTTGGGCAGCACCCTGAAAGGCTGAGGAAGCTGGATGCTCACTTCACTCTCTCTTTCCCCCATGGGAGAAGCTGTGGGCAAAGGGAGTCGCTCTTGGTGCTGAGTAGTGTTGTCTTGGGGGAGGGATCATGTGGGTAAAGTGAAACTGTTCTTTCTACTGCAGCTGTTCTTGGATTTTGTTCTCTGCCAGGGTGCTGGAACTTCTCAATTGGACTCTGGAGCTCTCATAAAGACATTTTCACCTGAGGATGGTTGTCAGATCACTGTTTCTGTGGGGGGATGAGGACTGGGACCTCCTATCCCTCCATCTTGCTTTGAAAATAATGTTTGTTCATTTTCTTTTCTCATTCAAGTTGAGATCTTCCCCGTTCTTGGTATGGAGTGATTTTCAGTTGAAACCTGGATACTTTGGATATTAGGTTATGAGACTCTGGGTCTTATTTAAATCTTCTGTTGTAGCAGGGGTTTTTTTGTTTTTGACATTGCTCTGGCAGGAGAAGAGGAGCATGCTTTGTTATTGCCACATCTGGTTAGAAAGCCGGGTTCCCCACTCGCCTTCACTGACACCTAGAGCAAGGGGCTCCTTGTTACTACTGGTTGGGGTGGGAGTTTGGGGTCCCCACTAGGCTTACTGATTTCATCCTAGCTGGGAGGGGCAGAGGTGCCTTGTTACTGCTCCCTACATTTCCTTCAATGACATTTTTGGGGGACAACTCATTACACTTGGGTCGAGTCTCCATTAGGCCTTCCCTGACACCATACAACTGGGAGGGAAGTGGGGGCCTTGTTTCCATCAGGTGGGGGTGGAAATCTAGGTTTTCCACTCAACCTTTGCTGGTGGGGGTAGGGAATGCCACTTTTTCTGTGGTGTTTGACAGGAGTAGAGTGCTTGTGGTCTAAAACTTTCTGTCTTGCTAGGCTGCCCCTTTCCTGGTCCTTTGTTTCGACAGAGCAGGCTTTCATTCTGCTTTTTTTTTTTTTTTGTCTATACTCATAGGCATTTCTTGGTTGCTGGCTTCTCCATCAACACCCAGTCTGGGATGCATGAGACAAAAAGGAAACCCAGGGAATTCACCTCAGGTTTTGAGATCTCTAGCCAGTTTGCCTTCTTCTCTTCATCTTTCAGAGTCTTCTTATGTCTGTTTTATATATACCGTTTAGAGTTTTTAGCTGTACTCATTGGGAGGAATAGGGAAAGTGTATCCACGCCATCTTTTCAGAGGTGGATGTCTCTTTATCAGTGTTAATATGATATAAAGAGTGTCTACTTTTTTGGAGTCAAATTCTTTTTTTTTCTACTTCTGATATCATATATCCCTCCTAAAAATTATATAAATACTAGTATATTTTTAGTGATTTCATATTTTCATTTTTTATATTTAAATCTTTAAACAAATATTTATCAAAGGTTAGCCTACAGACCATGGTTTCTGGGACCCACCTAAGAGATACTGAATCAGAATATCTGGGAGTCTCTCAGATTTTCTGCCGGCCTCGCCAGGGGATTAAACATATGCCCAAATTTGATATCTACAGCCTTATCCATGCAAAAAAAGATTCGATGTAATTTGTAAGGCAGAAATCTCACCTATATTTTTTCCTAAGTGGTTAGCCAATTGTCTTAAGACCATTTATTAAATTGTTCTCTTTTCTTCAGTGATTTAAAATGCCACATGATAAAATATTAAATTTATATATAAATGCAAATATTTGGATCTGTTTCCAGATGTTCCATTCTGCTTCATTGATCTGTCTGACCATTCTGGCGCCAGTAACTTACTTTTTTAATTGCTGTAACTCTAGTCTGTGTACACTTCTGAATGTTGCCCTGCACCAGTCTCTAAAAGCCTCCTAAGAAACCGTTTGCCAGGAGGGAATTAGATGACTCATATGTGAAGATGCTTTGTAAATTGCAAAGATCTCTGGCCTCTCAACCCACCCCTGACACCAGCACTTCCTAAAACACTGATCTCATCCTGTCCTTTCCTGACTCCAAAACCTTACTCACAAGATGAAGCTCATTGTCTTGACATTCAGGGCCTTTCCCCTGCAACCTGGTCTCTATTTACCTTCAAAATGACCTCCCTCTTGCCTTCAATAAAATCCTCTTCTGTAATCAAGTTTATCTATTATCTATTTTCCAGACTTGCCTGACATATTTCTTGCATTTTTCTTATTCTCCCCACCTTGAAGTGTGTCCTTCAAGGCCAAACTCCTTCCAGAAAGCTTTTTATTTGAATTTTCCAGCTTACCTGACCTCTCTTTGCACTCACTTTACACTTAACATATATTGACCTATGACAACTCTTCTGTGCTGAAATTACTTTGTTATTTATGATTTCTGGAGTGTATATATCATCTTACCCGATGCACTGTCACATCCTTACATACAGAGGCTTTGCCTTCTTCTTCTGTGTATGCCCCGTGTTCCTCTAGCAAAGTGGGGGTGCACACAGTAAACATTCACTCAGTACTTACTTACTGGTCAAATAAGGCAGGATAATACTCGATCTTGATGAAAGTCCATGACTGATTTGTGTGGTTCAGACACAGGCAGAGGATTAGTGTCCTTCTTTCATCGATTTTCAAGCATGTGTTCAGTTCAGAGCAAAGTCACAAGTAAACTCTGTGTTCTGAGACATCGCTGCTTTATGTTAATGAGCAAGACAATGATCTCATGGGACACAATGATCCTGTGCAGAGATGTAGAAACCTATGAATATCCTCTTTAGATCATTGAAAAAATCTCCTTGCGGGTCAGAATAATCTCTCTTGGACAGAAAAGAGGATGTTTTAGAGATGCTCTCATTGTCTGCCCTACTCACATCTCCTACAGAGAATTTACCCATCCAAAGCCCTTGATGCCTCCACAGCCATTTTTAGAAACATTATTTTAAATCACTTGATCCAATCCTTTGTAGCCACAGCTGATTGGACTGATCAAAGGTGCACAGTGATGAGCTGGGCCTATATGGTTCTTGCTCTGCTGAATTGGAACTAAGAAACACAGAGGATAGTTGCCAATTGGCTATGAGCACTGCAGCTGAAAGATCCTGCTAGCAGAATTGGGACCAGGGAGGCTGTGATGGCAAAGAGAAGCTGAATTATGGAGGATGGCGAGAAAAAGAGAATGAGCCAGAGAAAGATGCTTCTGGCACAGGGATGGTGAGAATGTCTGTCCCTGGAGCTACAGGGATTCTGGAAATTCTCTATCCAGGCTCTCTTGAGCTCATCCCTTCCCACCCTAATACTGGGTCTCCTCTCTTCCTGTCCTGGAATCCTCCTGAGATCATTTGAGCCCAATAATAAACCCCACTTTTCTTGACCGAGCTAGAGGGAAGCGGGTGTCTCTGCTCTTTTCAACCAAATTAGCCTGGAAAGAATAGGTGATATGAGGCAAGTGGTCCTCACCTGCCTTACTCTCTGGAGAACATACATTTAAACTGTAGCAGGAGTCATCTAAGTTAGAAGAGCTGGATGAACTTTTAAAAAAAAACATTGCTCTCAACATGATTTTAAGCCTTTAAAAGTTCTTATCATGAAAAATGTCAAACATACAGAAAAGTAGAAAGAAGAATAGAATAAACATTATCAATCTACTATGTAGATTCAACAACTATTAGTATTTTTACACATTTGCTTCATCTCTCTTTTTTGGTTGCTGAACCATTTTAAAGTAAATTGCAGGTATTATAACACATTACCCCTAAATACTTCAGCATCCATCTCCAAAAGAGGATGTTTTCCTACATACCCACAATGCCATTATCACATGTAACCAGAGTTACACTCTTTCTTTAAGATCATTAACAACCTGCTTATATCGAAATATTCTCAGTTGTCTTCACATTGTCTTTCATGGATATTTTCGGCCAGAATACAAATAAAGATGACACTGCATTGGACCGTTATGTCCTTTAGGTCTCTCAATCTAGAACAGTTCTTCCCTCTTTTTTTTTAAGTGAAGAAATTAGGCCAGATACTTTGTTGAATGTTCCACGTTCTAGATTTGTCTAGTGGTTTCCTCATACTGCTGTTTATCTTATTTCTCTCTTCCCTGTAATTCCTATACAAAGCAAGTTAATTTTAAAGGCTAGGTTGGATTCAAGTTAAATGTTTTTGGTGACAATACTTCATGGGTGATGATGCTGTACGCTTTATATTGCATCATAGCAGGAAGCACGAAATGTCTGGTGGACTGTCCCACTATTTGTGAGGCGACGTTGGTTACTCTGTTAAAGATGGTGACAGCTAGGTCTCCCCATTGTAAAGGAAGATGCTGCCTTTTGTGATTAGCAAGTAAACTGTGGGTGATAGTATCCAGTTTTCTACTAACCTTTCCCCTAACAACTTTAGTATCCATTGTTGATCCTTTCCTGAGTGGATAAAGTTTCTCACCACCTGATGCTCTCTGACAATAGACCAGTTTACAAGGGGAGCTGAGAAGAGGAGACATGAAGTCTCCTTTATTGGAGGCCATTATGCATGTTACTGTTAATACGGATACGTGTGTTGTGATCTATTGCAGCCTAGTAAACCATGCAAAAGCATAGTGGCGTCAAACAACAGTTGTTTTAGCCCTTATGGTCTCTGTGGGTCAGGGATTTGGGAAGTGCATGGCTGAGTGCTTCTAACTCAGAGTATCTCAGGGGGTTTTCATCAGACAGGGCTAGAGCTGGAAGAGGAGGAAATTAAAACATCTTGGGGCTGGCCAGACATCTCTCTCTCTTCATGTAGTCTCTCTTCATGGGCTAGTTTGGGTTTCTTCACAGCATGGTGAGCTCAGGGTAGTAGGACTTCTTTACATGGTGGCTCAGAATTCCAGTGAGAATCTACCAAATGAAGTGGAAGTGGCATCATCTTTTGTAACTTAGCCTTGGAGGTCATGTAGCTTCATAACGTATTATTAGTGGACCAGACATTAAAGTTGGCCTATATTCATGGGGAAAGGACATAGAACCCACTTCTCCATGTCGAGAGTGTCAAAAAATTTGCAGACATGTTTTAAAACCTCCACGGTATTTTTGTGAAGTGAATGAAATACATCTGCATTTACTAATCTTTGTCTTTTTTAAAAAAAATCTGAGTAATTGATCAATGATAGGATAAATGGAACAGTGAAAAATAAGACCAAAACAAAACACAATGAAAGGGTGAAAGATACAGATGTACGAGGCACCTGGACTGATTCTAGTTTTTTCCATTAAGCACCATATTCACTTCCCGGCAGTGAAGATAACACATGATGACTTTGGTGTTTATAGCTCTTACTGTTCAGTAAAAGGAAGTTTATAAATTTGACTGAAGAGTCACTTTTTCCGCTTGACACTGAATTTTAGGAAGACTTTATTGAATGGGTCCTTTCATCAGAGCCATTGAGAAACAGAATAGTCAATGCCTGGCTTTTGTTGCTCAAAAGGGAGAGAAACCCTCTTTAAGTGGACACTTATGATATCATTTCTCTGTGAAAACTGAGAGATGAATACTAATACTAACTTTTCACTCGTTTACATGGGGAACTAAGATGTGATGTGAGTATGTTGCCCTCTGAAGATCTAACCGCATCTGCTTCAGGGAGCCTACAGCAATGATTTTTCAACTCTGGCTGCCCATTAGAATCACGGGGGTGGTGACACCTCTTAAAAACCCCAATTCCTAGGCTACTCCTCAGACCAATTGAATAAAACCTTTAGGGGTGGGACCCAGCCATCAGTATTTTTCAAAGTTCCCCATGTGATTCCATTGTGTAATCAGCATGGAGAACCATGGCTTTAGAGCTGGGCTTGGCAAACTTTTCCTGAAAATGACCACATAATAAATATTTCCAGTTTTTGGGACCATACTGTTTCTGTTGGAACTATTCAACTTTGCCTTTGTAGCAGGAAAGCAGCCACAGCACTATGTAACGAATGGGTGTAGATGTGTTCCAATAAAACTTTATTTACAAAAAAATATATAGTGGCTGGATTTGGCCCACGGGCCCTAGTTTGCAACTTCTGATTTAGAGGATTGGTTAGTTTATAGTTCTCTTCAGTAGCACCATCCTCCTACGTGGTGCCCTAGGTGTGCAGATGTGAAAGAAGGGAATGCATTTGTGACTATTGTGGCTGACACAGAGGCAATGTAAATGGTAGTTTGAGTTATTCTTTAGTATCTCTTCTTGAAAAGGAAAGTGATTAATTCACAAGCTTATGTATTTGTTACCTAGACACCCCCACCTTCCAGCTCTCCTCCCATGCAAATCTTCTGTCCTTAGGACACAGCTCTTTAGAGATGGGAGGGACCTTAGTGATCATTCCCTTCCCTTCTCTCCAGAAGGGCTGAGAGTGCCGGGCTGGGACTGGGAACCAGAACTCCCGCCCTGCCATCTGGTCTACAGGCTCATCTCACTAGGCCCCACGGCCCCCCCCATTCACAGTGACTTCCACTTTCCAACTTCCTTGAGCACTAATGTGCCCGCTGAGCTCCTGCCCCTCTACCTCTTTAGCACACTTACTGCCATGAATTCTGAACCTCAGCATGGCTTTATTTCCTAATCACTATAAATTATTGAGACCAGGGTAACACATAGTTCTGCATTTTTCACCCCTGCCTTCCAGTAACTGTGTCATCTCCCACTTCTCACTGTCAGTAACACTCCCTTCACACCCAAGTCCAAAAGCTTCCTCTTCCTCCTTAAGCCCCATAACTTCTCTGCTTGTTAAGGGAGGCCAGCTGTCCCTGCCCCCAACCTTATTTCAAACCCCTTTCACTGGGGCTCAGAGACCCTGTCCTCTCCTGGACCTGTTTGAACGCCTCTCTCTGGTCTTGTAGCATCTTTTAAAAGACAGTCCACACTGTGTTATTGTCAGTGCCAGTTTAATCCTGGGCTGGTTTCCATCTGTGTAATCTTTTGCGTAATCTCATTTGCTCTCACAATTTTGAATTCTAAAAATACTCACACGGCTCCCTTATCTCTACCTTGTATGATTGCAGTTGCCCACTAGCTAAATAGTGAATTTAAAATTCTTGTCATATGTCAAAGAACTTAGCAAAGAGTGACTTGTTCACATTTTGACTGCATTTACTAAATAACTATAAGCTGGATTTATCAGCCCTCTTTGCCCATATAACTTTTTCTTTTTAATTATTTCATATGGATAAATTTCTGGTTGTATGAGATATAAGAATTGTTAAATGGAATGGTATGCAAATTTGGGGAATCTTGATTTCTTTGGGTCTTAATTACTGTATTCAGTGTCTAGATAATTTGATTCTACTATGATTCTTATGAGTTAAATACTGTATACATTCCTATATAAAAAAAGGCTAATTAAAAGCAATCAAATATCATTTCTCACCTATTAAACTAGACAATTATTAAAATACTTATTATCTGTCTTGGTAGGACTTTGTCAAAACTGGTAGCAGTGTAAATTGAAATACCTCTTTCAGAAAGCAATTTGGCAACATCGAACATACAATAAAAATGCAAGGTGTATCATACTATGTTTGAATGTACTTAAAGTGTTCAGAAAAAGAAAAGAAAGCTGTTTGGATGTAAGGATAAGGGAGGTGGGGTGTGGGATGCTGTAGCACTGGGCTACTTCAAAGATAATATTTAGATTTCCTACGTGCTTGCAGATGGGGCTTCATGGAATCTGGGAGTAGGGTCAAGGCATTTTAATTTAACTCTGAAGTTTTTTATTAGAAAACATGTTTTTGATTAGATTGATGGCTCTCTTTACCAGTGTTCCAATTATTACATCTCCCACCAGAACTTTCCAGTGAAAGATAATGAGAAGGAAAGGGCGAAACAATGTGACTGGCAGGGGTGGGGGCTCTTCTGCTCTCTCTGGGCTTGGGGCAGCTCATCACTGGTCTAGCTAGTAAAGTTTTCCTCTGAGAGAAGCAGGAAACCAAAAGGCAGACCATGGTGGAAACATGGGTGGCCTGGTGAGTCAGCTCAAGGCCTGCCTGCTGCCCAGCTCTACTAAGGGTTTTAGGCTTTTTCATAGAACCACCTGAATGAAGACAAAAGTATACTTGAATCTTATCACATTTTTTCCAGATTTGATCCTTCCCAAGCCAAAACCAGGCTGGAGATTCCAGTGTCCCAGCAATTAGCTGCCTGTATTTCATATGGAAACAAACAAGGAGTCACAGGTTGGCTCAGCCAGCCATCCTGTGAATTGATTGTACTGAGTTGATGGAGTTTTGTGAGTTGACTGAATTTTGCACACCTTAGAAGAAGCAGGTATAATTCTGCTCACCTTGTGGCAGAGTTGGGAAAACAGAAAGCTGGTCTATTTCCATATGGTTCCCTGAGTTCTCCAGTAACATTACTCTAACTTCCTCAGCCAAGCTAAGGAGATCAGTTGGAGGGGCAAGTAAGTAACCTGGTTGCAATCGAAATCCTTTCTGGTTAGGACAGAAAAAGATAGTGATGGGCCACTGAACAGTGTGGGAGCAGAATCATGCTTCTGGTTTTTTTGTCCCCGAAAGAGAAGAAAAAGTCCCTAGGAAATGAGACTGAAGTGAGGATTTCTCCGAATTGCCACTAAAGCTCTGTTTCTGTTATCTGTTGCTGTGAAACACAAAATTCCAAAACATAATGATTTGAAATAATAGTGTATGATTTCTCACATTCTGTGGGACAGGGTGTGGCTAGGCGGTTCTTCTGCTCTGTGTGATGTTGACTGCATCAGTTGTGCAGCTGCGTTCAGGTGGGATCCTGGCTGGGGCTGAACATCCAAGATGGCCTCTCATTGTGCAGGACTTTTCTCATATGGCCTGTAACATTTCAGTGGCCTACTCTGGACTTCCTTATGGCATCAAAGCCGGCTCTAAGAGTATAAAAGCAGAAGCTGCAAGGTCTGTTTAAACCTGGGGTCAGAACTGGCACAGCACTGGCTCTCATTCTATTGGTCAAAACAGGTCACAAGACCAACCCAGATTCAAGGGGAGGCAATGTAGCCTCCACCCCTTTGATGGGTAGAGAGGCAACTTATCTCTTGGAGAATCCCAAGCATTGATAGGATTGTAATTTTTTTCAAAGAACCCAACTTAAATTTATTATGCAAATTTTATTAATCACTAAATAATAAATAAGATATATAAATATTTATGTTGTTATTTGAAGCAATGAAATGATGGATGTAAAAGAATTTTATGAATGGCAAAATACTATAAGAAATCAAGTTCCAGCTCGATGGTGCAAGCATAATTGGACAGGCTTCTAGAAAACGTAAAGTGTTGGGTTTATTTAACATATAAGGAAAGCAAGCCTCCTATAAACGCTTGTTTAAGTTTATTGTTTTTTAAATTTTAAGTCATTAGGTCTTTGTTTACCGCCTTGACAGAGCAATGACTAGAAATATCTCCTAACTCCCCATTTGGTGCTTATCCTTTCTTTCCACCTCCTGATCAAATGGATAAATGGATAAACTGAGACTCAGCAGTTATGCCTGAAGAAAATCTAACCAGTTGGTTTTCTTCGTCATAATCCAAAGTTTTTTTTGCCTTTGGCAGTATTGGCATTTTTGTGCTAAATAATTTTTGTCCTAGGGGCTGTTCTGTGCATTGTAGGATGTTGAGCAGCTTCCTGGCCTCTACTCAGTGGATGCCAGTAACACCCTCAATTCCCAGCCAGTTGTGACAACCGAAAATATCTCCAGACATGGCCAAATGTTCCAACTGAGACTCAATGCCATAATCCAAGGTACTGACATTTACTAGGTTGAAACTTCTTGAACTGTCTACATAATGCTTAAGAATGAACTATTTTCCAAACCAAAAACTAGGGCATCTGTCTGATAAAGGACTTCCCACCCCTATGATTGGTACATTCATATATGTATATTTTTTTGAGGAAGATTAGCCCTGAGCTAACGTCTACAGCCAATCCTCTTCTTTTTGCTGAGGAAGACTGGCCCTGAGCTAACACCCATGCCCATCTTCCTCTACTTTATATGTGGGATGCCTACCACAGCATGGCTTGCCAAACGGTGCCATGTCTGCACCCGGGATCTGAACTGGTGAACCCAGGGCAGCTGAAGTGGAAAGTGCGAACTTAACTTCTATGCCACTGGGCCAGCCCTGGTACATTCATATTTTACAATATGTTTTAAGTTATAAATTAAATGTATAAAATTAAGATCGCATTTGGCTACACACATTATAGAGCTCAGCTTTAACAAAAACAGTCATTTAAAATCCAGTTGTTTTGGAAAATCTAAGATATATAATTTATGGGATTTTTCTTGCAAACCTCAACTCATAAACTCAAATGTCCATTGTTATCTTTTTGCCTTACTTCACCCTGGATGGACCCGGCTGGGGAGGTGATGTTGAATAACAGCATGTTCGTAAAACCCAACGTGAGCAGAGATTTGGCAAAGTGGCTAGTTGATTTGAAACAAGTAGACCAGAAAACATTCAGTTTAAAAACACTTCCTGATTCAAGTATTACTCAGACTTGACTTTCTACACTAATCAGATTGTTGAGAGTATTCATTTCACTTGTTCCTGCGTCAAAACAGGCGAGTGTCTGATAAATTATTCTTTTCTAGCTGTTTATGACTCTCAGCGTATGTATTACAAAACTGAATTTGATCTGACAGTTTCCATCTCTCTTTCCCACGTGAATGATAATGTTGATGGAACTATAGAAGCAACACCAACAATGAAATTAAATAAATTCAAGCTTTCTTGCTCAGGAAATCTAAAGCTTTACCAGAACGTGCCTGGGGAGGCAAAACAGAGTGCACTCAAATGCTTTGTACAAACCTTGATTGTTCAATAGTGGTTAAAAGTGAGTCAAATTACATTTATTTCTCTTATTTCTTCTCAAAAATGGACCTGCAAAAAATCTGCAAATAAATCTACATATAACTTCCCCATATATAAAGGAGTGCTTAAATTTGTCCCTTCATTTGAATTTTTAAGCTTTCCCACGTGTACAAACACCTAAATATCCTAAAATGCTGTCTGCTCCTTGGGAAAAGCTGCCTGACAGTTGCCCCTCTGGCAGTTTGAATAACTACTAGCTGAAGATACTAAATAACTCTCAAGTCTGTGCAAGTTAATATTTCTGCCCAGTTCCTAATAAAATACAGCTGAAATGTCAACGAGGCAGTGTTACTGTCGGCTGACATGCACTTGACTGTGATAATGAAATGCTGCCTGCTTCATCCCTAAATGTTGAAGTTGAGACCCATGGGGAATAATTTTGGCAGTCTGGTTTCCCCCAACTTTTTTATTGCACAGGAATTAAAAATGGTTTTGCCCAATGATGTGAAACAGACTTGATATGGTTAAGGTGAATTTGGTGACATAACACGCTTATAGATTTTTCACCTTCATAGCTGGCCTTCTCTGTGGTTTCCTCCTCTCCCCTTCCAACCCACCCTGCCCCTACCATGAGGTCTGATGCTGAGAGTGTGTGCTAATCTTCCTGTCTGCCTCACAGCTGGATTTGAATTACCTTGAATTATATCCTTAAGGAGCTCAATTTTCTCCACAGAAGAATTCTTCCACAGAGTTCCAAAGTTACGTAAGAATCTGGCTCATTTGTTTCTCTCTTGATTTTAATTTCCTCTGAGTATCAGCTCTTTGGCAAAAGTATGAAACTCCACTGAGAGACTAAGACAGAAAGACAAAAGAAACAACATTTCAGATCAGAAATAATTTATATAAGGAGACAAATCATTGTAAACAGTAAGGATGTTTGGTCCTCTCAGCCAAAATGTTATTAGCCCAGCTACACAAAATATTATGTGCCCAGGCTCCAAAAGAAATTTAATAAGATATGCTGCACCTTTTGATTAATTTCCTGTTACGCTTTTCTGGAATGAAGATGAGTTGGTATAGGGACTCACTACTTTGTCTTCCTAAGGACTTTCTTTTTTTTAATTTACTTTTTTAAAGATTGGCACCTGAGCTAACATCTGTTGCCAATCTTCCTTTTTTTTTCTTCTCCCCAAAGCCCTCCAGTGCATATGGTTGTGTATTCTAGTTGTACGTCCTTCTGGCTCTGCTATGTGGGATACCGCCTCAGCATGGCCTGTCGAGCAGTGGTAGGTCCGCGCTCAGGATCCAAACTGGAGAAACCCTGGGCTGCCTAAGTGGAGCACATGAACTTAATCACTCGGCCACGGGGCCAGCCCTGCGGGATCCGTTTTGAATGGCTGCATATAAAGATGGAAAGGGTTTCCTTTGTGAAGACCATAGAGGTCGCTCCCCACCTCCAACTTAAAGCTAGTAGAACTTCCTGACATTTTAGCTCCAAATGGCCAATGAAAACCTGGCATTAAGATCAGCACATCCAGGTGAATGTCTTATCCCACTGCATTGCACAGAATAGGTGTAAAATAAATATCAAATAGTCAGTCTCACATTTTAGACTTAAATTGTCTTTTGAAGGTTCTTGGTGTGTGCTGACTTTACTGCCATTTAGTCTTCCCCTAGTTTGATTTAAGATTAGGGAGGATCGAAGGCAGAGTCGCACAAGACATGTGCATCCTAGGGTCCCTGGCCCCTTCAGGGCCATTACTAGTTTCACATGCTCAAGGGTGTATTAAGGCACCCGGACGCTGGGTAGCGTGGGCCTGGGGAAAGGGAGTGGGAGCATCCTGTGGGATATTAGTCAATCCGTTAAAGGAGTCTCCTGCTCTTCTAGAGCATGCGTTTTCACCAGAGATGATATTGTCCTGAGAGGGGAAAATGGGTTCTCGGGGGATAAAAAATCTTAAGTATTACAATAGTTTGTGGCCCTCCAAAGCTCAGTCCAAACTGAGAAAATCATAACCCTTAGTACTTCATTTCTCTCATTAGGGAGAAATTTAATTTAATTTAAAATTAAAATTTATTAATTAATTTAAATTAATTTTAAATTAAATTTCTTTTTTCTCCTTAGGGGGACAATAATGGAAAAAAAAAAAAAGCTGAGAAACACTGCTGTAGTGCCTACATCTTCTCTGTGGCTTTGGAAACTGCCCATGATAAGCAGATGTGTATCTTTTTGTTATGTCCCTCAGATGAAACCAACACCTTAAAAATATTTCCCATTATGGCTCTTCTTAAGATGAATTCGTGGGAAAAGAATTGGAAAAGGACCTTCTACAGATTCTGGGGACGGACAGCTGAATGCTTCGCCAGCCCTGCGCCTCCACATACCCCCTTTCCCTAAATCCCCGCCTCCTTTCCCCCAATACTCCGTCTATCCCGTGTGGCGGCTTTCCTCAAATGGCCAGTAAGGGCCAGGCCTTGTAAAACTTCAAAAGTCCTAATTTGGGCCAACTGTAAATTTTTTATGTTTTTTTCTCCCTTGGAAATATTCATATGGTTACTTCCAGTCAAGACACAGTTTCTGGAGGCAGCTTGCATGGCTGACAGGGAGTTACCTGCCTTTGACATTGGAAAAAATGTGCCGATACCTCCAGTAACCCCTGGGGGCCCATCATGACCTCTATTCATGTACTTATTCGCTACTGGGGTACCCGCACCCAAGGATATCTAAGTCTAGACTCACCTGGACAATCTCATTTGAGTCCCTTATCAAGAAAGCGAGGCTACTGGTATCATCTCCTCTTATTTATAAACAACAAAAAAGTTGGCTAAGATAGATCTAGTGACTGAACTGAGATTACACAGCTAATAAGTAGTAAGGTCAGGACAGCCCCCTCCCCAACCACACACTCTGGAATGTTAGTTCTTTGAGGGCAGGAACTGTGCTTGTTGCTCACCACCATGTCTTCAGCGTGACCACGAGGCCTGGCACATAGCAGGAGTTCAGTCAGCATTCGTTACATGAATACATTTCTCTGAGCCTGGGGCTTTTAGATCATCAGTGCAGTGTAGGAAAGTCTTCTAATGTTTGGTTTTACACTGTGATAGCTCTCTCTCCCATTTTAAGAAGTCTAACACAACAGTTGTGGTGACTTCTTGAAGCATAAAGCTTTCTCGAACTTCTGAGGTTTGCCATTGAATTCAAGGTGAGCTTATTGTCTTCTATGTAATACCGCATTTCAAATTCATTCAGTGAAGTTCGTGTTAACAGGCAAGATTTTCTTGTTATTCAAGTCTCTTGTATTAGGAGACCCAAATTGTCTACAGAAGTGAAGATACTCTCACTTCAGTTTTCAATAAAGTTTGCACACAATGCAAATGCACTAAATAATAATATGTTTGTATCCTGAAAGATAGAAAATGCCCCCCAAAATTAAGTGTATTTCTCTTGAAATTGATTATTTATTATGAGAGAGAAGGAAGATACAATGAATCGTCACAGATTTGGTACACAAATATAAGCCAACTTTTTTCTACATTAGCTTCTGATAGGGAAACTTGTGTTCTGGTTAGCTCAGTAGATGTGGGGTAAAGACATTTCCAACTGAAGAAAATCAGGCATTCATTCAGTCAGTTACGGGCCAACAGCCTTTATTATGTTCTAGGGCTGTGTTAGGCAATGGGAAAGATAAAGATTGATTGGAAAAAAAAATCATGTAATTGAGAAGATGACACTAGATTAGGGTTGGTAAAACAGCAATAAGCATATTGCAAGGCAGGAAGTGAGAATTATGTAAGGCTGTTAGTTGTTTAGAGGAGGGAAGGATGATTTCCCACTAGGCGGGGTAAGGATAACGTTGGGCAGGATCATAGAAAACTGTGTGGAGACAATATGTAGGTTGAGTTTTAAATTAAGAAGTAATCTGGATTACAGATATTAAAGACAGGAAGGAAAGAGCAATCCAGGCAGAGAACATAACATACATTACGGATGCAGAAAAGCGGAGGCATGTGCAAGGGCATAAGCATAGTTCAGTGTGATTGGAGCAGGTGGTACACGATTCTCTAGAACTACAGTTAGACAGGCCCCGGAAGCTGGAGGAGTCAGTCGAACTCTTCTCATTCTGGAGTCTTTTGTTGAGGTTGTTTTCGCCCATTCCCTTGAAATTAGGCATGGCTGGGAATCTTTTTTCCTTCGAGTGTTATTGACATATAATTGACATATACCATTGTGTAAGTTAATGGAGTACAATGTAATATATTCTGTAATATAATCTGATACATGCATATATTGTCAAATGCTTACCACGATAAGGTTAGTTAACACGTCTGTCACCTCACATAATTACCATTTTGCTATTGTTTTACTATGGTGAGAACATTAAAGCTCTCCTCTCATACCAACTTTCAAGTACACAATACAATATTTCTGCTGTACCTCAGAGTCCTGGAACTTATTCACCTTACAAATGCAAGTTTGTACGCTTTGCCCAACATCTCCCCATTTCCCCCATGCCACGAGCCCTTGGTGACCACCAGTCTGTTCTCTATTTCTATGAGGTTGGCTTTTTTTTAGATTCCACGTCTAAGTGAGATCATACCGTATTTGTCTTTCTCTGTCTGATTAATTTCACTTAGCATAAAGCCCTCAAGGTCAATCCATGTTGTTGCAAATGGCAGAATTTCCTTCTTTTTTATGGCTGAATAATATTCCATTGTGTGTGTGTGTGTGTATATATTTTTTCTTTATCCATTCATCCCTCGATGGACACTTAGGTTATTTCCATATCTTGGCTGTTGTAAATAACGATGGCACTGAACATGGGAGTGCAGATATCTCTTTGAGACAGTGATTTTACTTTTTTGGATATATACTCAGAAGTGGGATTGCTGGATCATATGGTAGTTCTATTTTTAATTTTTTGAGGAACCTCCATACCGTTTTCCGTAGTGGCTGTACCAATTTACATTGCCACTAACAGTGTGCAAGGGTTCCCTTTTCTCCACATCCTCACCAGCATTTGTTATCTCTCGTCTGTTTGATAATAGCCATCCTAACAGGTGTGAGGTGATATCTCATGGTGGTTTTGATTTGCATTTCTCTGATGATTGATGATGTTAAGCACCTTTTCATGTCCTTGTTGGCCATTTGTGTATCTTCTTTGGAAAAATGTCTGCTCAAGCCCTCTGCCCATTTTTCAATTGGATTGTTTGTTTTTCTTCCTATTGAGTTGTAGGAGTTCCTTATATATTTTGGATATTGACCTTTCACGAGATATATGACTTGCAAATATTTTCTCTTGTTCTGTAGGTTGCTTTTTCCTTTCGTTGATTGTTTCTTTGGCTGTGCAGAAGCTTTTTAGCTTGATGTAGTCCCACTTGTTGATTTTTGCTTTTGTTGCTGTGCTTTTGGTGTCATATCTGAAAAATGATTGCCAAGATTGATGTTAAAGAGAATTTTCCCTATGTTTTCTTCTGGGATTTTTATAGTTTTAGGTCTTACACTTAAGTCTTTAATCCATTTTGAGTTAATTTTTGTGAGTGATGTAAGATAGGGGTCCAATTTCATTCTTCTGTATATGGATAGCCAGTTTTCCCAATTCCATTTTTTGAAGAGACTATCCTTATCTCATTGATTATTCTTGGCCTCCTTGTCAAATATTAGTTGATCATATATGTGTGGGTTTGTTTCTGGGTTCTCTATTCTGTTCCATTGGTCTATGTGTCAGTTTTTATACCAGTACCATACTGTTTTGATTACTATAGCTTTGTAATATAGCTTGAAATTGGGAAGTGTAATGACTCTCACTTTGTTCTTTCTCAAGATTGCTTTGAGTATTTGGGGTCTTTTGTATTTCCATACAAATTTTAAGATTTTTTTTTAAGTTTCTGTGAAAAATGTGGCCATGTATCTTAATTTGAGTTCCTGTTAAAGTGGACCCTGAGACAAAGGCTTGGGTGCAGTGTAGAATATTTGGGAAGTGATTTGGGGAAATAAAAATGAGGAAGTGGAAGTGAGACAGGAATGGGGGAAAAACTATGGGCAACTAGTACTCAATCCTGTTGCGAACCCCCAGAGATATCATGTGTATTGTGCTATCAAAGGAAAGGGGTTCTGGGGCATTTGTCACCAACTCCCATCCTCCAGTTGTTGAAGGTTGCCCCAGTGGCATTAACATCCTTGTATTTCTGGGCTGTGCTCACTTGTGGAAAAAGTTCTGGTGTTGGTGAAAGCCCTTGGGAATAGAAAGCGAGAGAAACAGGCATTTCAGGTAGGAGGCTGTCAGCTTGCTGGGAACTGCTCTGTAGCTCCAGGTGAACTTTGATGACTGAGGAGACATGGGGCAGGGCCTCAGTAGTATCTGCTATAGCACATACCTTACTTCGGTCAATAGAATGTGAGCAAAAGTGATGGATGTCACTTCTGGGTGGAAACTTTAAGAGACAGTTCATGATTTTCATATTCCTTCCTCTACCAGGTAACGATGGTTTGAATGATGGGGGGCTCCCTCAGCTGGTGCCCTGGAGTGAGAAGATGTGGGGCAGAACTGGGAGTTCACTCACAGTGGACAGACATATAGCATGAGTGAGAAATAAACCTATTTCTTATAAGCACCTAAGATTTTAAGGTTATTATTAGAGCAGCATAACCTAGTCTAAACTTACTGATATGTAACTATTCCTAAACTGATTTGTTATGCGGTGGTTAATTATGGCACATGATAATTACACAATGCCACAAAAATCCAGTGGCACAAATAAGATAGAGGTGTATTTCCTTCCAATGTCCAGTTGAAGATGAGCCATTCTGGATGGCTAGAGCTCTACTCCACTAGCTCATCTAGGGATCCAGGTTCATTTTATCTTGTGGCTCTGCCACCCAGAACAGGGGTCAGCAAATTTGTTTTGTAAATGGCCAGGTAATACATATTTTAGTTTTGCCAGCCCTATGGTCACTTTCTCACAACAACTCAACTCTGCCTTAGAGTGAAAGCAGCCATATGAATGGCTAAATGAATGGGCATGGCTGTGTTTCCATAAAACTGTATTTATGAACACAGGCAATGAACTGAATTTGGCCCATTTGCCAAAGGGTTCATTGGCCCTTGCTTTAGATTTTAAATATAATGCATGTGCTCACTTTGGTAGCACAAATTCTAAAACTGAAATAATTCAGAGAAGATTATTATGGTCTGTATGCAAGGATGATACAAAGAATTCATGAGGTGCATTGGTCTTTGAAGCAATCATGCATTGTGCTATATAAAGCACCTGGAGAAGACGGTGATTTTTAGGCAAGTCCAAAAAGGGAGCCAAGCTTGGGTGTCATCATTGTGTTCAAGGCACTGAGCTGGTTTCTTAGGCTCTGAAATTTGACTCTAAACAGAAGTGAAGCAGTCAGCTCCTAGGAACTGATCTTTGCTAGACAGACAAACAAGAGTGTTGTGTAAACTAGAATGCCAACTCACTCTTTTGTAACACAGACAGACTGGATATTTGTGTTCTTTAGTCAGTGTATTCTCTCCCTGTAGGCAAGCAACATACGAAGACAACTCACAATTAGAAGTGAACATGGAGAACTTGGAAGCAGAACTGGACAGAAAGTTGGATGTTCTAGTGGCTGGTGATAGCCAGATGTGTCTATTTCTACCAAAAGGATGTACCTGCCACAAAGATCTGATTGCGATATCTCTCCTTGGACTGAATCTCTTTGGTATTCCCTTTTCTAGCTTCCACCATTGTTCTCATATGTTAAATGAAGCTTCAGCTTGGTAGCCAATTTTGCTAAGGTAATAATGCATATGTGTGTTCTCATCCATTATATGATCTCATTTTAAGTGTTTGGGGAGTTCCTCATTGTTTTTTCTATGTGCTGGCAATAAATTATTTCATATTTCTTATTGAAAAGTTAAATGTAAAAAGCCAAACCATAAAAATAAGAAGATATGGGTGAATGTGTGGTATTTAGGTAGGAAAGGGCTTTTAAAGTTTAAAAGTAACAGAAAAATTTAAAAAGGAAAATAATAGACTTGATTATTAGTCCAATCTAATCAATGGAAAATAGATTATTATCTAATAATAAAAACTTCTCCATACCAGCAAAATGCACAACATGAAAATGCATACCAAACACAGAAAAAAAAATTTGGAACAGGTAATTTCATGCTTTTCATATTCCTTCCTCTGCCAAGTAACAATGATGGTTTGACTGATGGGGGGGCTCCCTCAGCTGATGCCCTGGAGTAAGAAGATGTGGAATCATTAAGAAATTCTAAAATAGCCTTAATATATAAATATCTCTAATGAGCAAATAAGAAAACAGTAAGAATTCTTATTGATAATTGGGGAAAGGACATACCTAAGCAATTCATGAAAATGTGTTACTAATAGCTATTAAATATATGAAGATATTTAACTTCCAGAGAAATGATAGAAAGGCAAATTGTGGCCATTGTGACAGAGACAGACAGTACTCACCAAATGTTTTGTGTCTTCCTTGACATTTTCGAGCGTTTTTTGCAGTGACTGGATCATATGACTAGTTTTGGTCAATAGACTATGAGCAGAAGTGACGTATGGAGCTTCTGAGCCAAAGTAATTAAGAACCAGTGTGCCTCCTCCAGCCCTCTCTCCCCCACTTGCAGAAATCTTGGAGACCATGTGTTCCAGATGCTGCGGCTGCAAGATGGAGGATTTATGTGAATATGAGATAAGCTTTTATGGTGTCAGGCCATTGAAATTTTGGTAATAGGTTTGGTGTGTTCTAGAAACACAGAGAAGGCCAATAGAGTTGGGCTAAGATAGACTAGGGAGAAAGCGACAGGAAAGTGTATTGGAGAGGGAGGCAGAAGCCAGGTCAGGGAGGACTGTGTAGACAATGGTGAAGGCTTTGAATGTTATTTTGAGTGCAGTGGGAAGCCGTGTATCAAGAATATGCCCTCAAGAGCCTCGAAATTGTCCCTACTTTCTGATCCAGAAATATGCAGAATCTATTCTAAAGACTGTAAGAAAAAATCTGAAATGTAGTCAAAGTTTTATATATAATAGTATTTTTCCTAAATGATAGTATTAAAAAAAAGCTCAAATGTCTAAAAATACAAGAATGATTAAAGCATAATATTGTTATTACCAAATATATCTTTTCCTAAATGATTTTAAAGACAGAAATTCTTATGTTGCATTTACAGTAGCAGCGAAACTTAGAAATAAATTAAAGAGAATGTAGAAGATCTTTAATGAAGACTGGAAAGAATGGCCTGAAACAATGGAGGGAAATACCGAGTTCCTGAGTCAAGGGTTGAGTGTAAAATTATCATTTCTTTTCCTATTCAACTATCAATCAATAAAACTCCAATTAAAATCCCTAGAAAATTTTAATTAAATCTTACAAACTTGAGTCTAAAGTTCATCTAAAGGAAAAAAAGTGTGAAAAAAACTAAGAATGGTTTAAAAAAAAGAACAGTGTGGGTTCCCACACAGCTGTGGACATTGGCTCAATAGAAAGAGTAGGAATCCAAAAAGGGACCCACATTTGTATGAAAATTTAGTTTATGATAAGGCTAGAGTTTCAAAGCAGTAGAGCAGGGGAAGCAAACTATGCAATAAATGGGTCTGGAACAATTGAATATCCATTCATTTAAAACTGTAGTCAGCTCTGTCCCACACATAATACTCAGAGAAATAGTCTATGTGGGTTGAAGCATTTCACCTTTTAAAACAACTCTCTATAAAAGCAATAGAAGAATATGTAGGTATGAAAAGCAACCAGGAGTTCCTCAAAAAGTTAAAAATAGAATTACCATATGATCCAGACATTTCACTCCTAGGAACATACCCCCAAAATTGAAAACAGGATGCAAAGAAATACTTACACATCAGTGTTCATAGCATTATTCACAATAATCAAAAGGTGGGAACAACCCAATGTCCATTGACAGATGACTGGATAAACAAAACGTAGTATATACATACAACACAATATCATTCAGCCCTAAAAACAAAGGAAATTCTGACACACGCCACAACACAGATGAACCTTGAAGGCATTACGCTAAGTGAAATAAGCCAGTCACAAAAGGACAAATATTTCTACGATTTCACTTATATTAAATATCTAGAATAGTTAAATTTATCAAGACAGAGAGCAGAATGGTGGTTGCCAGGGGCTGGAGGAGGCAAAAGGAATGGGAAGTTATTGTTTAATGGGTACGAGTTTCTGGTTGTGAGGACGAGAAAGTTCTGGAAGTGGATAGTGTTGATGGTTGCACAGCACTGTGCATGTACCTAACGCCACTGAATTGCAGCACCTAAAATGGTTAAAATAGGAAATTTTATGGTATGTATATTTTACCACAATAAAATTTCAAAAAATCTCTAAATAAATAAAGGAAATCCACTATGAAAAAAGGACAACCATGGAGGTTTGGGTCTGTGGATCAGAGACAAGCACTGTTTCATAACATGGGGAAGATTTGAGAAGCAGAAGTTCCTAGATCATTGAGAATGAAGACAAATTGAGACTGTACAGAAATTAAATTAACATTATAAAAGAGTAGCTCAGAAAAAGCGAAAAACTGAAAAAAGAGGAAGTGTTCAAAGAAACAATGTGCATAAGTTTTTGTATATTGAAAACAATAAAAGGGAGCAGATTTCCATTGAACATGACCCATGTAAGATTTGCAAACCGGCATTACAAATTTCTTATAATGAAGATTTAATTATTGGTCAAAAAAACAAAATAAAAGAAAACAAGTCAGGAAATTGTTTTAGTTAAATTAATAACTTGACAGATCAGAAGAAATCCCTGCAACTTCATATTCTTCCCTGAAGATTTAATTATGATGACGAAATGTCACCTGCACACAAAAGACTTACATGGAATTACTAAACTGGAACAAAAAGGCCAATTAAATAGCAAACAATTAATAGTATTCCACAAAGAGGAGTAAATGCAGAAGATTGACAGAGATGCAGAACACTGGCGTGATGTTCTTAAAAAGAAAGCATAATGAGGATTTTTGTGGTACAATGTTTCCTGAAAAAAGAAAATTTTCTAAGTTCAGTAGAAATAATTTCAAAATTTAATGTTAGAATGGCCAAACATGTAAGATGGAAAAGAAATTGTAAAATCGATTATCACACTCTAGGATGGAGAATTCAAAATATCATTATTGATGTCATAGATAATTAAGTGGGACAAAATACCATACAAAAAACTCAAAAACCATATATTATTCAGTTCAATCAGATTGTGGCAGGGACAAAAGTTGTGTTAAACAACTAAAATTTACTGTACATATTGTTGAACCAGAAGATAAAAACAAGGAGGTTGAAATGACTATGTCATTGTTTTACTGCTGTTGCAAAGAGTAGATTTTTCTAAATTAACTGAAGAATTGAAAAATCTTCTTTAGATATTAGGCTTTAATCTAAAAGACAGAGGAGGGCAGCCTAAGGCAATGGCACTGACACAGTAAGTAAAGAAGAAGACGCATAAGCTAGACTTTTCTCTGAAATATCCAGAACCATTCTTTGTGCCTAACTAAATTCTAACTGTGCATAGTTAGAATTTGTTACTAGGAGATGTGTCCTCAACAGTGCTAACTGCAATCATATTTTTGGGGAAACAATTCTGAGATTAGGTACAATAATCTCTGGACCAGTGTAAAGATGGCACATTTTGAAGAAACTCTTATCAAATTTGATCTTGCAAACGTTCTCAGATAACATGGTTGGGAAAAGTGAAAGGAACTAGATTTAATTCAGATATGATAAAAGATGTCTTCAAAGAGCTAGGCAGAACAGCAGCGAATTCTCAAGTAGAGTGAATTATGGACTCCGGCAGAAAAAAGAAAGTAATATTGAATTTGTACTATGATTGCTAATTAGTATGAACTGATGTTTGCAAAAAGCTACAGCAAAGGGATCTAAGTTTAGCTGTTCACTTTAAAAAGGATTAAAAATATTTTAAAACTTTTAGAGAAAACAGTTTTTCTAAATCAAAATGACATAAGAAATATGCAATAAAAGCGGTATTGCAATAAATACAAGGAAATTAAAACAAAGAAACAAAAATATTTCAATGATGATGAGGGACAAGATTTATGTACCAAATAACTTTGAAACTGACTCCTATAGAGACGATTTTTTGAGCAGTATAGATACGGCATAGTCACAAATGAAGATAGATGTGAAAAAATTGACTAATATATTATTATAATGTAATAATATTTTTGGTTTTCTTTGTAAAATCTGAGCATTGCTAAATTTTAGTAGAACTTGAGATATAGTATGGATGTAGCTATTGCTTTAAAAGATGATGAAAATAATATTGTAAGTGAATTTGGTACCTTAATAATATAAGTGAGCCATTTTGCTTGCCTTCTTGCTGTTGAAGGGGATCAAAATAAGCCACCCCAAAATACGCCACTTTGGTATAAGGATTGTTTTGAGCTGAAGGCAATCAAGAAGCAGGAAACGCAGACAGAGCTCTTTGCCCTGCCCCTATCTGCCTAAAAGCAGGATATAAATTTCCCTGTGAATATGTCCCCTCTCTTCTTTCCTGTGCCAGGAGGGGAACAGCCCACATCACTGGAGACAGAAAGTCAGCCCCGACATGGGGCTGCACAGACAACCTTACTAAAATAACCCTTGTCTTCCTTAGTTTCTCTGCTATATTTACTTTCCCACATTTATCACCCCTAGACCCCAAGACCCTTTTCCTTTGTCTTGTCACTTCACAATTTATTGTCCTTTGTTAAAATAGTACGCAGCCCCCTCCCCCAAGTTTAACCACTTCTTTGGGTCTTCACTTCTTTTCTGTGAAGGCTACTGTGCATGTAAAAATTAAAATATTAACATCAAATAAAATCTGTTGCCTTTTCTCCTGTTAATCTACCTTCTGTCGACTGAATTCAAAGGTCCCAGCGACAGAACCTAAGAGGATGGAGGAAACTTTTCCCTCCCCCGCACTATTTTGATTCTTTAATGTTTGTGTCAGTTATTCAGCTATTGTCTTTCTGCTCCAAAGCTACTCTTTGGGATTTGGCTTTACTCTTTGGGGTTTGGTGATGCTGGAGCTGGAACTCTTCAAACCACTCTTCTGCTTTTCCGGTTGGCTCCGTGTTAGTCTGTGCCATTGAGGGTGTCAGAGGGAAATGGGAGGGCTGGAGGAGAAAGAGAGGACTTGCTCCCATCTGTTTGCTTCCTCTTCCCAGGATGGTCGCTGCAGGCTTCCTCACCCTGGCAACAGCAGCTTCTCTCTGCTGAAGCCAGTTTGCAGTTTTCTGGGTCCCAGGTCCATCTTTAAATTTCTGTTTTAATAATTCCAACCTCTTCCTTTCTTCCCACAAGCCCTAGGGATAGTAGCTATTTCCTGTACTGAGTTCTCTGAAAATGTTTTTTTTTTTTTAAATTTAAATTAAAAAATTGTGGTAAAATATACATATATAAAATTTACTATCTTAATTATTTTAAAGTGTACATTTCGGTAGTGTTAAGTGCATTCACATTGTTGTGCAACCAATCTCCAGAACTCTTTTCATTTTGCAAAAGTGAAATTCTGTACCCGCTAAACAATAACTCCTCCCTCCCCCAGCCCCTGGCAAACAGCGTCCTTCTGTCTCTATGAATTTGACTACTCTACGGACCTCATGTAAGAGGAATCATATATTTGTCCTTTTGTGACTGGCTTATTTCACTTAGCTAATATCTTCAAGATTCATCCATGTAGCATGTGTCAGAATTTCCTTCCTTTTTTTTTTTAAGTGCTTCTTTTTTGTTTAAATCTTTTTTTTGAGTATTTTTTTTATTGAATTCGTAATAGTTTACATTATTGTGAAATTTCAGTTGTACATTATTTCTTGTCTGTCACCACAAAAGTGCTCCCCTTCACTCCCTGTGCCCACCCCCCACCTCCCTTCCGCTCGTAACCACTGAACTGTTTCCTTTGTCCATGTGTTTGTTTATATTCCACATATGAGTGAAATCACGTGGTGTTTGTCTTTCTCACTCTGGTTTATTTCACTTAGCATAATTCCCTCCAGGTCCTTCCATGTTGTTGCAAATGGGATGATTTTTTTTTTTTTTATCGCTGAGTAGTATTCCATTGTATGTATACACCACATCTTCTTTATCCAATCATCAGTCGCTGGGCACTTGGATTATTCCATGTCTTGGCTATTGTGAATAGTGCTGCAATGAACATAGGGGTGCATATGTTACTTTGGATTGTTGATCTCAAATTGTTTGAGTAGATACCCAGTAGTGGGATAGCAGGGTCATATCGTATTTCTATTTTTAGTTTTTGGAGAAATCTCCATACTGTTTTCCATCGTGGCTGCACCAGTTTGAGAATTTCCTTCCCTTCTAAGGCTGAATACTATTCTATTGTATGTACATACCACATTTTGTTTATCCACTCATCTATCGATGGACACTTGGGTTAGATTTCTTTCTACCCTTTCAGTTATCTTTAACATTTCTGTCTATCTAGTAGCAATTTTTCATATTAAAATCTCTGTTCAAATAAGTGGTAAGTTTTCTGCCTCCTGACTGGATTCTAACAGATATCATGGTCAATAATTTTGAAAAAATATCTTTCATATTTGACTGAGGGAGGTCTGTGACTAGGCAGCGTGTGTAGGAAGCCTGTCTGTCTGGCATAGGAGCTCTTGTCCCTAAGGAGAGGAATGGTTGGACTGCCAGGGGCACTGCCTGAGTTCACTAGCTGCAGGACACATATGGCATCTTCCGAGTCAGAAGACCCAGTTCACAGAGCTGTTTGCATTGATTTAGCAAGAGAGCCAATGCTGCAATCTGCTGCTCATTCTTCTTCCTGCTGCATTCCTTATGATCTTTCATGGATATTTGCACATCTGTTTCTCTCCCTCTACAATCCTGGCACCAGGAGCCCTTCCCAGACAGACTGGCAACTGCTCAGCCCTCTTGTCCTGAAAACGGTTCTGAAGTTAACCCCCCACCTCATGTCTCTTCTTGCTCTTAGAATTTGTGGATGTTGAATAGGTTTGGCCTCTGGAGTTGCTCTGATTTCTTAGTAGCTTTCTCCTGACCTGCGTTTTTCGATGTGTCTTCTTTGCCAATCTGATTTTATGCTGTTTTGCAGGCATTCTTTAAGCCGTTGATGCCATTCCTCTCGGTTCTCTAACACTCTATGTGCGTATTATTTTAAAATAGTATCTTCTTCTGTTTCAAGGGATTTTGAATTAGAGTGGAGATGTTTCCAGTTCACTATTTTAATCCAATCTTCTCTATGCTTCTTTATAATAGTTTTTTCCCTAAAGTTTCTGTAAATGAGTTTTACTTTTATAATCAGAGGGAAAAAAAAGCTGGATTCCCCCAAAGATTGTGTTACTTTCTTTGTAGACTATTAATCCCTCAAGGACATAAACTTTTAGTTACTTCAGAAGGAAATATAGCTGTTATAATTCATGAAATCTCTAGAGGCAACTCATTGCAACTTAATTTCTTAGATGGTGTTTTATTCATTTCATAATTGCATGGATAAATAATGTGTGAAAATGAAATGGTAATTATGATCATCATATCAGTGGAAATATTCTCAAAGTTATTTGAATTGATTCAGGACTGACAAGAATTTATTGTAGATTTAAACATTTTACTTATCTAGGTATCTTTTTTTTTTAATAACATTAACAGCCAACTTTTTTTTTTTTTTTTTCATTTAAAGACTGGCACCTGGGCTAACAACTGTTGCCAATCTTTTTTTTTTTTCTGCTTTTATCTCCCCAACCCCCCCCGTACATAGTTGTATATCTTAGTTGCAGGTCCTTCCAGTTGTGGGATGTGGGACGCTGCCTCAATGTGGCCTGACGAGCGGTGCCATGTCCGCGCCCAGGATCCGAACCCTGGGCCGCTGCAGCAGAGCACGAGAACTTAACCACTCAGCCACGGAGCTGGCCCCTAGGTATCTTTTAATATTTGGGCTCAGAATCTCCAAGGATTTTTCAGGGAACTTAAAGTAAAATAAAATCCCCATGAAATAAACTGAGAGGGAATGAAATGCTTGCAAATGCGAAATAGAAATGTTTCAAATATTTGTTTGTAAACACGATGTGGAGATATTGTGTAGGTGTTCATGATTCCTCAAGCTCAAGGGCTCAAAAGTAAATGATGTTCATGAGGTTGATGCCTATGGAACACCTGTGACAGGTCAAGTATTGTTCTGGCGCTGGGGATACAAAGGATGAACGAAATAGACAGAGTCCCACCTCTGCATGGAACTTAGTCTAGTGCGGGATATAGATGTGCAGACAGGCAATTATCACATGGTGTGCCAAATAATAGGATGAGTTAAATCCAGAGAGTTCAGAAAGCACAGAGGTGGGACACTTCATTAAGTCTCAAGTATCAGGGAATAGTAGATTGTGACATAGATTGTTGCAAAGAAACTGATGAAAGAGCATTGAAGGCCAATAGCAGAAGCATGTTCTCTGCTTTGAGCGTTAGCCTACACTGTGGCCTCTGCCCGGAGTCCTAGAGCAGTCGTGTTAGGTGGTGCCTGCAGCAGGCATGTTTTGGTGCTTGTTCTTCTCACTCACATGCTCTTCTCTGTGATCCGCCCATTCCTTGGGTCCCATAGCCATGCTTATGTTGTGTCACCTTCATCTTTTCTTCCTTTCTCCTTCCCTTCCTCTCTCTCTTTATTCCTTCCTCCTTCTTTCCCCCTCAACACCGGATTGCAACCAGAGTGGACATGTCATACACATTGTTGGCTGGCCATTAACCAACTGGAGTGTGTCTCCCTTTTGATTTCTCTAGAAAATTTGAAGAGACACAACAACTGTATTGAAGCACTGTTTGTTGAATGAATAAATAATCACCCCTCAACTTGATTCATAGGAACCAAAGTTGAAGTACATTTTTGGAGCCTTCAGAATAATGCTCTTATCTTTATTATTACCATTATAAAATTTTCCTTTATCAAGTATATTAAGATTATATCTTAAAAATGATGTTGAATGTAACTATATTATTCAGTATCATAAGTAGCAAAAATGCATTAGTTCCTCCCACCAGGTCAATATAGGCACTGATGTATTTAAAAGCAGACATTTGTGTTACAATTTGGTATAGATCAAAGACATGTTAGGTAATGTAAAATTAAGTTAAAATGATTTGAATTTAATTTTGGACTATAATATGTGCTTTTTAAATGGGAGTTGAAGGAAAGAATTATGCTCTTATTTGTGATAGCTGTAATGAAATTGTATTGTAGATTTCTGTTTCAGAGTTAAAGGAAAAAAATTTGTTGAGAGGGGATGTAGCAGAATGTAATAGTTAGCTATTGCCAAAATCTGCTGCATAACAAAACATTCCAAAGCTCAGTGGCTTAAAACAATAATTATTTGCATGGATCTGAAGGTTGGCTAAGGGGGTTTGATCTGGGCTGGGCTAAACTAGAGTGACCTGGCTCTGCTCCACACGTCTCTCATCCTTCTCTTGGGACTAGCAATGTAGTCCAGGTATATTCTGCTCATGGTGATGACAGAGGTACAGAGAGCAGGTGAACATGTATAAGGTCTCTTGAGACCAAGCTTCCAAATGGACACATTGTCACTTCTGCTTCATTCTATTGGCCAAAGCAAGTCTTAAGGCCATATCCAAAGGCAAGAGGAGGGGAAGTATGCCACAACACGGTGAGAGGGCACTGCATGGTTTTATGGAAAAGGCTGTGTATACAAGGAGGGATGAATAAGATGGGACAGTGATATGATCTATACAGAGAAACTACCTAGTTATTCACCAAACTGTTTCCTCTTCTTCCTGGGGCCCACAATTACACCATATGTCCTTGCCCAGCATGCAGTAATGTCTGGCTGTATGACCAGGTTCTTGCCAATGGAATGTGAGCAGAAATGACTTGCCTCATACAAATTTCTAATCAGAACTCCGTGTTATTTCCCATCTTTTTGGTTTGATGCAGACAAACTAGGAGAATTTGAAAGTTGCGTATTAAAGAGAGTCGGAAGCACAGGATGAAGGAGGTTGTCTCCAATGAGTGACTCCCATTTGGACTTTATTTGAGAGGGAAATAAACTTTTACTGTGTTGGAGCCATTACTCATTTTGGGGCTTGTTTGTTACAGCAGCTAGAATTGCCTTAAATGATGCCTGTGATATATAGAGAGAAAGGCCCTGACGGTGCCTGCAGAGCTCCTGGAGAGCACATCGAGACACACGAAGTCTTGTTAGATTTAACTTCAATTCCTTCAGGGGCAGCTTCTCCAGATATGCCTAAACCAGGGAGAAAATACCTGGATTATACTGAGGTTGGAGAGAGATTCTCCCTGGTCTCCAGGGCGGGACTGAGCAGAAGTGACTCTTTAGTGATCAAAACAAGGCCCTGCAAACAGACCAGGGATGGAAATGTCTTTCGGCTTCAGTTAGGCCTTTTATCGCCCCATTCTCTTCTTTATTCCATTGGATTCTTTCAGGGGAACAAATAGGGGAAAGTACTAGGAGAGGTAGGCTTGGAGGTGTGGTTTTCATCTGGCTGCATGAGCTGAGGCTTGTCAGAGGGTGCCCTTGGCCAAGGCCTGACACACTCCTGGTAAACAGCAGGTGTGCTCTCATTTAGAACCCAGAATGTCTATTTTCTTTTAGAGTTTAGTTTCAGGCATGTAATCCATTACAAGTTTTAAAACATTATCCGTTTGGGCATGTCATCTTCAACAGTCATAAAAAGGCTGTTTAACAAAATTTGGAACAAGTTGCCCTATGAAGAAGCATCCTGAATTTACAAGAGATAATACCATCCTACCCCATCCATCCTGTAATTTTCCCTCTTACCTCCTAACGTTAGGAAGTGCTACTTGCCTCTAAACTCTCTTTTAGCTTTTTTTCTCTGTTTAGTAACAATGAGAACTGATCCATTACACCAAGAAACCTGGGGGTAAACATTTGGAAATCACCTCATTTTACGAGTTAGAGAGAATCGCCTAACCATCTAGTTTACTAGCTATTCACCAATGCCTCCTTGGCCTTCAGGAGACAGTGAAGAAAAAGAGATTAGCATTAAAGATGAACATAGCTTCATCCTAGGCACAGTAGCAATTAGAATTTTTATCTCTAGATCATCTAGGTTATTATTATAGTTCCCCTTTTTCGCTCTCTCTGTCCAGGAATCCCTCAATTCTGGGTGGATTTTTTTCCTACAGTTAATAATAATAGTTAACATTTATTGAGCACCCACTGGGTTTCAGGCATTTAACGTACACTTGGCCATTTAATCCTCAGAAAAATCCTATGAGATAGATGCTGTAATCCCATTTTATAGATAAGGAAACTGAGGCACACCTGGTAAGAGATTGGGCTGTGGTTTGAATCCAGATGGTATGACTCCTCCGGCGCTAATGGTCTAGTGGTCACGAGTTGGTGTTCTTACTGTGCAGCCCAGGTTTGTTTCCTGGTCAGGGAACCACACCACCCGTCTGTCGATTGTCACACTGTGGCAGCTGCCTGTTGCTGTGATGCTGAAAACTATGCCACGGGTATTTCAAACACCAGCAGGGTCCCCCGTAGTGGACAGATTTCAGTGGAGCTTCCAGACTAGGAAGAAGGACCTGGCCACCCACTTCTGAAAAAATTGGCCGTTAAAACCCTGTGAATGGCAGCGGACCATTGTCTGAGATAGTGCGGGAAGGTGAGAGGATGACCGGCAGGGTTAAGCTCTGCTGTGCCCAGGGTCGCTGGGAGTCGGAATTGACTTGATGGCACTAACAACAACAACAAAGTCTGACTCCACTCCACTCTTCTCTGCCATTTGCTATTCTGTGTGTGACTAGCTAAGTCATAGGATTCTCAAGATAGATTAGTCTTTTGCTGTACAAGGAGAATTAACTCTCTTGAGAATCTCCAATAACTTTGTCTTGGTTAATTTGATGGTGGCAGGTAGACGAGGATGGCCACTTTTTAAGGCCTCATCCCTTTTCCATGTAATAAATGCTGCTTAGTATTAACAGTGGACACAAATATTTTAAAGTTCTTTAGGCCCATGGAAAGCTGGATCTTTTTTTTTTTTGTGAGGAAGATTGGCCCTGAGCTAACATCTGTGCCCATCTTCTTCTATTTCATGTGGGATGCCACCATAGCATGGCTTGATGAGCGGCTCTAGGTCCGTGCCTGGGATCCGAACCCATGACCCTGGCTGCCCAAGTGGAGCATGCGCACTTATCCACTACGCCACTGGGCCGGCTCCAGGATCCTTTTATTATCCAACTGTACATAGCCTTAGAGGTTACAGCAGTTACTGTTGATATCAGGTGTTTTCAATCTACATGCAAGGAGAACAGGGCTAGTACTCAGTGAGAATCCACCAGAACACTGGCTACACTCCTTAAAATCGTGACATACGATAGGTAAATAGCCACTGCCCCAACCCTCCAACGCCGCCAACCCAGACCCCGCCTTGAGATTTCCATCTCCTCGTATCATTCAGCACCTGAAGGGTTAGTGTCTGGCATAGCAGGGGGCTTCCTGGCCTCTGCTCCTGCTCTGCTATGGGCTTCCATTAATTCACCAATACAGTGGAAAAAACAGTATCTGCTCTCCCTTTGTTTCTGGGCTGAGGGGAAGATCACAGGAAAGACAATGACTGAAAACCTGCCTTACAAACTGAGAAATACAAACACGAGGGGTTGTCACCATCTGGCTGAATTTCATTCTCACCTAGGCAGGGGATGGGAGGGAGGGAGGGAGGGGTGCAATGAATGACCTCTGGGTCCTGCTAGTGTTCCTCAAAGAATGGCTAGGAGTTGGCAATTCTTTTCACAAGTGGAATTAGGTGTTAGATGTTTTTGTGAAGTTACTAATGCTTTATATTTTAAGTTCTTGTAGAGAATATGATTTTTTACTTTAGTTCCTTTCTCTTCTTTTTTCTCCAGATTACATTCTCATTTTTCATATTCACTCATTTTTAAATTTATATATATTATATATAGTTTTTTTTTTTTCTTTTTTTTTTTTTTTTTGCTGAGGAAGATTTGCCCTGAGCTAACATCTGTTGCCAAACTTCTTCTTTTTTGCTTGAGGAAGGTTGACCCTGAGCTAACACCTGTGCCAATCTTCTTCTATTTTGTATGTGGCTCCCTGCCACAGCACAGCTGCTGATGAGTGGTGTAGGTCTGCGCCCAGGAACTGAACCCAGTGTGCTGAAGCAGAAGGTGCTGAACTTAACCACTAGGCCACGGGGCCAGTCCTGATTCACTCATTCTTAAGTGTAATCAGAGTGTGTGCCAGAAAGTTAACATCATGTGGGTAGGAAATTGAAGGTTAAAATACTTTTTTTGTTTCTTAATTACACATCGAGAAAATATAAAAATGAAACAGCAGATATAAAATATATTTACAAATTCAGTTTACATCCTCAAACTTACCACTATGCTATTTATTCATTTTTAAATTCATGTTTCGATCACTTTCCTTCCTGTAGCATAGACGTTTATTTTGTTTACAAACATATTTTAGTTATTTAATTATGTTCTTTGTTAACGTTATTAACACCTTGTCACTTTGCTTGAAGTTTCACAATTTTTAAACAACGATGATATTCTTTTGAGGTTGGACGTTTCCTTTCTGTGAAATCTTTTTTCTTCTCTAAACGGCTTTATTGAGATAAATTCGCATATCACACAATTTACCCATTTAGAGTATACAATTCAGTGGTTTCTATTACATTCACAGAATTGTGCAATCCTCACCAAAGCCAATTTCAGAACATTCTCATCATCTCCAAAAGAACCTCATATCCTCTAGCAATGACTCCCTGTTTCTCCCCACCCTGTCTCTCCCACCCCTACCCTAGCCCCAGGCAGCCCCTGATCTACTTTCCGTCTATAGATTCCCTATTCGGGATATTTTGCGTAAATGGAATTATATACTATGTACTCTTTTGTGAATGGCTTCTTTCACTTGACATGATGTCTTTAAGGTTTCTGTGATATCTTTCTGATAAGAGATGTATTGTCTTGAGATAGCTCCTGTATTTCATTGCTCTTTACTTGTTTCTATATGTTGCCCCCCAAATACGCCGTAAATATTTAGGGACTGCTCTGACTTCTGTGATTTTGTATGCCCAGAACAACACTGCCTTCTGCTGGCAAATGATCCTGTCAATCATGGTCTGGGGGAACACCTGAAGGGGTCTTCACTTAGGCCCTTCCCCACCAGTGTTCAGTCTGGGGATGGATACCTGGGATTTTAGAACTGGGGATGGACACCTGGGGTCCCACGCCCTCTCTAGAGATGGAGACGAGGTGGTCCTGTCTGCTGCTGTGTGGAAGAAGGTGATACGCGGTAGAAGAGGATGAAGCCCACACAAAGAGAAGAGCCATTGGGACACCTGGCAGCATTCACATTTCTGACTCCATTTATCTCCGAGCCCCAGCTTCATGCTGGCCTTCCTGTGTTGTCTGTAAGGCACACTATTATACATTCCAACATATTCTGCAGCAGGTCTTTAGATATGGGAGTGATCACTATCTAAAGCATCTTGGGAGGGTTCAAAAGCATGGTCAGCTGCTTCTGGGGGCATCATTTTAATAGACAATCGTGACCCAGTTTAATTAATATTAATATTTAACACCCTAGATATTTTACACCAGCTGAAGATGTCTTCCATAACAAAATTCAAGTTCTCAATTTATAGTAATGATATATCCCCAAATTTTGTAAGTATTTTTTTGATCATTAAAAAGTGCATTACAAAGCTCATGCCTATATAGAACACAATAAGATTTCTTCCTCCACTTTTCACTGGTTTGAATGAATAAATGTTCTTTCTCATTCAGACTTGCTTAGTGTCATGAAATAAGTAATTGGAAATAGAAGACAAGAAGAAATCTCAGGCATGCAGGACACTTTTCTACTTTAAATGTGCATTTTAACATTTTGTGCGTGCACTGAGTACTTAAAAAAACCCAAATGCAGAGCTAATCTATTATCACTTTGTAACATAACATCTATTTTCTGTTTAAAGAAAAAGTTTGAGTCTTGACACCTTAAAACTTATGAGACTATAAATATTCTTGTTCATTCAGGTGCTTACAGAAGACAGACTCTGAGAAAAATCCGGAGCCTTTGCTTCTCTTTTTCTGCATGGGTGTGTGTTGCAGAAATGAAGTCTTGGCATTTATAATAATTGTGCATGTTTGGTGGAAATTCCTGGCTTTTGGCATTTTTTAATGCTGCTTTCTTCCTCCTCAGTGTCCTATTTTACTACTTTGGCAGTAAACGTTTGTCGCACAGAAAGCTTAACATCAATTTATTTTTTACTTTCTTATGAAATGGCTGTTTGGGCAAAGATCCGAATGACACAGAGAAGAGAAAGAAAAATAGAGATCCAGGGAAGGGGGATGGGGAAGAGGAGAATATGATGGGTCAAGAAGAGGGGGTGGGTTCTGAAACAGATTGCTGACAAGCCAGTGAGTGCGTTCCTTGGGGCAGGCACAAGAGGCAGGCAGTGCAGGTCCCAGCAGGGAGAGGTCCTGGATCCGGAAGGTGAGCCGAGCAGCCATGGTGAGCAGCAGGCCCTGTCACTGGGCACTGAGTCTACACCAGGAGTCGGATCCAATCTTCTGAGTTTGTCGTCAGATAGAAAGGGCAGGGCTTCACAGGCATGTGCAAGGTTTCTCATTCAGGTAGAAGATGAGGATCCAGGAGGACTTACTGCGATGAGAGAAGACTCAAGGCTAGGTGGATCCAGGGTGCAAACCTGGGAAGACTCTCTGAGCCACACTTATTACCCCGATAGGGACTGTTCAAGCCATCTTACTTGGGGCACTACTGAAGGGTGGTGGACGCAGAGCTAGCTGGCCTCTGAGCTCCAAATTCGGCTTTAATCACAAAAATTACTTTTATCTGGCTTTTGTACAAGTGTCCAGGGGGTTGGGGATGGGGGTGGGGATTGTATAAGATTTAAAAGAAAAAGCATTCTGCGGCGAAAACATTCAAAAGTCAAAAATCTTCCCTCGGAAGATATTTCTTCAGCCTGACGTTACAAGGAGGACAAAAGCTGCTCTGGTGGGAGCCGAGTTTGTCCTTGTGTCTGAGAATGGATAGGCTTCCTCCATCTTTCAAGGCAGTCATTTTGGCTTTGGCTGTCACTGGTTACTAATGTCATGGGGAGCCATGGAAGAGGTACAAGGACGAAATGCTTTCTCGGAGGAGAAAGGCAAGATAATAGGAAGTGATATAAGGACGGATCACCGATGGATAAATGCTCTTCAAGGAAAGGCCACAATGATGTCATTTGGTTATTAGCCCAATGGCAGTGAGAGGCGAAGTGTCATATGGGGCAAGTAAGCAAGTTTGAGTCCTGCATGTCGTCTAACAGATGTTTGGGTCCAAGAGGGTGGTTATTTTATTTCACTTAGTTTTTGGTCAATAGGCCTTGCCAAGAGACTGGCCTATAAAACTGATTGAGCCCTGGGGATAGGGAAATAAATTTATTTTGACCTCATCCAAGAAACCAGACCCAAGTTTAATCAATAGCTTGATTCGACTTATGTTTTCATCCTGTGTTGATGAACACTTGGTCTCTGGGTGGGGAGGAAAGAGGAGTCTTTGCAGCCCACTCTCTCAGCCTTCACGCCTTCACCTCTTACATGGGGTCCTGCAGGCCCAACCCGGCTTGAATGGAGTGTTACCCAATCACAGCACCACTGATTATACAATAAACTTTTGAAGATCACAGGCCTCCAGCTGGGGAACTCAGCATAAGAGTTGTTTGTGTGCGTCAAAAAATGTGTGTTCCTAGGTCTCACCTAAAATCCACTGAATAAGAATTTCTGGGGCTCAGGAATATGCATTTACACCAAGTCTCAGAATACTCTTGGGCACTCTAACCTTTGAGAGCCATTGCTGTAAGGCCTGGAATGGCTCAGCCATGAAGCTTTAAATCCACATTGCCTTCCATTGTATTATTCTTGACTGAATAACAAAAACTCTACAAATTGTATCACAGGGAAATTGTGCCTCAGATTTGCTGTACTGGTGGTGGGGGATGAGTCTTAGGGTAACACCAACCTGTGACCACTCACTGGGAAAAGAGAGAGGAGAAATCTCTAGACAAGGAAGAAAGATCAGAAATTGGGTGTGTACACGAGGGGATCCCCTATGAAGAGTTTAATTTTTAGTTCTTTTTCCCTTTGGACTCTGGGAATAGTGATATTTGGTATCTGGGTTTAATTATTCTCTGGTTAAATCCTGTGCTTCTGTGAAGTCTGTTACACACATACGTGGTGTTGTGGTGGAAATTCGGGGCAGAGTAGTAAAGGAAGTGTGGCTCCCTAGAACCACGCCCTGCAGAGGCAGCATGTCTGAGACAGCATTAGCTAAAGACTGGAGCTCTCAGAAGTCCAGGCAGGGCCCCTGGGCAGTGAGCGGTGCCAACATGGCGGGGAGGAGAACTTGGCAAGGACAACAGTCGTCAATCGTCACTGTCCCTACTCCTGATCTTATTTTCTCTTTAACAAAACCAAACAGATTTTTTATCTCTACTATTTCTTACAATTGCTCTTGCCAAGGTCACCAATGCTATCAAAATGGCCAAATTCAGTGACAAATTCAAAAGGCTCCTCTTTGACCTGTCAATAGGCTTTTGATACAGTTGACTGTTGCTTCTTAAAAACCTCTTACCTCGACTTCCAGATCAGTGATACTGTAAAGGAAAAGTCCATCTTAATAATTAAAAGGTTATAAGGAGGAAAAAGTAAAGGACGATTCTGAAATTTGAGCCTTGGGAACTGGGAGGATAGAAGGATACTATTAAGAGAAACATGAAATCCATGTGCAGAAGCAAATTTGGGATGAAAACATTGACCTCAGTTTTGAAAAAATTGAGACTAAAGTGTTGCTATAATATTTCTCAGGAAGAGACTGACATGTGAGGTTGTAACTCAAGGGAAAAGTCAGGCATACTGAAGTAGACTTGGGCAATGTCTTTATCAAGACGACAATGGTAATGATGAGATTGTAGGGTGTGTATAGAGAGGAGAGTGTTGAAAGAGAAGAAGATGAAGGCAGATCATTGTGGAGTATTTTTAAGGAGGAAGAGGAGTCAGAATACAAGACAGTGACAGGAGTCCTTTTTAAGAAAATTATTTTATTGAGGTCATATTGCCTTCAACATTGTGAAAGTTTCAGGTGTACGTCCCTATATTTCAGTTTCTGTATAGACTACATCCTGTTCAACACCAAAAGTCTGGTTTCTATCCATCACCATACATATGTGCCCCTTCACCACTTTTGCCCTCCCTCCCCAGCCCCTTCATCTGTAGTAATCACCAGTCTGTTCTCCTTACCTATGTGTTTGGCTGTTTATCTTCCACATGTGAGTGACATCATACGATATTTGTCTTTCTCTGACTTATTTTGCTTAGCATAATACCCTCAAGGTCCATCCATGTTGTCATAAATGTCACAATTTTGTCTTTTTTAGGGCCAAGTAATATTCCATCACATATATGGGGGTCTCTTAATAGCCCAGGGAGGAGAGAATTTTGAGGAGGAAGTGTTCAGCCCTGCTCTGAAGTTGCAGAGAGTCTGGTGTTTTGAAGAGCAATTTGGATTTTGGCAATTAATATTAAGCAATTTATGACATTTGAGAGTATAGTTTATATTGACTGGAGGAGGTAGGGTAGAACGAAATATCTGAAAATTGACCAGAGAATGAGGGATTATGAATGGAATCTCCTTTTTGAAGACGATCAACAGTAAAGGAAAGGGGAGGGGGCAGTAGAAAAGCTGGAAGGAGGGGTATTGTTTTAAATGCAAAAGCATGAGAAGCAGCCCGCCCACAGAGCTGAAGGCCCTGGGTCTCTGCATTGTGAGCATGGGAGCCGAAGCATTTTCTATGGTTATATTGTTCTTGTCGTTTTTATGGCAGCTAAAGGTGTACAGACTATGTTAAATTAATGTTGGTTTTTTTAAAGATATATACTTTTTCAATTAATTTAGAAATGCCAGTCTGGTATTTTTAATCAAATGAAATATTTAAGAAATGCATTTTCTCATCATGGCTTTACAGTACCAACTAATAGTAACATTTACAGTATTTGCTGAAACTTAAAATTTTGCAGATACTAGGTTATTATCAGTGTTCCTTTAATAAAACTAGCATGCAAAATTTGAAGTTTTAACATTGATCTAAATTATGCATGGAATATATGTTGGTAGTATTTAAAAATTCATATAACTTCTTTGGAAAACAGGCTGTAAAACTTAGTAGATTTTCCATTTTATCAACTGGAATGCTTTATCTTTATTTTTCACTACACATTCCTGATTTTGTGTTCATTTAAGCTGTCAATTATTATTTTTTATTGTAAAGTACATTTTAGTATTTGGTTTTATTTTATTTTTGGTGCCTTTTCAAAATGGCACATGTTTAAAGTATTTTTCTTCCTTGATTAAAAACGTGTGCGTATTTAATCACACCAACTTTACCAGATGAAACTAAGCCATACTGTTTTTGAGCCAATTAAGAAAGCTGCACTTTTTAAAATGTAACATTTTGGAGTGATGGACACATGTGAAATGACTTACTGTATGTAGACTATGGAAAGAAACTGCCTTAAGTAATGCATGGAAAGTTTTGGCATTGTCTGAAAAGCAAGACTGAAGACAAATTGACTGGTAATGAGTTAAAAAAGAGGGAAGAAGAGAGTAGTTTTGTTTTAAAGTAAAAAAGCGCTAGAATGTGAAAGAAGATAGTAAAAGTAAATTTGGAGTATAAGTAAGCTGTAGAAGGCTTGAGGGGAACTGAAATTTATCTACCTGCAAATAATAAGCTTGAAAAGTAAAAAGGAAATGTACTGCAAATTTGACAGTATTAGATGAATTTTGACGGATTTATTCATAGGGTGGAGAAGATGCTGGTGAATACTGTAAAATATTGTGTGGATGACACACAGAAAAAGTGAAATCAGTTTAATTTTTTCTGTTAAAATAGCAGTGAGAGCATAGTCTTTAAAATGATCTTTAAAATGAGAGTGGACCAAAAGCCCCACGCCCTGGCTGATTTGTAATCGGTGAAACAGTCATGTACACGTTGAACATCAGGTGAAATATATTTGGCTGGTGGAAATGAAAATTGGAAGAGACTGTAAATAAATCAATCCAAATATATTCTCTGTATAAATGAATCATACAATGAAACAAACAAACAAAAAGTGCACACACAAAAATGGAGAAATCAGATTTGGAGTGTTAGATAGACGGGAAGGAACCAAGGGAGGGAAAGGATGAGGGAGGGGCGGAACCAGGGTGTGCCTTGAGGCTCCCCGCTCTGAGAATGGGGAGATGGGAAGGATAGCTACGTTCTGGGAGTTTGGGAGGAGAGAATTCAGAGAGTTCTGTTAGATGACCTCGACCTAGGCATATAGGAGGAGGTAAGACGGGTGTCTTACTGAGATGAGGGGAGAAGTTAGAGTGGAGGTTGAACAGAGGAAACAGGTTTGTATGAGTACAGTGGAATGTGTGGCAGGGAACCAGAAGGAAGCAATGTGAATATGGTTCAGTTGTTTCTCAGAAAGTGCTGCAGGAGAGGGGAGGACATGAGGTCAGTGGTGTCGGTGGAGGGGTAATTTTTTTACCCTGAAAAAGTGCAGGCTCAGGTGGTGTGCTCAGCATCGTTGTTTGCCTTTGACACCTCCAGGCACACACGCTTGTGAGGATGGTTACACTCACAAGCAAGGAGCATCAGTCAGCACACCTGGGCTCTGAGATGATTTCAGCCTCTTGTCCCCTGATCCACTTCATCCCGTTAAAAGCACCTTCTTGAGACACAGTTGACGTGATTTTGGCTTTACATACTCCCCGCTACAAATTTACCCTGTGATCCTGGAAACGAAAAAAAGAAGGAGAAAAAAAAAAAAAAGAAAGAAAAGAAGGAAGAAATAAAAAGCAACCTCCATCCACGTGATCTTTGTCAGAAAACTGCAGTTATTACCATGCATGCTGGAGGCAGTGAGTGTTCTGTTATCTGGCTTAGGAGGAGGAGGGCTGAGGTCGCAGGGAGAGGATGTAAGGGGACGGGAGCTAAGGGCAAAGGAGGTTTGTCTAACTCCAGTCTCCTTTTCCTGATGAAGTGATGACTTCTACGTAGTCATTTTTTCACAAAGTCACTGTGTCTTTAGGCCATGTTCGCAGATTTTGTCCCCATTGCCCCTCACCATATCTGTCTTTAGTCTTAACCACTGAAAGTTCTTCAGGCTCCAGGATGTAACTTCTACCTCAATTAATAGCATAGCTATTTTGTCTGGTCCTTGGTTTGCTTTAAGGAAATTAAGCAAATGTTTATGGAGAGGCTGTGGGCAGGCACTGGGTCTAGTGCTGTGGGCAAGACAGAGCTGAACAAGAAGTCACAATGTAGAGAGAGAGGCCAAGCCTGGTGAAGGTGGGGGGTGGGCAGGAGAGGAACAGCAGCGCTGTGCAAGGGCCTGAGAAATTGCTTCTGGCTGGGAGCGCTTGGGAACGGTTGAGCTGAGGGTGAATTTAGAACTAGGCTTGCAGGGTGTGAGGGACAAGGCAAGATTTTGAGCAGATGCTAGGGAGAAGCGGGCAGAGCCTTCGTGATGTAGGAAACAGGCGAGCAGAGGCATGGGGACAGGAAAGGGAGAGAGCCAGGGGCAGGATGGGTGAGTAGAGCAGCACGAGGTGGGAGGCATGCAATGCTTGCTTGCTCTGCTCAAGAATTGGGATTTTCTTCTGTGAGAGTTTCAAAACCCTTGAAGGCTGCCTGTACTTCACTGCAAAAACTTTCTCATTTATCTGCCGATTTGCAGTTAAATCTGTGTTTCCCGGTTTCATCTGTTAGGAAGGAAAATCTGGAGTTTCTCTGGCCGCCGCAATGCCGTTTTTGCATCCTGTGCTTTCCGCTCACCCCTTTTTATCCAGGTCTCGCTGTTTGCTTGGCTCTTCTTGGTTGCCTTCCAGCTCTACCTACACACAGCAGTTTCATTTGCTTTGCTGCTTTTGAGAGTTCGGGATCACAATTTTAAGTTTTAATAAGTTTTCTCAAGCCAGCCCTGGTGGTCTAGTGGTTAAGATTCAGTGCTCTCATCGTTGTGGCCCAGGTTCGTTTCTCAGTCAGGGAACCACACCACCCGTCTGTTGGTTGTCATACTGTGGTGGCTGATTGTTGCTGTGATGCTGAAAGCTATGCCATCGATATTTCAAGTATCAGCAGGGTTACACACAGCGAACTGGTTTCAGGGGAGATTCTAGACTACGACAGACTAGGAAGAAGGACCTGGCCACCCACTTCTGAAAAGATTGGCCACGAAAACCCTATGACTAACACTGGAACACTGTCTGATATAGCCCCAGAAGGGGAGAGGATGATGCAAAAAAGATGGGGCAGGGTTCCATTCCGCTGTACGCAGGGTCGTTAGGAGGCAGAATCAACTCCACAGCACTAACAACAACAGTTTTCTCACTTTTCCGCAGCTGTCTTTTAAAAGAAAAAATATATAGGGGCTGGCCCGGTGGCGTAGCAGTTAAGTTCAAGCACTCCACTTTGGTGGCCTGGGCTGGTTTTGATCCTGGGTGTGGACCTACACATCACTTATCAAGCCACGCTGTGGCAGGCGTCCCACATATAAAGTAGAGGAAGATGGGCACGGATGTTAGCTCAGAGCCAATCTTCCTCAGCAAGAAGAGGAGCATTGGCGGCAGATGTTAGCTCAGGGCTAATCTTCCTCAGAAAAAGAAAAGAAAAGAAAAAGTATGTATGCAATGAGCAATAGAAGGCATTCTGAATATTGTTTGTTATGTTATAGATGACATGAAAACGTTTCTTAAAACACAGCAACGTCTCATTTTCTTAGAAAACTTTTGTACCTAAAACCACTTTAAATAAAAGTTGACAGATAAGAAAATGAAAAGAAGGATCCTGATCTATATAATTTTTGCTTCGTAAGCTCAATAATGGAAGTTTCAGAAGGTTCCTTTTAAGGTGCTTAGTAGGTGCCCAATGAAATATTGATTGTTAGTTCTGCTCTAAGAGAGGGGTTCATGGTTAGGTGGGAGACACTAGGAGATTTTCTCCTGTGCTGGGTACAAACAGTTTTTTTCCTCATTTAGTCCCAATATTCTACAGTGCAGTGTTATGTTATTTTTAATAAAAAAGAGCAAGCCATCCAAATGTTTAACCAAAGAGAACAGTTGGGTAAATATGGGACGTTTATTTGATGAACGCTTATGTTGTTATTTAAAAGGTGATTACCAAGACCATTAGGAAAAAATATTATGTCGTAGTAAAGTGAGGAAAGCAGAATGTCAAATTATGTATCAACTCAGGTTTACACACTTTAAAAATGGAGTGTGTCTATTGTACAGACTGAAGGCTGGATCCAGTGACTGGTCAGAGGTGGCCTCCCATAGGGGCTGACTGAATGCAGCATTGCAACCTGAATCTGAAGCTAAGAGAGCAATAAACCTTCCTGAACGTGAATCAATATGTTTTCAAAAGAGACCTACTTTAGTGAACAGCGTTGTTTACCTGCCATTTAGGTATCAAGAAAAACAAATGTGCCTCCTAGCCACTCCCTTCTCCTCCAGTTTCTTGTCTCCTTTAATCAAATGCCTTCCAGTTGGGTCATTTCCTCTAAAACCGATGCACAGATGCTCTTCACCATCAAATTAACGTTTGCCTACCTCCAGGAAAACTCAGATGCCCTGTAGGCACCCTGCTGCCCACGGCCTAGAGCTTTCTCAGAATCGTGAACTGTGTCTGTCCGGGATTGGTGTTAATAGATGAACTTGTCCACATTAGGCCTTGTGCTGCCTCCTTTGCGGAGTATCTGGGAATGAAATGGCAATAATCATCAATCGCCTGGCTCTCACAGATGCGCAGAGTCTGGAAGGCAGCTTAGGCAGATGAGCCAGTGACCGGTATGTGGTGGAGGACCCCTGGTATATTGCCATAAAGTGGCTTGTACATTATATGAAGATCCAGAAATAAAATCCTGCTGTTAAAGAAAAAAAAATAGAAGAGGCCACCAGTTTCTTGAGTTTGAAGCAACCTACTCTATTGTCATTACTAGGGGTTTCTACTTTCTTTCAAGAAAGGAATTATTTCAGTGCTTCTTCTTCTCTAGTGCTCACGCCTTATTTTCTTCTCTCCCCTCATTACCCTCCTGCCCTTTCCTGCCGTCTTTTTTACGGGCTGTGCTTTCTCGATGGTGCAGCTAGTTTGCCAGCCTTCCTCCTGTACTGTTCTGGCACAGCCATGTCTGTTTAGGACCAGTGGGAAAAGGCAAAAGCAGAAGTCCTCTTAACTCTCCTTCTCTGCTTCTGCAGGGGTGGAGGTGAGACATCACTCTTTTCAGAGATGTCCAACCTGAGAAATTATTAAAAATCTGCTTAAGTAAGTGGGTCTTTTTCCTTTCTGCTCCCCCCATATACAGCTATCAGCCGATATGTGACCAGCATACCGCCATGTGCTCCATGTGTGCCTCAACAGACACACTCTGGAAAGGTTGCTCATAAACGGTGGTGTCTGCTTCTGAACAGAAGCATGCAGCTGAGACCTGATTAACTCCTTGCCTTCCTTTCTTCCTGACTCTTTGCCTCCTAACCTAGGAACCCAGGGGACCATGCAGAATGCAGAACTGAGTGGACTCTAGAGATGATCTGGCTCACCCTCCTTCTTCTAGATGAGGAACCTGATGCTCAAAAAGCACAGACAGTTAGGGGACAAGATCCCAGATCACTTCCATCCCAATTTGGCAGCCTTTTCATTATATCCTTATACTTACTTGAGTTACTTTCTCAACCCCAGAAGCTTTTAAGATGTTACGAGGGAGAGCCCGTTTCCCTTCAGAGCCTTGTCCAAATGCCTTCTCTTTCACAAAGCTTTTGTAGATGAACCCAGTTGGAAGAGAACTCTGCAACCTCCAATCTCCCTTAGCATTTTTTTTAAGATCATGCAAGGTATGTGGAGTCTATAGTACTGCCATCAATTAGGGTTAATTGTGGACACACTTTGTCCTCCCTACTGGACTACATGAGCTGCCTGGAGGCAGCAATTGTGCCTTTTTCAGTTTTGTTTGGTCCATTATGATGGCACCGTGCTTGGCAATGGTGGATTCTCTGAAAGTATGCTGCACAAATGAATGAGAGAATGAATTAACGAATGATGAACCCATTGGAATAGCACCTTTGTTCCCTCCTGGAGTGCGGGTGCTGTAAATCAAGGTGTGATGCATCTCTGGGGACTGGAAGTTTTGTGAGTTATGAGGAAGTCTTTCTGTCTCTCTGGCTGAGCAGGCAGTGATAACATTAAAACTGCAACCTTGGAGTAGCTGGCAGTGATTTAGGAAGTACATTCATATGGGCTCGTCATAAATAAATCAAGTAAATTGCTGCCACCAACCAGTCAGGCAGGTCTGCCCCTCAACAGAGTGGGTTTCTGGTGTTCACCTGGCTCGGATGTTCATTGCTGTTGAAAATTGCTCTAGCATCAGTGTCCCTGCATAGCTTGGGGATTGTTGTCATCATGTCTGCCTCTTTGAGGACTTGCCACATCCAGCTAGGAGAGGGCAGAAACAGCTCGTTGTTCAGTCACCGTGGTTATGGCAACCTGGGGCAGCTCCTCCACTTCAGGTCTTCCCTACACATGGCTGATTTTCTTTTTTGGCCTGGATTTCTTCACTTGATAAATTTCGCTATGGCAGATTCAGTGGTTAGGGAGCTCAAAAGGCAGATCTCAATAAAGAACTATGGGAAACTCTGCTGATAAGAAAAGCTCTGAATTCTGGTCCATCTCAAAGAATAAGTGGATTTTGGAAATGACTGAGTGACTCTATGCATCCTCCTCCCCATTAAAATATTTTTGCTTCTTTATCTTGGTCCCAAAGGCTGGGATCTCTGGATTTACAAGGTAGCAATTAATTGAGTTGAAATGCTGACTTATATTTCTGAGCTAATAGGAGATGATGAGTGAAGATTTTACAAGTTCCTTCTTACCCTCACAGTTTATTCAACAACAGCTATTTCTTTATGTGTCAGGAACCATGGCAGGCTTCGGGGATATAAAGATGAAGTAGTCTTTGCTTTCAAGGATTTTGTAATTTGATAGGGGTAGCACGTGGATACACTGATGAAAGTATAAAAGAATAGCCTTGTGATGGAGACTGGGTAAAGGGCTCTAGGAATAGGAATGAGAGAGAAGTGTGTTGGCTTTGGGGAGGTTCACTAAACTGGGACTTAAGGCATGAGCAGGGCCTCCTTAGAAGAGGGGGAAGGGTACTCCAGACAAAGGGAGCAACATGGAGAAAGGACTTGATGGTACATTTAAGGCATCAGGACTGGTCATTCAGGCGTCCATGCATCCATAGATAATTACTGATCACTCCACATGGTAGGCTTTGGGCTGACCGCTGTGTCACTCAGGTACACATGGAGCTGCCTCTGGCATGGTCTCTGTCTTTCAGGAGTTCAAAGTTCAGATGGAGGGTGGCGTTCCTACAGAGAGAGTTGAGGGATGAGGCTGGGAATTTGGGCTGATAGACTGAGAAGCTCTGGTACTGGACCAAGGATTTGGATTTTGGCCAGCAATGCCTGTGCTTATGGTGTCTAAAGACCAGTCCACTGATGAAGGACATTTAGGATATTTCCATTTGTTTGCTTTTAAAAACATTATTGCATTGAGTAACTTTGTACATACATCATCTCATGCATGTGGGGGCATACCTGTAGGATCCGTTCCTAAAATGGAATCACTGGATCAAACGGTATGTGCATTTGTAATTTTGGTAAATTTTGTCAAATTTCCTTCCTTAGAGGTTTATCAGTGTTCACTCCCAGCAGTAGTATATGAGACATGCTTCCCTCCCTTCTTTGATTCTTATGACTATAAGTGTGCACATGCACACACACACACACACACACACTCATACTGTAACAAGGACAGTCTTTCATTCCACTCCTCGAGAATTGTCACCTCTGTGGGGGCACAGATGGCCAAGCTCCAGCTCTCCCTAAAGGTATAAAAGCATGAGTTTGAGATGGATGAAATTCTGTCCGGACAGATCCAAGAATACCTGCTATGTTCTACCTCAGTTCAGATTTCTGTCCCATGGGGACCCAGAGTGAAGCATTGTGGGAAGAAGCAATTCGTCTCCAGGCTGTTAGATTCAAAGATTAGGAGTGTCCCACATACAACTACTAAATGGGACTCTTAATAATTCACAGTGAATGGATCGTTGATGAAGTCTTCAACTTTCTCTGATTTTTTTTTCATATTTTCACCTTGTGCCACTTGCTGGGGAAATGATTGCTCTAAGTCTCATTTGTCCTAAATTTTTAATCTTGAAGTGTGTGGGGCCTATTTAATCAGTCTACCACCTCAATAATAGTTTACAAATATTGTCTTTTTCATGGGATAAGAAAAAGCGCATAGCATATGATTATTTGGACATGTTACAAGGACTTCAAACTTAAATCCATGCCGCTCAGGTCCACACATACGTGTAAGTGGAAGACAAAGGCAGAAAGTTGCAGTTTTCAGGGACAAATCTCATGCATATGAAATAAAAGATAACTGAAGTTTGGTCCAGCTCTCTCAATTGTTATCTCCATTCTCCCTCTGACTACCTGGGGAAAAGCATTGACAACAGACTGCCAACATTAGGGATGAAGGCTCTTGACAAAGGTTTGAAGGAACAATCTTGCAGCTCTTAGCAAAAACATTGAGGGCAAGTCAGTTAAGTGGCAGAAAACTGAATCTGGCAGTAGTGTTGTAGGCTGTGTAGTAAACACATACACATTATTTATAGGATTTTAAAAATCAAGCAAGCAAGCAAGCAACTTGCATTTATTAGGGACTCGCTCTTCTGAGGCACTCTATTAGACAGGATAGAAGGTAATTAATAAATAAGTAAATATATAAACAAATAAATAGTCAGGGTCTCAGGTCTTTAAAAAATTAAGAAAGGGATGGGAAGATAAGGCAAACATACATGACCAATTTAACGACTATATGAGAATTAGCAGTATGAAGTTACGGATATGTGAAACTCTATTCAGTGGCATGCAGTTGGGCCTGAGCGACTTAAACAGCTCTGAACTAATAGGATTAGAGTCTTAACTTGAAAGAGCTCATTGCAGCTCATGGAAAGCTTGTGAGGGAGCTGGGGTGGATCTTGCTCCCTCCCTCCTCTCTATGGAGTTTCCATTCATTCACGTTCATGTTGAACATCTCCTGTGTGCTTTGCACGCACACTTTGCTTTGGTTCCCTCTCCTTAGGGGCCTTCAGGATACCTCCCTCCTTTTCTCCACACCTTGGGGCTCCCCTCAGGACAGCACCGCCTTCCATCCTTTCCAGGACTTCATGGCTCGTTGCTTCCCCTCATTCATCATAGGAACCTGATCCTGGGCCCTGTGTTACTCTCTGCTAAAGGATCAGTAAACACCTCCAGGTGCTCAAAATTTAAACATAGAGTTACCATGTGGTCCAGCAATCCCATTCCTAGGCCTGTACCCAAAAGAATTGAAAACAGGGACTCAAACAGATACCTATACATGAATGTTCATAGTGGCACTATATACAACAGCTAAAAGGTAGAAAATAAAAATAACCCAAATATTCATCAATGGATGCATGATTAGACAAATTGTGGTGAATCCATACAATGGACTGTCATTCAGCCATGAAATGGAATGAAGTGCTGATAAATGCTATAACATGGATGAGCCTCAAAAGCATCATGCTAAATTAAAGAAGCTAGATCCAAAAAGTCAAATATTGTATGATTCCATTTATATGAAATATCTAGAATAGGTAAATCTATGAAGATAGAAAGCAGATTGGTGGCTGCCAAGGGCTAGGGGAGCAATAAATGGAGAGTAACTGCTTAGTGTGCACCATGTTTTATTTGAAGTGATAAAAATATTTTGGAACTGAATAGAGGTGGTGGTTGCAGAACAGTGTGAATGTATTAACATAAAATAGTCAATTTTATGGTATGTGAATTTTACTTGAATTAAAAACCAAAACAAATAACTCCTTCAGGAAGCATGCTGTTGGGAGCCAGCAGGTGAAGTGCTCTTCCTCCTAATAGAATTGCTTTTGGGGAGGGTTTTGGGTCATTGAAGAAACAAAACCTTAACCCACAGGGGTGACGTTCAGGCTGTAGTTTAAGCAAATGACAATAATCCCTCAGATTGGTACAGAACTTTCTAGTTTACAAAGAGCCTTAGGTCCAACATCTTACACACCCTTTACAACTTTTTCCTCACTGCTCCTCCTCAATAGCCAAAAAAGATCATAGTTCACGCTGCCTGTCACCTGGAATAATGTCACTCCACATTTGTATTTGAACTTGGTCCATTTACTAAGGCCCAGATCAAATGCCACCCCTTGAAGCCTCACCTGGAAATACAAGCACGTTCTGATTGATCCAGAGCATCTTAGGATTTAAGATACAGCCTCATTATAAGCCATGGTGACCAATACTGACCTGGGCAGAGGTGACACGTATTTTCAGTAGGTGTCTGAAGTTTAGACAGTTTACGTGAACAACATAAGGATTGAATAATATTGGTGTAATTTATAATTTGAAGGTGTGATGGAGGGAAAGAGGAGGAGTAGAAACTGTATGGTTAGTCAGAAATGGGTAGGTCAAGGGAAACTTAGGCAGTGGTTGGTTTCAGTAGAGACTCTCGAGGGCAGGGAGTCCCTGGTGTAATCACCATATCTGGCGCCTTCCATGGCACTTGGCATGTAGTAGGCCAGTTAGAAACTTTAACTTAGTTCTTTCGTTCATTCATTTATCCATTTCCTTTTGGGGGATAGGATAGTCCTCAAAATATAAGCCCCCTGAAGACGAGGACCACAGCTCTCTCATTGCCCGGTGCCCTGTCGAGTGCCTGGGATAATCGGTTCTCCATAAACGTTTGTTGAATGAGTTTGACTGAACTGAGTGGAGAGAATACGAGCTTTGGTGTCTGATAGTCTTGTTCTTAAATCCCGACTCTGGCACTCACTAGCTGTGTTGTCCTGTAAATAAGGGAGAGGATAGACTCAATTTCACAGTTTAGTACTGAACTTGTTTAAGAAATCGCAGCTGTTATTTATCCACCAAGTAATTATCAAACCTGAATAATGCGCAAAGAACAACAAAAGCAACTCCCTTTGGCAACTTAAAATTATCCGTGCTTGTGCTTTGGTCACATGAACCTGGCTGAGTGTTCATTTATTCATTCATCCAACAACTATTTATTGAGCTCTTACTGTGTGTCCGGTACTGTTCTAGGAGCAGTGGGAAGCCACTGGACAGTTGTAAACAGAGGAGTAGCATACTTAGAGAAATGTGTTACAAAGATCCCTCTGCTTTGCTGTGAAGAATGGCTTAGAGGCTGGCAAGGTAGAACAAGGAAGAACAAGAGAACGCATATTGCGTTTGTCCTGATGGAGACGAAGGCAGCTTAGACTAGAGTGGAGGCAGTGGAGCTGGTGGGGAGATTTGGACTGTATTTTTGAGGCTGAGCAAAGGACGTGATGATGGGCAGATATGGGCGGGGGTGAAAGAAAGGGAGGCATAGGCTTATGCCTCAAGTTGAGTGGAGTTGCTATTTCCCGATAGGGTGGACACTTCCAAAGAGACTTGGAAAGGAGTTTGGACAAGCACTATTTAGATATGATAATTTTTTTTGTGAGGAAGATTGGCCCTAATCTAACATCTCTTGCCAATCCTTGTCTTTTTATTTGAGGAAGATTGTTGCTGAGCCAACATCTGTGCCATCCTCCTCTACTTTGTATGTGGGACACTGCCACAGCGTGGCTTGATGAGTGGTTATAGGTTCTGTGCCCAAGATCCAAACCCATGAGTCCCAGGCTGCCAAAACAGAGTGTGCGAACTTAACCATTATGCCACTGAGCTGGTCCCTAGATATGATACTTTTGAGATTCCAGTTGGATATCGACATGGAGCTCAGTAGAGAGATTGGAGCTGTACACATCTATTTAAAAGTTGGCATAGAAGGTACTTAAAGCCATGAGAACAGAAGAGATCTCCTTAAAAGAGATGGAGAAGAGAAGAAAGCCTGGGACTGAGCTGTGAGAGGCTCCCCTGTTTAGAGGTTGGGTAGAGAAGTGACCCAGCATGTGGGTTCACGGAATTTAAGGGAGAACAGAGTTTCTAGTAGGAGGAGTGGCCATTTACGTCAACTGCTGCTGAGGTGACTGAGTAAGATGAGGACAGAGAAGGGACCACTGAAATTGGCATCATGGAGGTCCTTTGTGATTTAGTGAAGGCAGTTGCAACCAAGTGGAGAGGGTGAGAATCTCAAGGCAAAGGGCGGATGAGCCAACGGGAGGTGAGGAAATGGCACCATGTAGACCACCCTCTCAAGAAGTTTTCTGTGAAGTGTAGCAGTGACATAGGCTGACAGCTCGAGGAGCATGTGGCGTCCAAGGTGTTTTGCTTTACTCAGTGAGGAAAAAACCCTAAAGGATGTTTGTAGGTTGACAGGAAGAATCAAGAAGAGGGAGAGATTGATGACTCAGGAGGGAGAAGGGATAACTGCTGGAGCAAAGTACCTGAGAAGGTGAGAGGGCACGGGACCCAGCCCGCAGGTGTGGTGGCATATTTTGAGAGGCTATTCTGGAAATATGGAGAACATAAGCAATTTCCATTTTGAGAGGTGCTGAGCATGTGAGTAAAAATGACTTGAGGAAAGTGAAATTCACGGACCCCTCCGGCAGAATTTTGGGAAGACCACACACACAGGATGGAACTGCACAGTGCCTGGCACAGACCAGGTGCATAATTATTTTTTTTTCAACAAAAATGTGATCCTTCAAGTAAAGGTCGGCCACCTCCTAGTGTTAAAATATTACCAGGAGATCTGATGCCTCTAGACCTGAGGCAAAGGGAAGGGAGATGGAAACTTCTAGAGAGTGGAAAAGGAGAAGGAAGACAGAGAGTGTGGGGGCAGGGAAAGAAAACAGAAAGGGAGAAAGTGCAAAGAAAGAGGAGGCAGGGAGAAAGAGGTGAGCTGTGTGTCAGAGGCAGCTCAGGGGCACCTGCGGCTTTGCCCTTTAACTAACTAACATCTAAGGCCAGAGTCATAGGAAACCGCTGTAACCAGCACAGGTGTGACAACACAGCCCAGCTCTGCTCCTGGTCTGTGAGAAAGGAAGCGTGGTGACAGCAGCCTGCTATAATTAGCATCCACCGGTAGCCTAGAAAGCTGCCCGCTCTGAGGCTGGCGAGCTCAGAGCCAGTGCATGAGAATGGGGGGTGCAAACAGCCCGTGGAAACTCCGCTGGAGGTGGGCCTCTGAAGTCAGTGTCTGTGCTGCCTGGCTCTGAGAGCACAGCCCCGCAGGCTGGTTGCACTGAGCACGGCCCCTGGAGCCAGCAAGGCGAATGTTTGGATGAGGGCGTCCAGAATTCCTGGACTATCACTTATCTGTCTGGGCAAATGTCCTTCATGGCTGGCTTTCTGTGGCTCCCCAGCCCGTGGGAGTGGCACCACCTTGGCAGACAGGAGAGACTGGCTTTGGCAGACACAGAGGGCAGTGCTTTCCCAAGGCCTCATCTCCTTGGAGAGTCTTTCTAGTGCCTTGGCACACTCATGCTGTTCCCCCCACGCAGGCCTGTCTTTGGCTTAGCTTCTCATTTCTCACAGGGGGATATCCTTTTTTAAATCCTAAATAAAGTAGAGCGCACGATCTCTTTTCATCGCACTCCTCAACAGTGAACACCAACGTCCCCGCACTGCTCCTACTCCGTTATAAACTCGTTAAACCTCAGTGTTGGGGCATCCATTTCAGCCTCCCAGCCTCAGGAAGCATGACTCCCAGTCTTGATGAGTGGTGTTCAGGACACAAGCCACATCCTTCCTCCTAAGGCGGCCGCTCCTCCCTCTGTCCACCTGTCTAATCCTAAGAAAATTCTTCCTTGTACAGAACCCATGTTAATTTCCTTGTAGCTCTCCATCTCCAATCTTGGTTTTCTCTCTGGACATCTAAGAATTATCTGACTCTCCCCTCCACATAAGAGCCTTTCCTTTGTATTTGTGAAACAAAACATTATTTCCTGCTTGTTTTCTCATTTCCAAGCCAATCATCCTTAATTACTTTGACCGTTCATTAATTCACCAACTATCTGTTTCTTGCCAGCTGAGTGCGTTTCACTGTGCTAGGTGCCGGATGTATCCATTAATAAAATGTAGCCCTGGTAAGGGAAGGAGCTCCCATTTTTGTTTAAAGCTTCGCCAGTGGGCAAAATAGAAGCATATCCTAAAATTAGAATATAAGGTGACAAGAACCATAATAGAGATAAAATTTTTATTGCCTATTGAGGACTTATCACGGTACGGTGCTAAGTGTGCTGTGGGCATGATCTCACTTAGAACTCACGACATTATCATCAACTTATAGAGAGGTCAAGTGCTTTGCCCAGCTTCACAAGGCTGTTTCAGGTGGCTGCCAACTCTACACTGAAGAGTGGATTCAGGATTTCAAACCACTGAGACAAATGCAGTCTTAACCTCAAGTTTACACACCACAAACAAGAATTTGAACTGAGGCCAACTGGCTGCAGAAAGCATCTGTTTGACCATGATGCCATCTTACTTTCCTGGAAGGTTGTGGGAATTCTGAGGAAGCAAGGATGGAGGAGGGCCCTTAGCAGAGCTACTGCCTCTGACCCGTGCTGAAGAGATGCTTTTAAATACTCCCCCAGCAGGAATCGTGGCGTGCTAGCTCTGACCTTACTATGGTTCTTGGCATAGGCCAGCAGTTTCACTTTACTGACACCTCCGCTTCTCTGAATACATGCTTTCTTCTAGCTTTTTCTTCACCCTGTAATGGGAGCTAGCATGCAAAGGCATGGCCACCCGATGCCCCTTTAACAATGGTCCATTCTTAGAGGAATCACCTTCCAAAGCCATCCTGGGAGCTATTGAATTAAATTCTGCCACTTGGAATAGCAGTTGTCCTGGAGAGAATGGGTGGAACTTTTGGCTATCATCTGGCAGCTTTGTTCAAACTGCCTGGGGAGACTAGGATGCCCTGAATGCTTCCGTGACATAACCGCTTAACACCTGTTCATGTTGCCCACTGTGAGGGGCACAGGGTAGGGACCTAACAACTGCTTCTTCTCACCCCCCTTCCCTGCCACGGCCATCAGCAAGCAATTCTTGGCAGGGCCTGTCAGGGCTCCACAGGCTTGAGCAGTGCAACATGAGACCATGTTTGATCCCATTCTCCTGGCTCCAAGCAGCTTTTCCGATGATTGCACATTTCAGCATGGGTTTGGATGTCTGCTTATTATTTCTTTCTGCATGGTGGTGTGACCGTACTGAGCATGACATGCAGGAATAATTACTATTATCATTATTATTTTTAACTTCAATCGTGTGCCATGGAGAGCAGGGGGTGTTGCCAGAGACCAGAATTAGACCCGTGTTTTTTGTTTTGCTTTTTTTTTGCCCAGTCGGCTCTCAATTTAAATTAATCCAACAGGAGGTTAGGACGTTGGTGCTGCAGGGTGTTTGGCACAGAAAGATATAGTTTGTTTGTTTCTCTGTTTTTTGGGGGGCAGATATTAACCCTTGTATTTCTCCCCTCTGATTTTTCTCTTTCAATAAAAACCTACAACAATAATATTGATATTATGCAGAATTTGGACCTCTTGGGCAACATTTTTGCAAAGATTTCAAAATTCCAGGGAAACCAAGATTCATTAAATTTGAACTCACATCTACAAGAGGCAGGGGAAAGAAGCCGTAATGGTCTTGGGGAAGCCTGGGCTGACGGGCTCAGGGACTTTGCTGCTCTGAATTTTGTGCGTTGCTTGTTTTCTCCCTGAGCCAGAGTCTGGTTTCTCCATGTCATGATTTCTTTGTCAATAAAGATGTTCGTATCTCCCCCTGTTCCACGTCTCCTTTCTGGGAACTGCTGCTCCCACTCTCAGCACCAGCCCAAGGAAAGCTTCCTGACTGAGCAGTTTCATTGATGCTCCCTTTCTTGAAATTCTTCACCGCTTCTCCTTGGGGTTGCTACTTCAGAGCTAAACTCTTCTGTCAGGTTTTCTAAGCTTTCATGGATCTGTTTCCCTCCCACCCCTTCAGCCTCACATTTTACTCTTTGATTTCAAAGACTTGATTTCCTCAGTAGCCCACAAGTTCATCTTGCTTCCTTCTGCTCTGGGGCTCTTGTCAAGTTACTTCCCTTCTCTGCAGTGTCTCCCTTCCCCTCCGCTCATCTGCCACCACCAGCATCCTGACCTGCTGATCTCCAGACCCTCTTGCTTGAGGCCTTTCCTGGTGGCTCAGTGTTCTCACACTCCTTCGAATACTTCTGGCACTTACGGTGTGTTATAAGCCCCCTATATTCATATATTGAAGCTCTAACCCCCAGTACTTCAGAATGTGACTGTATTTGGAGATTGGGGCCTTTAAAGAGGTGATTAGTTAAAGTGAAGTCCTTAGAGTGGGCCCTAACCCAATTTGCCTGGTGTCCTTATGAGAAGAGGAAATTTGGACACAGCAAGAGGCACTAGGGGTGTGTGTACATGGAGAAAAGATCACGTGAGGACACAGTGAGAAGGCAGCCACCTGCACGTGAAGGAGAAAGCCCTCAGGAGAAACGAACCTTGCCTCGATCTTAGACTTCTAGGCTCCAGAACTGTGAGACAGCAAAGTTCTCTTGTTTAGGCCGCCCAGGCTGTGGTCTTTTGTTATGGTAGTCTGAGCACATTAACACACGGCGGAAGCTTGTGTTATGGTCCTCATTATTCTCTCTCCTCTTCTCTTTATGAGGATAGGCATCCTTGCTGTTGCCCATGACTTGCGATGCCGTCCCTACACTCGTGGGAGAAGTGAACCTGCTCACTTTCGGACCTGGCCATGTGATTTGCTTGACCAATGTGTTGAGAGTGGACACTAGGTGTGTCATGTCCAGTAGAAGCTACAAGAGCCACTGTATGGCTCTGCGAAAAAAGCCTCCTGCCCTTTCCCCTCTGCAGAAAGAGCAGCATGTCCCAAAGAGTTGCTGCTCCTCCAGCTTGGGTCCTGGGATGTGAAGAAATATGGAGCAGAGCATGGAAACTTGTGGTAGTAGCTGGCGTGTAACACGAGTAAGAAATAACTGTGGTTGTAAGATTTTGGGGTTATTATTACTTCTGCCATATATTCTTTGGGAAGCCTTCCTGAACCCCAAGCCTGTCTTAAGTGCCCTGATATATCCCTATCCTGTCACTGATCTTCACTGTGCTCATAATACCGATGGCCCCCGACTCACGATTCAACTACAGTTTCAACTTTATGATAGTGCAAAAGCCATATGCATTCAGTAGGAACCGAACTTCGAATTTCGATCTTTTCTTGAGCTAGAGATACTCTCTCATGATGCTGATATTCTGATACTCTCTCATGATGCTGGGCAGTGGCAGCGAGCCGCAGCTCCCAGTCAGGTACGCGATCACAGGGGTAAATAACCGATATACTTAGGACCATTCTGTTTCTCACTTTCAGTACAGTATTCAATAAATTACATGAGCTATTTAACACTTTATTATAAAGTAGGCTTTGTGTTAGATGATTTTGTCCAACTGTAGGCTAATATAAGTGTTCTGAGCGTGTTTAAGGTAGGGTAGGCTACGCTATGATGTTTGGTAGGTTAGATGTATTAAATACATTTTTGACTTAAGATATTTTCAACTTTCAATGGGTTAATTGGGATGTAACCTTATCATAAGTCGAGAAAGGTCTGTACCATAAATACCTACTGAGCATCCACTTTGTGCTAGGCATGGACCTAGGTGTATTGAGTGGCTCTCTTAACTCTCTTATCTTCTCCACTAGACCATGAGCTCCTTTAGGTCAAGCAACTTGTTCTTATTCTCCTCAATGCCTAGGGTGGTGAGTGGCACACAGTAGGGCTCAACAAACATTTGTTAAGTAAATCAGTGGCTCTGCATAAGTCTGCAGAGTTGGATTATAAGATCTTTGAAGGCTGGTACTGGTACTTGTTTTCTCAATCTTCTGTGCTCTTCCCAAAATCTTCCACAGAGCTAAGCATGGAGTAGTTGCTCATTAGACACTAACTCACCTATTGATACTGAGTAAGACTTGTCACCTCTTTTGGATTTTGACCTTACTTACAGAATGGGAATATTTTTGACATCCACAGAGATGGATGATAATGTATGTGAATCCACAATGTAAAGAGTAACGCACTATACATGCTGTCTCTATTTTTACAGTTGTCATTCATCAGTGCTCTCCTGAAAAATGGATGATTAGAGCACCTGTGAGAACACAAATGTGTGTTTTCTTGAAATGAAACCTGTAGTGATTCTGGGTGGGGAGGTACAGTGTAGCCTGAGAGGATCAGAGGCCCAACTCTGCAGATTCAGGCATGTGCATCCCTCCGGGCATCAGCTCTCAATGCGCTGATGGCAGTCTCTCATTGAACTCCAAGGAATCCTGGGAGCAGAAGCCAGAGATTTTCAAAACAGGAAATAACGTTTGAAGGGAAGGGGATGCCTAGCGGCCTTTTCCATTGAGGAAAGTGTATGTTTAATTTGACGCTCAGCAACAGATTGGTTTCTTCCTCCTCACCACTTTCCCAGGCTTTACCTACCCCCAACCAGACTGAAAGACACAGGACAACTTCTATAGGGCAGTGTAGTGCAGAGGAAAGGATGCTGAACCTAGTCAGGACACTTGGGTTTCAGTTTAACTAGCTATTATTGGTTTATTGAGTACCACTAGTGGGGTACAAGCAGAAAGATGCTTCATTCAAAGCAAGCCTTTTCCCTCTACCGGTCTGCCCCTGATGACGTTATGGGAAGGTCCAAGAGTGTTTCCAGTCACTGTACAAAGTCCCAGTCAATGCAAGATCAAAGCTCTAAACCCTCATCCAATTTAAACATTTTCCTCCCCCAGCCAGAGTCTGTCTCAGCATAGGAAACATGAAGTATGGAAGCAAGATGTGGACAACTTCTCCTTTTTTCCTTCCCCTCCTCTCTCATTGAGTTGTCATTTTGCGCCCCTCCAGGGCTGGAGGGAGGAGAGGTTGTGCAGTGGTTGTTAGAGGCTGGTATCCTCTGATCATGTTGGGTTCCAAATACAGATTTTTTCCTCACATAGGATGTGTGTGGTCAGCATCCAAGATGGTCTTCAACAACCTTACCTCCTGATGTTACATTTTTGTGTAGTACTTCCCTCTTTTCCTCCATTCTACCCTGGTTGTACCCAATAGAATACAGCAGAAGTGATGGTGTCAATTTCCAGATTAGGTTATAAAAATCACTGTCGCTTCTGTTTTCCCCTCTCATCCTTAGCTCTAGAGGAAGTGAGCTGTCATGTTGTGAGGAGCTCTATGGAAAGACCCACATACTGAGGAACTTGGGCTTTCAGTCAGTGAGGAACTGAGGCCTCTTTCTAACAGCCTCATAAGTGAGCTTGGAAGCGGACCCTTCAGCCTAGTCAAGCCATCAGATGAGACTGAAGCCCAGCTGACATCTTAACTACAACCTCATGAGAGACTCACAGCCAGAACCACCCATTTAAGCTTCTCCCAGATTCCTGCCCCTCAGAAACTGTGCAGGAAAATAGAGTTTGCTGTTTTAAGCCACTACATTTTGGCTCTTCTCTATTTGACTCCTTTCTCCTCAGGTGCTGTCCTCATGGGTTTGGGTGGTGCGGTATTCTGATGAGATCCTTTTGCACTTCCATAGAGAAATCTCTCCTCTGAAGACCTGGTCTAACTTTTCTCTTCAGGAGACCACTTGTGGTCCATGAGAGCATGCATATGCCGCTGCCAAGTCTAAAACTCTAAAAGGGCATGTTGTCCCCAGTGTGACCCTGTTTGTACCATGTCCACAAACTCACTCCTTCAGATTTTGCAGGTTTTGAATTGTATTCCAGTCCCTATGTTTTCCAAGCACCAGGAAACACATCTCAAGCTCTAGGATTATTCTTTAAAGGTCCAATCCCCGTGAATGTATGTGCGTGTTTTGTGCACACGCACATGCATGTGTGTATATGTGTATACAAAGTACACCAACTGCAACATTCTTTATTTAAAGGAATCAGACCTCCAGTGAATTCTTCAGGGCTGGGTTGTAGCAGAGCTTGTTTTTGTTCAGTTGCTTTCTAAGTCCTGCCTAGATGGTCTAGCTTCTTGTTTTAGAATACGGGAAAGCATGGCCTATGTTAAAAGGCCAAAACAACAGGCTGAGGGCAAGTGACACTTAACAATTTGTTTCAGTCAGGAGATCTACGGTTTCCAGGTCTGGCATCCTCTAGCTGTGTGATGTTAGGGAAGTCATTTAACGTCTCTGAATCACAGTTGAGTGTATGCGTGTGTGTCTCTTCTAGCTGAAAAATTCTTTTCTGTTTTATTCTTGGCCTGAGTCTTTACCCTGCTTATAAGGGGGCAGTTATACCTCCTGAGCCATAGCATTTCCCTTTAGGATCTTGTGGTGGGCTGAATAATGGCCTCCCCAAAGATGTCCATATCCTAATCCCAGGCCCTGCGAATATGTTAATTTAGATGGCAAAAGAGACTTTGCAGATGCGATTAGGTTAAGAATCTTGGTGGTGAGAGTAGCCTGGATTATGCAGGTGGGCCCAATGTAATCATAAAGGTCTGTATAGGAGGGAGGCAGGAGGGCCAAAGGCAGAGAAGGAGATGTGGTGATGGAAGCAGGGGTAAGAGTGATGTGAGGAGGGGGCCATGAGCCAAGGAATGCAGGAGGCCTCTAGAAACTAGAAGACACATGGAAACCAATTCCCTCTGAAGCCTCCAGAGGGAATGCAGCCCTGCTAACACCTTGATTTTAGACACCTGACTTCCAGAATTATAAGATCATACATTTGTATTGGTTTAAGTCTTTAAAGTTTTGGTAATTTGTTACTAGAACCATAGAAACAAATGCAGACCTGGATGAAGAGAGACCCCTTGGGTATGTCTTTAGCCTGACTGACCTCACAGGCTCAGGATCTCTCTGCTGATATCTTAGGTCCTGGGTCCACACACTCTTCCAGTTGACTGACACTTTTCCTTCCAACTTCCTCTTTTCATAAATATAGGAGAGTCTGGCCTTGCATGGAGGCGTCCTTTGAAGCACTTTATAGATGGCCTCACGTGGGCACAAGAGAATTCATGATGCTTTCCTAAAGCAGATCATAAAATGACCATAGGGACACACGGGCATAATGAGGAATTCATGTTCGTCGGACATTCCCCCCGGTGCTCCACAACCAGTTCTTGACTGGTCCTCATGAGGCACAGTGTCATCTCTAAGAAGAGAGCGAAGGCAATGAAGAAACTGCTGCACTGACTTCATTTTTACCAAAGAGTTGCTAGTCAGTGAAACAGCAGGAAACTTTGGGGAAAAATGTTCTCGTGAAGTCTGCAACTGCTAAGTTAGGGACTCGTGGATTAGCTGTGCACATGCTCTAGATTTTTGAAAAGCAGGGTTTCAGAGGAAAGGCAAAAATAAACAGAAGGCCTGAGATTCTAAAAGGGCAGCAGTTCAAGTTAAAAAAATTACACCAATGAGGATAAAAAAGGGCTACCAGGGAGCTCTCTGGTGAGTTCTGATGGAAAATATACTTATCTCACCCCCAAACATATAAAATATGGAGGTAAATTCACACCAATGATAAATATAAAAGAATGGTGTGTAAGAAAAGTGTCGGGAAAGGTAACGAGGAAAATAAGATAGAGTTTGTGAAAAAATGCTGAGAATAAGAGAAATAGCTTATGAGGTATTTGTGGAGCCTGAAGAAGAATCAAGGACAGCCAGGTGTTGGGCCAGGTGACATTATAATATCCAACGTTGCCCTATCATGGAGAGGAGTGGTCAAATTGTAAAGGGAGAGACAAATATGATTAAAAGCGAAGTGAAAGCCAAGTGAGGTGAGAAAGTAGTAAGGAGGTCCCCTGGCAGTTCTCAAATATATTCAGATCTCCACAGCCAGTGGATTGTACCCTCAAGTAGTGGCTCCCAAAGTGTGGTCCCCAGACCAGCAGCATCAGAATTCCCTGGGAATTTCTTAAAACTGGAAATTCTTGGGTCTACTCTAGACCTACTGAATCAGGACTCTGGGCCTGGGGCCCAGCAATCTGTGTTTTAACTGCCATCCAGGTGATTCTGATACCTGGGAATTCATAATCTAGACTCCATGGAGGGACTTCAGTGGGTCAGCGAATCCTCTGGTATAAGACACAAATGTTTTTGTCAATGTGCATTTGTTGAGTAGAGAAAGGTGGTCCTTGGCTTTCTTCAGATTCTCAAAAGCGTTTTGAGACCCTGAAAGCTTCAGACTCATTCTCTAGCATCTGGAAAGAATAGAGTGCTGTCGTTACAAAACTGCCGATGGTGCTCGGAGAAATCTTAGAGACTTGCAATTTGGTAAATAAAGTCTTCCTAGTCTTTAAAAATCAGAGTAAGATGGATCTTGAAAACTGTAGTTTGGTTAACTTGGCATTGATCTCTGGCAAAAGTCTGGAGTGCTTCACTAGGTGGTTGGGGCGTGAACACTTAACAAAGAAAGCAGTTGAATGTCAAGAGCCAAAAGAGGTTCATTAATATCCAAACACACCAAATAGACTTTGAGCTGTTTTATTTCTGTTCTTAAAGGACGTTCTCTATAAAGGACTAAATACAGAAAAGTATAAAGAAGAAAGCAACGATGGCCCATCATCCCACTGCAAGATAACCGAGCTCCTCTGTCACCCATCAAGGTTTTCTTAAAGGTTTCTTGTATTCTTCTGAAAAAGAAAATTTACACATAAAAGGATTGTTCTCTCCCTCTTTCTGCAAGTATACTGTTCTGCACTTTGCATTTAAAAAAAGCCTAATTGTATATCTGAGAGCTCTTTCCATGCTAACACCTATAGAGTTACTTCATCATTTTTAATGGTTGTATAGCTTTCCTTCACACTTTTTCCTGTTCTATAGATATTTTAAAAACATAACTACTGTTTATGTTTATTTTGCTATTGCTAGCAATGATGCAATAAAGAATGTTGTACACATATTTTGTATGTATTTCCAAGTATGTCATAACATAAATTCCATATATAAATTCTTGTATACATTTCCAAGGACATCCATAAGATAAATTCCTGTATCCATAAGATAAATTCCTACTTGATCAAAATGTACATGCATTTTAATATTGAAAAGTGCCCTCCAATGTGGTCCTGTCACTTTGTATTCACACGAGCAGGATATGAAAATGCTTGTTTTTCCACATCATTAACACTACTAGGTTTAAGCATTAAAAAAAATTGCCAATCTAAAAGGGAAAAGAACTCATCATATTCTTGTGTTTTGATTTGCATTTATTCATTAATAAGCTTAGACATTGTTTCAAAAGTCTTTTCGTTCTTCATGTTTTCTTTTTATGAACTCCTCCTCATATCCTTTGTTCATTTTTAATATGTTGCTTAACTTTTTATTTTTAATTTGAACGATATTATAGATTAAAGAATTGTCATTTGTTCATCATGTTGCAAATATTTTTCCAGTTTTCCTCTAACTTTTTTCCTCTAACTTTGCTTATGGCTTTTTGTTTTGTTACACTGATTTAAAAAAATATATGCAGTCAGATTTATTATCCTTTTCTTTTATGCCGTCTGAAGTCATGGTTTTTAAAATCTAAATGAGGTTTCTAGATTGATAGATAAGGCAAATGCCACAAAACCCTTTTTTAAGGACTCATTCACATGTGTTATAAAATTTGCCGTGATATCCTTGTGGACAGGATGGAGCAATGAGAGTTGGATGATAAATACATCAAAGTGTCTTTATAGTTTCCTCAGTGAATGTCCATGAAGAGTGCTGATGAATGCATCTGTGTCAACCTCGATTCCCTTGGCCTTGATGAAGATAGAAGACACAATTCTCATTTTTTCAGACAGAAGAAAGGTCAAGATGGGATATTTAATTCCCTGAATAACAAAATCAAGATTCAAGAAGATCTTGACAGGCCAGAACAATGAGTTTGAAACCAACAAGACAAGTTTAAAGGAGATAAATCAAAGATTTGTACTTTTCTAAAAGTTCAGATGTGCAAGGACAGATGAGAAGGCCTAGGATACCAGACCTTTACATAATTACGCCACAACAAAGATGCAGCTCAGTGTGAGTTAATGGCGTACTATAGGAATACCAAGAAAGTCAGTGTGGTCTTAGGTTCTTTCTGGACTATTCGATATTTAAAAAAAAAAAAATCTTTTTATTTTGAAATAATTATAGACTTACAGAAATTTGCATAAAGAGTACAAAGAGGTCCCACATACCTTCTCATCTACATTTCTCAGTGGTAACATCCTATGTAACTACAGTACAATATTAAAACCAGAAAGTTGACATGTGTACACTCTCCAGAGCTTATATTTCACCAATTTTTACGTTCACTCATTTGTGTGTATGTGAGTATATTTTCATGAAATTCTATCACATGTGTAGATTCATGTATTCTTAACAGGTTTTAGTTGGTAAGTAAAGTAAGAATAGACTTATCTGTAGAAAAAAATTATCCCTGTATTTCAGACAAATCAAGCCTGGAATTTTACGTAAGTGACAGATCCTGGCTAAAAGCGTAGACAGAGGATGAGCTTGCACACAGTACTCCTGTTGTACATCGATCACGCCGTATGTGCATTTGTAGGGCTATATTTAAGCTGTATATTGACAAACTACAGAATTGGAAGGAAGCTCGATTTTTAGCAACCATTTCTGAATGTCCTATGAAGGCCTGCCATGCAACAGAATGATTAGGCTTATTCACTGTCATTACAGTGGCCATTAAGAGAGACTGGAGGCCGTTAAAAGTTACTGCCTCTTTGAGACTGACTCAAGGAAACTTATTCTAGAAGGAGAGCTGTAAAATGGTGGAATTTGGCTGCCATGAAAGTGGTAGGCAGGAATTATTCCAATAAAGGCAGAGCGACCACATTTCAAGAGGCTTCGAAGGGATTCTTAAAGTTTGGATTAGAAGAGCACTAGAATTCCTCCCAACTCTAAGACCCCAGAACTCTATGTTGACGAATATCATAAAGGAGCTGGGATGTTTGGGAAGATGGCTTCTGCTGACTGTCCTTGATTGAGGAAGGAAGAGAAGGGAGGAGGAAGGGAGAGAAAAGAGGTAGAAGGAAGTCCTGGTGGTCCTAGTGACACACATGCAGTGAAGAAATAAACAAAAGCAATTACGAAGATATATCTTTAAATGCTTCCTCTGTTGAGCTTTTCCCATCAATTTTGAAAGAGCAATGATTGTATTCAGTTACAGTGTCTATTAATTATGAAGATAAAGATACAGATTTGATAGGTATTTTTGTACTTGTTTGTCATTCTCTCTTATTTTCCTTTCTCTCTTTCTTTTCTAAGTGTTGATACACGCTTTAAACTAAAGAGTGCTATTTCTAGTAGACTTCTGATACTGTTTGACTACTTTTTTCTAGTCTAACTTGAACAGACCTGGGCTATTGAGTGGTGAGTTTATAGTCTTTATGTCACACATGTTCATTGATGGTAAGGATCCAAGGAGTCTGGGGGTTCCCAAAAGGTGGCTTCTGTCATTCTCTGGGGCCTGTGTAATGAGGAACCTGTCCCATGGAGCTGTAAAGAACATCTGCTCTAAAAGCATCATGAGGGAGAGAAAAGTTATCAGGTCTATTAGTTTGGATTTCATCCAATTGAATATAATAGAACACTTAAATACAGGGACTTAAGCAAATGAAGATTTATTTTCCACATGACAAGAAGTTGAGAGGTAGAGATTGCCAGCTTTAGTTTAATAGTTCTATGATGTTAGGGTTTGTGTCTCTTCAATTTCCCAGGCTTTTCCTCATGGACACTTGAAGGCTGCTGCAGCTCCAGTCATCATGTCAGCATTCAAGGAAGGAAGAAGGAAGAGAGAAAGGGAAAGGAGGAAAGGGAAGGAGGAATGATTGACATCAACTTTTCAGGAAATGCAAATGCCTTCCCAAAGCCTTCCCTCATATCTCATTGGCCAGAATTTTCCCTCCTACCCACAATTTGCCTCATACAATTTGACTGAGACATTTGTATGATGCTTTAATAAGATGAGAGGAACCAAGACAGCAGAACAGAGAGTTTTTATAACGTTCAAATAGTTTAGGGACATTAACTTGTGAAGATGAACTATGGATCTCAGAGCCTCCCTTAGATACTCATCTATGTCTGGGATTCAGAGGAAGGAAGTAGGGGGATGAGGATTTTGATAGCTCTCCACTGAACTGAAATCTTCTGAAGTATAGGATATGTAATTGGTCATAAAAACTCTTCTTGCAATTTTGCTGCAGCCATTCTCTGAAAAAATGTCAATTTATGAGCAGTTTCTTCATAGTCTCTCTGTTCTTTATTGTAAACATGGTGAAATGAGCTGCTGGGCCATTGCATTCTGGAGCCCAAGTAAGTTTCAGGTCGTCTGTCTCCATTTGAGAGTTGTATTTCAATAATTGAGACCAGAGCTTGACTCCTTGTGTCCACAATGTTATTAAATTGAATTAGGGATTTCATGGGAAGAACAATGAAGGCCCAAATTCTGTTACTATGCTATTTACTTAATACATATGAGCATGCAGATCTTTTAAGTGGTAATATAAAACAGGCACTGCATTCTTGGGCTCTAAGTGCTGGTTTTAGAAAATGTGTTTGGTAACATAACTCTGATTGTTGGAGGGGACTTGGAGTATCTAAGAGGGAGGTTTGAATTAGCCCCTCTTTATAAATGAGGAACCAAGGGCCAGGAGAGTAAGGAACTTGTCTTAAATTTCCCACATAGAGTTGGGATTCAAAGTGAGTCTTATCTGATCCACGAACCTTCTTCTTCATAAAGAGGACACCCTAAGATACTGCTAAGCTCCACAAACTGAGTATGGAGTGTATCTAGGTAAAGAGTGAAAAGATTGCTCTGTAGGCCCGAGGTCATGTGGTCTGGTGTTGGTGCTCTGCCCTTGTGATTTAACGTACGTGTGTGATAGAGTGATTTAGACTTAGAGAATCCATGAGCTCAGTCTTGCTGTGGATGTGGGTGCTGTCTGTTACTACTCCCCAACACAAAGGGGACACTGCCCTCACATGTTTGTCCTCTCAGATGTCCACCTGGTCCCCAGCCAGTGCCCCTGTGGACATGGCATGCCTTCAAACTGCAGTCACCATTACACACCTGGCCACTAGGGGCACACTGACCCCACTGACCTGGCCTCACAGAGGGAGGACACAGTCCTGTTGCCCCTTAGCTCCCCAAGCCAGGAGAGGAGACTGAATGTTTTTGAAAGAACGTATACTAAGAGGGAAGGATTTTTAAGAAAAGATGAAAAGGTGTAGAATGAGAAGTGCATTTAGCAGGAGTATTTCTGGCCACAGATGGGCTTGGCTGGCACGGCTCATTTTTCTTCATTTCCATCCTGTCTAAGAGAACTTACTCCAAAGCCTGCCCTTGGAAGCTTCTCCTTTGCCTTCTTTCCTGTGGGTGCCTTTCCCCTCGGAGGTCCCGCAGATGGGTGGATCAACATATGCCAGAGCAAGTGTGTATGGATTCACTTCGCATTCAAAGCCTTTTCTTCATGGATGGCAAAGGCTCATTTTCCCATATTTTTTTTAATGCCATGACTTTGAGTGGATGTTAATAGCACTGGTAAAATAAGAATAAAGTAAACAGCAAGGTTTGATTTACTTTACTGTTTTCATCACCAAGTTTCTAGTGTTAGGCTTGATGCTCCTCAAAACAAAACCTTAATATATTTTTGTATATACATACACTTGTGTACATATCCACATAAAAGTGTACATGCATATTTCATGCATATACACATCACTGTGTTTGGGAGATAGCTGTTAGAGGGCTGGAGTAACGGGTTAACACATCTTTATCCATTTGTTTTCAAGCTCCCTTCTCCTTTAAGCAATTTAGCCAAACCTATCATGAGTTACAGGTTTCACTGGAGCTTCCAGGCTAAGACAGACTAGGAAGAAGAATCTGGCTGCCTGCCTCCAAAAAAATTGGCCATGAAAACCCTATGAATAGCAGTGGAGCATTGTCTGATACAGCTCTGGAAGGTGAGAGGATGGAGCAAAAGGACCAGGCAGGATTCCACTCTGCTGTGCACGGGGTCGCTAGGAGTCTGAATCGACTGGACGGCACCACCACCACTAACAAATCATGAGTCATAAAAGTGGACATAATCTTGGACACAGTAATTCCTTCTTGGGAAATGATACCAAGGAAATCCTTGAAAAGAAAGAGAAAGTTATAAAATACATTGATGTATTTTTTTTTTTTAACACACGGGGGTATATTAATTTACAGTTTACAAAGCCTTTTCACACATATTGTCTCGTTTCATCTTCACAACAACCCTCTGGAGAAGGTGATTTTATTTTTCCTCTTTACTTTATAAATGAAGGAACAGGGTTAGAGAGATGGCGTGGTTTCTTAAAGTTTGCACACTTGAATGAGGGGTAGAATTTAGAAAGCTTTGCTTAGTTTGGAAAGCAGGGAAGCCCAATCAAGAATGATAGGACATTAGACAAAAATATCCACAATAGGGGCCAGCCTGGTGGCGTAGTGGTCATGTTCGTGTGCTCCACTTCAACAGCCCAGGGTTTGCAGGTTCGGATCCTGGGCACGGACCCAGCATTGCTCGTAAAGCCACACTCTGGTGGCATCCCACATAAAACAGAGGAAGATTGGTACAGATGTTAGCTCAGTGACAATCTTCCTCAGTCAAAAAGAGGAGGATTGGCAACAGATGTTAGCTAAGGGCCAATCTTCCTCACACACACACAAAAGATCCACAACAAAGCACTTGAATGTATATGTGCTTTGAGAGAGGAAATGGGAAATTGAGGTCTTTAGACTCCAAGTTCAGTTGTTCTTTTTATCACACAATTACCACTTCCTGGTAGGAATGAACTTAATGAACATCATGAAGGCCTTACCTACCAAAATTACAGAGACTATGAAACAGGATGGAAAGTGTTTGTGGCATAATTTAAGTTACAACGTGAAACAAAAAAGTTATATCTATAGTATAATTATAAGTGTGCAATATACATATATTTCAGAATAAAAATTAGAAGGGAACATGGAAAAATAGGCTGCTATGAAGGGTGATGCTGGGTTCTCTACAGGTTGTGTTAAGGAGTTTGAAACAAAATTTTAATATTTTTTTGCTTAATATAGGTAAAATTAACAATAAATTAAAAATCCAAATACTAATAAAAGTGAACATTTGGGGCTGGCCCCGTGGCCGAGTGGTTAAGTTCGCGCGCTCCGCTGCAGGTGGCCCAGTGTTTCGTTGGTTCGAATCCTGGGCGCGGACATGGCACTGCTCATCAAACCACGCTGAGGCGGCGTCCCACATGCCACAACTAGAAGGACCCACAACTAAGAATATACAGCTATGTACTTGGGGGGCTTTGGGGAGAAAAAGGAAAAGGAAAAGAATTCTTCAATTAAATTCTTTAAAAAAAAAGTGATCATTTATTGTGTGCAAGTACTGAGCCAAGTGCTTTTCATGCCTGCTTCCTTTTGATCACCACTCCATGAGGTACTTATTGTGCTAATTTCCACTTTGTAGTTGAGAACCTCGTGTCTAGGAGGATTAAACAACTTCTCCAAGGTTATAAAGCTAGAAGTCAACTGGGGGTCCCTGAGTTTATGCTCTGTTTCCTCCAAACCCCAAATACCAACACTCCTTCAGTGTGTGTCCTGTAGAGGGGACTGTCGGTCATTAAATTGTCCAACTCATCTTACATGTTGATGTGCCTACACAGACTATTTTTTGTCTCATAATGGAAGAAATGTAGTTGATTGACAGATATTAGCCATTCCTAGAGTGTCTAATTACTTAGGAACGCTTTGTGGGCCATCCACACATGCTAGATGAGATGCATTGAAGAAGTAGAAATTTACAACCTCCTTTGCAAAACAAGGGTCCAGAACAGCTGAGGCAGCTCTGAAGGGTGATTCTGAGTGTGCTGCCAACACCCAGTCCTCCACAGTTTAAAGGCAGCATTGACCAGAATTTTAGCTCATGTGCTAGGGGTGTTTGACAATCCATGGGATGCAGAAGGTGGGCCTGCATCTCCCATTCCAAGGAACAGTGCAAGCCGGACTTTCTCCTAAATTTCCAGGAAGAAAGCTAGTATTTTATTGCTTGTGGTCTGATTTGGTAGGATAAATGCCTCAGTTCTCTGCTTTACTTTGTGCAAGCTTTAACTCCTTGCTGTGAAGAAAAGAAAAGTTGTCTTTTCCCAGCAGAAGGAATCAGCCTGAGTTTCTTGGTTCTAATGGGACTGGAATTTTTCCTCTCTAGACTTGAGTAATGAACGCTTTGTAGAAATGTCATTTCTTGGTGTAAGTTACAACGTTGCTGGTCTGTGGGAGCAGATTGCTCTTTGAAAGAGAGATTTACAGAAGGCTTTGGAGGATGGGACACAAAGCTATTTTTTCGTGCAGCCCTCATGAAAGAGCTGGTCTCTCAAGTATCTCTCGTTTATAGGATGGAGTTTTTAATCTGTATTCTTCAGCTTCCTTACTCCTTACCTTTCCAATTTCCTCTTTCAAAGCATATTAACTTTCAAGTGCTTTGTTGTGGATCTTTTTGATGAATGTCCTGTCTTTCTTGGTTGGGTTTCCCTGCTTTCCAAACGAACGAAAATAGAATCACCCCTCTCTGTCTCTGACTCCTTTTGTTTACTTCTCTCAATTATTTTAAATCTTGAAATGTGTTCTTATTCTGGGGCTTTTATCCTTCGGTGTGAAATTGGTCCTGTATTAATGCTTCTTAACACTATACATAGCATTCCTCCTCTGCAAAGTGTTTCACAAAGAATAACTAATTAATCCTCTCAACACCCTTTGTCCTTGAGGGACAATTGCTAGTTGGTTAACAACAGGAAGGAGAAGAAAAAAAATTCTTACTCTTTTCATAAGTGTCTTCAAGCTTTAAAGCACTTTTCCCACCATTAGCTAGAAAATAGAATAGGGGAAAGAGAGGGCAGAGCAGAGATTTTGAGAGAAATCCCTGTGTCACCGTCATGAAATTCTCCATCAAGTACTTTGGTGCAGGTTCTTTAGGGGATAAACTGGGTGTAGCCAGCTTTGGCTAAGGACTTAAGGGTGAGCTTAATTATTATCCTAGTTTTCCTTCTGATTTAGAATCCTGGAATGTTAGGAGATTCGGATCGTGGAGACACAGTAATTCAACTCCTTGACTTTACAGATGTGAAAACTAAGGCAAAGAATAGTTGGATTATCTCAAGGTCACACAGGCTGGATTGCTTTGTTCCTTAGCATGCCCTTGGCTTCCCTGTTAGCTAAGGTAACTGCTCACCTTGAAGGTCTTATGGGAATGTATTGATTACATCACTGGCTGGTGCTGGTTTTAGATATTGGGCTATGCTCAATGTCTGCATGTGGTTCCTGAGCAAAGTGGAGGTTACTTGCTATAGCCAGCCCTGCTGGTGTGCCGAAGAAAGATATAAGAATCACTGTTGTGCAAAAATGCTCTCTTAGTACATTTGGGGAAAATGAGATATAGAATATCTCATTTATCTTCAAAAAGAGTCACAGATATTTGATTTAAACAAACACTCCATTATGGAATTCATCGTAGCAAATTCTGTAATTAGAAGTTTTATGGCAACTCCCATTACTAAACCGTTTTCATCCCTCTTCTAGCTGTCTGAAAAACCACAAATTGGGTGGAAATTTTTGCGGCTAGACCCTGCCTGGCAGAGAATGGATGGTTTCTGGGAGCACAAAGAGGAAAGAAAATCTCATTAGCTGCCTCTAAGTTATTGTTGAATGTGAAGAAGTACAAGCATATTCCTTTTCCAGTTTGCAAAAGAATTGAATGTTTGTCTTCTCTGTATTGTGAAATTGTGAAAAACGAGGCAGAAAGATCTCATTTTCAAAGCTGTATAGAATCTCTAAGAAATGTTGGGAGAAAAAAATGTTTCACTGAGTCGCTTCTAAGCATGCCATGGATGGGGCTGCTCATGATTTCAGTGTCTACCCTGGCAATGTTTACGTTTTACATCTTCCTCTGCTCTGTCTTGATCATTGTGTCCTTGGAATCCTGGGTTCCTGGAGTTAGATAAGGGATGTGAAACTCTAGCTAGGCAGAGAGAGGCTTGGCATGCATCCTGGCTTGTGGGCATTTCTGAGGGGGTAGGATCTAGCCTCAGGAGTAAGTAGATGAAGCTGGTTTTGTACAGAGTATATAGAGTGCCGCCTGCCAACAGGTGCCTGACAAACACATTTTGAGAATCTATAGTTCTGGAACAGTATTCCAAACACTTAAAAAAATCTTCCCTCACTCTGTCTTGAAATGTGACTTTTACTACTTAACCATGAGCAGACTTCTTACCCTCCAGTCAATCACATGACTGTCTTCTCTATGTGTTGTCTTTTGGAGGCTGAACTCCCTCACTCCATCTTTCCATGGATCCTGAGTCTAAGTCATCTTTCAAGGCTTACCTCAGTTTCTTGGTTTCCTCCATTCCCCTAAGCCTCTCCTGATTATCTTAGAGAATAAGTAAGTCTTTGTTCTCAAAATTCAGGGAGCATTTATTTGCCATACTCGCAGATTAAAATACTTGCTTATAAATGTTTTATATGGTTCACAAATTGTTTCATATACATTTCTTGTCTCCCTACCTACATTACAAGCACTTTGGGGACAGGCGCTGTCTTCTTTTAATACATCCAACTTCAGTATTTGGGGGAATTCTAAGATATAGCATATGCTTAATCAATAGTTGTTGAGTTGTAATGTAGTACACGTGGGAATGCTTTATTTCCCTTATAAGCTATGAGCTCTTTAAGGACAAATATTTTAGTAATTCATCTTTTTTTGGGCCTTACACTCTTTGGATGCTTAATAAATATTTGTTAAATGAATGATTTGTGATTACCTGAGCTTTTCAGAGAGGCCATTTGTCTTTAGCTTTCTCCCAAATCTCCAGGTACTCATCACCCTCATAGATACTGATGACCGCACTTCTGATGGAACATTTTCATAGCTACTGCTAATTATCTTCTGTGATCATAGGTATGTGGGATTATTTTTGGATGCTATTGATTTTCCTCTAATACTCATGTCTTTGCAAAAATTGTTTCCACGTGAGCCAGCCCTGATGGCCTAGTGGTTAAAGTTTGGAGCTCTCACTTCTTTGGCAGCCCGGGTTTGTTTCCCGGTCACGAAACCACACCACCTGTCTGTCAGTTGCCATGCTGTGGTGGAAACACACAGAGAAGCAGCAGAAGGACTTACAACTAGGATATACACCATGCACTGGGACTTTGGGGGAGGGAAACAAAAAGAGGAAGATTTGCAACAGATTTTAGCTTAGGGCAAATCTTTAAAAAAGAAAAAAAAATTGTTTCCATGGAAAGAGCCCATTGTGCAATTTTTTTTCTTTATCCTTCATACACAAAGACATGAATTTGAAAAATGGTGTTATTGCCCTCATATGCACCCTACTTCTTTGTAATATTACTTTCAGCATCCTTAAATCTTATTTGGAAATAAGTGGGGATTAAAATATTGAATAAAAGTATTCTCAAACTATTGACCAATGTAACCTGAAACAAAAATTCCCATAGCCATTTCCCGGCCTCTATCCCTTCTTGCCTAGTGCCGTGGATCCATAACTGTACAGCTGTCCGGGGCTGTCAGGGTGGTCTTCCTACATTCTTCCTCTTCATGACATAGTATCAAGGACACCTAGCCTGAGAACCTTAAATTTCAGCTGATCCATTGGCCTAGTTAATCTTTCTTGAAAATTTATTTTCTTACTTTAAAAAAAGCTCACTAGTATTATTTCCTAAAGTAATAAACTTATTTTTGAATTGGATTCTATCACCCTTTAAATATTCCTTCACTAATGAAATGATTAATATGTTGTAATTTACATAGTTCCTCAGACATACTAAATATTTTGAAATATCCTAATAAGAAAAGAGATTTTGTTTATCTCTTCACTTAACAAATGTACTCAACATCTACTCTGATGTTTAGTGAAACATTAAAAAAAGGATGCATCTTATCCCTGCTTTCTAGAGGTTTGCAATTTAGAGGGTGATCAGAACATCAGAGTTAAGGATCTGAAACCTTACATAGAGGCACAGGTTGTGCATCTGGGGTTTGGGGTCCTCAGAGAAAAGAACCATTGGTTATAATTTTGAGTAATCTGAAAAGTCTTTCATAAGAGGAAGGTTTAAAATGAAACCTTGTTGGTTGAGTAGATGAAGAAAGGGATGGGGTGAGAGTTAGAGAAGACTACTGTAGGCCAAGGAAAGAGCTGGAACAAAGACTGACAGATAAGAGTGCATGAGTAGTTTAGAAAGAGGAAGGCCAGCAGGCTGCAGTGGGATGTCAGGGGGCTGCTATTTGGGTATATGAGGCATAACAAAACATTAAGCCACTGTTTTTCTAAAGTAAGAAGCCATACTCATTCCTCTGCTTTATTCTTCTGCTGAAATGATTAATGTGGCAATACAATTAACATTGTTCCTATAGTTGGAAGTGCCAAAGCTAATGCCAAGAGAAAGAAGTTATTTTGGAAAGATAACAGTGGATGTGGAGTTACCAAATCATCGGCAGCGGCACCTCAATCGACTGGAGGAGCCTGGGTTGCATATATTCAGATAATTACTGGAGTTTTCCTTAACAAACAGAAAGACTACTTGGAAGAGCAAGCATTGCAAAAACTCGAGGTCAGGGGTCCTGAGTTCTAAACTAAGTGTGTGACCTTGGGGAAATCATTTCATCTTTCCAGGTCTTCACATCCCCATCTGAAAAATAAAATGGTTGGATGAGAAAGTCTTTAAGGTTTATTTGGCTCACCCTACGATTCTCGGGGTCAGTGTTTTTCAAGCTTTCTTGCACATCTGCTTCATTCGGGAACCTCACTCCTGAGTCAGTATTAGGAGGTAACTGCACTTTCCACTAAGACTCTGAGGATCTCTTCTCTCCTCACAAGGATTCTTCTGCAGGTAATCCACGCTGAGAAAATCTGTGGTCTTTTCAACTGATCCACTCTGCACTGTTCTTCTCCTTTCTAACTCTAGAGTATTGATTCCTAGAGAACAAAGACCTATTTTTAAACTTTTCCTGTTTTTCAGCACTAAGCCTATTTTAAGAAATCTTTACTGAGAGTTCCTGGGTACCAGGTACTGGGGACACAGAGACAAAAGTTTCCATTAAGGAGCACTGTCCAATTGGTAGGACATTCATGCAAATGAAATAAACACCTGGCAGTTTGTCAATTGATGAAATGGACATTTAATAGTTTTTCAAACTTGAAGCCCTAAATATTTACTGATTTTCCCTGACTATCACATTAAATAACAATTCTTCAATATCTCTGAAGGAATATAAGGTCAGGGAAGGGCAAAGATCATATGAGTCATTGTCAATTTATCGAATACTCACAAAGCGAAGGATGATTTGTGAAATCCTCAGGCCAGTGCTCCCTGGATGAGCGGCCGCAGATCATATGCACGTTCAGTTGATTACTAAAAGTTTAGGGTGGAGCGACCTTCTTTCATATTTTCTTCTCCCTCGTCCTCATCTGGCTTCTCTAATTTTTGTCCACTTTTTCTTCTTCCTTAACCTTCCCTCCATTTTCCCACTGTTGGACCAATTTACTTTCCTCATCCTTTTATAGGTACCTTTATTAAGGGTTAACTGTGTGCCAGACACAGATCATTATTTTACCTAGATCATTATTTAATCCTAACAACAATATTTTTATGGAGAAGGAAACCAAGGCTGTACGATGGTGGCATTGAGCTAAAGTCTCACAGTAAGGGGCAGAGCTCCAAGAGGAATGGGTCTGAACTATCGCAATCCAGTCTATACATCTTCCTGGCAAAGCGTTTTCTTTCGTCAATTAAGTGTGCCTGAAACTTTTCAGATAACCTTTGGAAAGTTAAGATGGCTGTGTCTTCTTTGATAACAGATACAATTATTTGAGAAACCAATGTCTAAAACTTGCAAAATCTGCAGGAAAGAACTTCTGGGCCCTTTAGAGTTTCTTTTGCCAAGTACCAACATCTCCTCAAAGGCGAGGAACAGCAATTATGATAAAAGAGACTAGGACATAAAAGGAATAAACAATGTAGTGATTGCTCTGGAAAGACCGTAGCCCATCTTATATTTCCATTTTAATAATGACCCCTAGTCTTTCCAGGGAGTTTTGGAGGAGGCGTGTTATCTTAAAATGCTTTTGAACTTTGGCATTTTCATTACCTTTACAAGGGTGACAATAATGAAGGAAAAACTCTCTTAGCCGCAATGAGTGGAACAATTAAATGTTTACCTGCTGACATTTCAAACCACTTCTTGATTGGAAACAAAGGGATGAACCAGTCTGGTGTATGTGTAAGGGGTTTTGGGCTTTTTAAATATTATTTTCCTGGAAGCTTCCTGGAATGTTTGATTTTGATTTTGTTCAGTTTAGCTGAGCTTGAAAATAATCATGTAAACTCAGGGTGAAATACAACTCCTGTTGCCACTTTAATTTTATATTATCTGCTTACCCGACAGTGGTTGGGAATTAATCTTGAATCATGCCCAAGCTAAACTAGTTACTGAATCCCACTGAATTTGACTTTAATGATAAAACTGAGGAACCTGGGGACCTAATTCATTGTCTTTTTCTCTATTTCACGAGGCTCTCACACCTGCCAGTAAAATTTCCCTTAAATCAGAGGAAAGAGTTGATGTGTCAGTTCCCTTTGAGACTTGATCTTGAACCCTCCTGATTTTGGAATTATGGTTCTTAATGTTTTTCTCAGGTATGGCTGCATAATGTTAGCCTAGGATAACAACAAGAGGAAAGGGTGCCTTCGCCCTTCTGTCCTGGGGCCTCTTCCCAGAGCTTCTGTCCAATGGCTATGGAAGACATGGCTGCTGAGGGCCTCCGGTAGAGTGCCGAACTAAGGATGAAGGAGAAACTAGTCTGTTACAGATTTTACTGACGTTGTGATGTAAAGTCAAACGTCCTTTGAAGGACCTAAACTTGTGCTAAATTATATCACGACCAGCAAACATTTGCTCAGTATTTACTACGTGCCAGGCATTAAACTAGATACTAAGCAAGCAGAAGTAAATAAGGCACAGTTCCTATCTTCAAAGAGCTTCTTTATCCAACCAGAAACTGGGGAGAGCTGAACTCAGCTCATGAATTAGAATTGTAAGGACAAATGTTGATTGCATCTCTTGGTTCGTGAAAATAATAAACTCAGATTTGAAATAGTCAATCGTTTATATTACTAATCACTAAAATTACTAATTGTCCACTATTAGTAATGTTTGGCTATTAAGACTAAATTTCTTATAAACACGTGTATAAAAGTCTTTGTGTGGACAATATATTTTCACTTCTTTTGAGTAAATACCCTGGAATGGAATTTCTAGATCACGTGACAGGTGTATGTTTAAATTTATAGGAAATTGCCAAACTTTTCCAAAGTGATGGTCCCATTTTACACTTCCACCTGCAATGTATGAGAATTCCAGTTGCTCCCCATTGTTGGCAACACTTAGTATTATTAATATTTTTAATTTTAACCATTCTAGTGGGTGTGCAGAGATATTTCATTGTGATTTTAATTTGCATTTCCAGATGACTATTGATATTGAGCATCTTCTCATCTGCCCAATGGCCACTCAAATATTTATTTTGTAAAGTGGCTTTCAACTATTTTAAATTATATTGTTTGACTTATTACTATTAAATTTTAGAGTTTTAAAAAATATATTCTAGATACAAGTCCTTTGGCATATATATGAAATGTGAATATTTTCTCCCAGTCTGTGACGTACCTTTTCATTTTATCAATGGTGTCTTTTAGTAAACAGGAGTGTTTAATTTTGATAAAGTCCAATTTACCAATTTTCTTTTCTTTTACATTTTGTGCCTTTTGTATCCTATCTAAGAAATCTTGGCTTCTCTCACAGTCAGGAAGATTTCTCCTATGTTTTCTTCTAGAAGTTTTACCTTTTATGTTCAAGTCTATGACATATTTTGAATTAACTCTTGTATAGGATGTGAGATAAGAATTATGGTTCATTTTTATCCATATGAATATCCAATTGTTTCAGCACCATTTGTTGAAAAGTCTATTCTTTCCCTTCATTGAATTTCCTTGGTGTCTTTGTGAAAATCAAGTGACCATATATGTGTGTGTCTATTTCTGGGATCATTTATTCTGGTCTATTGATCTATATATCTGACCTTATGCCAATATCACACTGTCTTGAGTACTATAGACTTATAGTAAGTCTTGGTGTTGGGTAATGTGTCCTTCAACCTTTTTACAATTTTTTGTTTAAGAAGATTGTTTTGATATTTAGGGTTCCGTGCATTTTAGAATCAGCATGGTCAATTCCAACAAAATGCTTACTAGCGTTTTGATTGGGATAATATGAAACATATACATTAATCTGAGAATTGTCATCTTCCAGTCCCTAACTATGGCATACCTCTCCACTCATTTAAGTCTTTTTAGTTTCTTTCAGAGATGCTTTATTGGTTTTAGCTATAGATCTTGCACATATTTTGCTAAATTTATTCTTAAATATTTTACATTTTTGGATTATAGATCATATTATTTTTAAATTTCAATTTTTGAGCCCATTGCTAGTATATAGAATACATTGTCTTTTGTATGTTGACCATTTATCCTGAGACCTTGCTAAATTCACCTTATAGCTCTTTTTGTAGCTCTTTTAAAAAATTCGCTAGAAATTCTTATGTACATTATCATGCTGTTTGCAAGTAGATAGTTTTAATTCTTCCTCTCCAATATGTTTTTGTCTTTTTTGTTTTTCTCTGTCCTTGTCCTACTGCCTAAGATCTGTATGTCAGATAGAAGTGGTGAGAATGGACATCCTTGCCTTTCTTGCTATCTTGGGGGAAAGCATTGAGCTTTTCAACACTAAATGGAATATTATCTGTACAATGTTTTTATAGGTGCCATTTGTCAGGTTGCTAATTTGCTGAGAGTTTTTTTCTTTTTCTTTTTTTCAAAAAAATTATGAATTGGTGTTGAATTTTGCCAAATGCTTTAGTCTTTTAATATGGTGAATTTCAGTAGTTGATTTTTGAATGTTAAATCACCGTTTGTGACATAGCAAGAGATGTATATTTGGTCTCTGCCTTCGGTTCTTGACAGAGCTCTTAAAACCCTTGTAATTTCCTGAGCAATAGGTGCTAGGAGCATCTTTTGCCCTGATATTTGGTCTTTGACCTTGGGTCCTGACACAGAGCTCCTAAAACTCTTGTAATTTCCTGAGTGGTGGGAGTGATAAGAGTGTCATTCACATAGCTCCTAAAACTCTTAGAATTTCCTGAGTGATAGGATCATCTTTTGTTCTAATGAGGTGACCTTTGGTGGCTTCCTGGATAGCTTCCAGATGTGGGCTGATCACCAGAAAGACCAAGCCATGATTAGAAGTTTGGAACCTTCAGCCCCAACCTCCATCCTCTGGGGAGGGGAGAGGGGCTGAAGAGTGAGTTAATAATCGATCATGCCTAAGTGATGAAGCCTCCATAAAAATACCTTAACTACAGGGTTTGGAGAGCTTCTGGGCTGGTGAACACATCCACATAACCAGAGGGTGTCCCACCCCAATTCCACGGGGATAGAAGCTCTTCTGTTTGGGACACTCCTGGATCTCACCCTATATACCTCTTCATCTGGCTGTTAATTTGTATCCTTTATAATACACACTGGTAAACGTAAGTAAAGTATTCTCTGAGTTCTGTGAGCTCTTACAGCAAACTATCAAACCTGAGGAAGGGGTTGTGGGAACCCCAGGTTTGTAGCCAAGTTGGACAGAGTGTGGGTAATCTGGAAATTCAATACTTGCAATTGCCATCTGAAGGGGACAGTCTTGTGGGACTGAGCCCTAAATTGGATCTGTGCTAACTCCAAGTAGATAGTGTCAGAATTGAATGAAATTGTAGGACACCCGGTTGATGCCTGCAGAAAACTGAAGAATATCTTCATGTGGAAAACCCACACATTTGATGTCAGGTGTGTTATGAGTAGGGAAACATTTTTCCTTTACTATTGTTTCCTTTGATAAGTTCTACTTGGCCAGGGTGTATTATGCTTTAATACATATATATATATTATACATACACACATATATAGTGTTTGATTTGCTGTGTTTTGTTAGATTTTTGTTCGTATGTTTATGAGTTCTATTGGTGTGTAGTTTGATTTTCCTTGTAATGTCTCTATATTTGGTTTTAGTTTCAAGTCAATACTGATTTACCCCCTGTTTTGGTTGATCTTCTCACCCAGCCTATCTGCTTGGATACCTGCTCTAAGCTTTCTCTTCTTGACCTTGCTCATCTTACCTCCGGATCCTATCTTTTTCTTTCGTCCTACACCTGCTACGTATTTGTTACTGGTAGACCTTTGGTTGAACTTCTCAAGAACTTTGGAACCATCACACCCTTACGAAGAGTGTCTAGGTCCTGGTTTATCCTCTTTTTCTCTATCCTATATACCAACCTGTCATAGACTTCCAAGACCCAAAGGGGCAAAGGTACTGGCAGATTATTCCGTCCAAAACAAAAACAGAAACAGATGCAAACTAGTGTCCTTAGCAGGACAGCTCAATTAGTAAGTCATTAACTTTCACTGTCAACTCTAAGAACTTTGAGTCAAACTCTTTTTCTAACCAGCTTTTAAATCTTGATGTCCCCTGGGGTCCTTCTCTTTTCTTTTGACATGCTTCTTAAGCAATCTCATTTAGTGCCATTGCTTTAACTGCCAACTATATCTTCAAACTGCCAGATCCACTTCTTTAGCCCAGGCTCCTCTTCTGAGTTTCATACTCATATATTTCTACTGCCAATTGGATAGCTCGTCCTTAAAGTTCTATAAGGCTTCCGTCCCCATGTGTATAATATTATTTTTTCAGATCTAATCTTCTTGTATTTTATTTCAGTGAATGGTACCACTATTGATCCCATTGTCCAAGTCAGAGAACTTGGCTTCATTTTTGAATCCTCCTTTGCCTTCATCTGCTCCCTGAATTGATGGGACAGTTGATTTCATCTATTTAAAGTTTCTCAAATGCATTTCCTTTTTTAAAAAAGGTTTACTTTTTGGTGAAATGTTCCATACATACAGGATATAATATAAAATGTGTAATGCATATATACAGTTTAAGAAATAATTCAACACAGGTTAAGAAATACAGCATTACCACTGTCTTGGACACTCCCCTCTATTATTGTAGCCCGCCTCCTTCCCCCAATGAGAAGTAACCACTGTCTTCATTTTTGTGTTACTCATTCCCTTGCTTTTCTTCATAATTTTGCCACCTAGTTAAGCATTATTAAACAACACATTATTTAGTTTTGAAACATTGAATAGCAACAGCAAACGCAACTGTTTGAGGGACAGGCAGCAAATGAAGGCTCTCAGCAGAAAACGGACTGAACAGAGTTTCAGATTTTCTAAGAAATCTAAGACTTGATGGTGCCCCTTTTGGGAAAGTCAATGAGTAAAGTCATAAGTAATTCTTGGAAACACAGGGCACACCCTAGTTAGGGTATTTGGCAGGGCTCTAGTGTGGGTCAGGTACTATATGTCCAGCAGGATTATAGGTGTGGGAAGTGGGCTGCTGTGTTTCAAAGATCACTGTGGCCTATCTTAAGCTCTCAAGCTCTCTAGGTCAAAGTACAACATTTCTGTGGAACAAAACGAGTGTCTTAAGCTGATCCAGGCAGCAGATATGATGGGGAGAGCAAGGACTCTACCAGTACGTGGTCAAGTCGAGATAGGTACACATCAGAATCTGGACCAGACTAACCCAGGCATTCTGTTCTTAAGTTAACAAGATAGCACAGTAGCAGTGGGCATCCTCGTATTTTCAGTCTCTCGAGTTACTCTGCTCTAATCCGCTCTTGTTGTCTTCTCTGTCTAGTACACAGTGGTAATTCTGGGAGGTCTCTTCACTGTCTTCCCGGAAATTCCCTTAACTTCTTTCTTCGTTGCATTTACTGCTCTCTGGACTTATTCCATGGTACTCTTGGTACTATCTAGTAACTTCTTGAGAATTTTACTTACATGGTAAGTAAAATTTTTGAGACATTTCATGTCTTTAAATGTCTTTATTTCCCCTTTATATCTGATTGATAATTTAGCTGCTTAGAGAATTATAAGTTGTAGATAATTTTCCTTCATAATTTTGAAGGCGTTGCTACACTGTCTTGCGTCTTGTGTTGCCATTGAAAAGTCTGAAGCCATGCTCAGCTCTTAGACTTTGCATGTACCTTGCTTTTCTCTCTGGAAATGTGTAGAATCTTTTCTTCATTCCCGGTGCCTTAATGTCGATTTAGTTTCATCCACTGTGTTGGGAATTTCCTGAGCCTTTTTTGGTCAGGTAACTCATACTTTTCAGTTCTGGGAACTTTCGTTGAATCATTTGATTGACGATGTTCTCCCCTCCATTTCCTCTGTTCTATCCTTATATAACTTCAAGTATTCAAGTGTTGGGCCTCCTGGATTAATCCTTATTTTTATTTTCTTAATTTTTCTCTCCTACTTTCCACCATTTCATCTTTTTTGCTCTAATTTCTTGGAGATTGTGGCAAGTTTATCCTTCAAACTTCCTCCTAAATTTTTAATTTTGCCGTCAGAATTTTAATTTCTAAGAGCTCTTTGTTTTCTGAATATTTCTTTTTTATTTTGGCACAGAAAGATTTGCCCCAAGCTAACATCTGTTGCTAGTCTTCCTCTTTTTTTTTTTCTTCTCCCCAAAGCCCCAGTGCATGGTTGTACATCCTAGTTGTAAGCCCTTCTAGTTCTTCTCTGCATGGCAACTGACAGACGGGTGGTACGGTTCCGTGACCAAGAAACAAACCCAGGCTGCTGAAGCAGTGAGCACTGAACTTTAACCACTAGGCAATCAGGTCGGCTCTGAATATTTCATTTACAATGTCTTCTCTTACCTCTATGAAGATAAGAATGATGGTGTTTCTTTCTTCTTGGGCATTGTCTCTATTTCTTCTGAGTTCCTTTCTTTTGTGTGTTTTGGTCTCTACTTTCCATTAGGAGTGCTAAGTATCTACCATTTGCTTCTCAAAATCCCCCCTCATCCTTCTTCATCCTGCTCTGAGCCTTGGGTGATTGGCTTCTATGGACTATATCAATGGGTTCCCTTGTCCTATGGCTTTCATGTGGGCTTGATCGATGGTGAGCACTAGCAGGAGATTAGAGGGAGTGAAGAGAGGGATGTTGAGGTATTTATTGCCATAACTCCTTTCCTGTGGGCGTACTGTATGCTGGTTGTGTCCCTCAATTGAAGACCTGTCAGGCAGTCCTCTTAACACATCCCTCTCTGTCACTGAGTTCTAGTTACTTTTCCTCCCCACTGCCCTTTCTGGCCTGCGGTAGCAATCAAGACTTACTATAATTAGCCCCAGGGTAGGCCTCTATCCCTAGTGGTTCATTTCTACCTTCTATTATTATGATAATATCATAATGGATTTCTCAACCTTGGGCCTTCCCTTTGAATCCATTCTTTATTCAATCGCTAAGAGGATGGTTTTAAAACGGTTCTTCAATGGCTTCTTACTGTCTATAGGATAAAATTCAAGCCCATATAAATGAAGAAAGTGAGAGGAAACTTTTGGAGGTGATGGATATCTTTATGGTATAGATTGTAGTGATGGTTTCGTGGATGTATACTTATCTCCAAATTCATCAAGTTGTGAACATTAAATATGTACAGCCTTTCGTTGTGTCAATCATACCTCAATAAAGTGGTTTAAAAAAAAAATCCAAGCCCATAGATTGAATTGGGCCTGAGATATTGTTTCCCTCCTACCCCTTCATACAGTCCTTCCCTCTGGTGTCCTATCCCAGTTTACTGCCAGTGAAAGTTTTAGCAGTTATACCACAACTCCACGGCAGAGGCTATTAGTACTCAACCTACCAACAGTGATGGAGTCCTCATTGTCAGCCATCTGGTGAGTGATCCATTTCCAAATCTCATTTTAGACTTTGCTTCCTACGACCACTTTCTAGTACCGACAGTGTTGAGTTTCTCAGGAAACAGACTCTGAGATAGGGAGTGGTCTCGGGAATAATACCCATAAAAGAGGAAGCAAGATTAGCAGTGGGAAGAGATGAAATGCAGTGCAATTACGACAGAGGCCTCAGCCAATCCACAGGAAACCAGCGAACTGGGAAGGCCCTTCAGAGTCATCCAGTATTAAGGCAAAGGGGAAGAACCTTTGTACCCATTCACCAGTCATAGGCTATGGGTTGCCTCTGATGAGGGGCTTTGGCGGTGACTCCCTTTGAATAAGGCTACTAATTCAGTCTCATAGAGGAACTCAGTTGTGATCTACCAGCCGCCAACACTCTCAGGAGCTGTTAGAATAAGTGCCTTGGTCCTGCATGGGGAGTAGGAATGGGGTGGCCTGTTGTGGTCCATCGCAGTTATGATCCCATTGCCATATACAAGGCTCCATATGTCTGGCTCCTGCTCCTCTCACCAGCTTATCTCTTGCCACTCCTTTTCCTATATACACAGTCCAATTATTCTGAAATACTTCCAGGCTTGTGGATAAAGCCGTGGATTTTTTGGCTTCTATAACTTTGTTCATGCTGCTCCACCACCTAAAACACCTTTCTCCAATTGCTTCTTGCCATTACCCTTTGACCTTTAATCCTCCATATCTGTGTTCTTCACATAAGAGCTCAGCGTTACTTCTCTGACCTTTACTCCCCTTACAGTTTGAGTTTGGAGTCCTTTAAATTTGCTTTCAAATTCCTTTGACATATTACAGAACTTACCACATTATATTGAGATTTTTGTAAACTTACCTATCTTCTCACTAGAAGCACATGACTGGAGCATGGTAGATATTCCACAAGTGTTTGTCAAAGAAGTTAACCATAAGTATCATTGCTAAAATTTTTGAAATAGTCATTTTTGTAAATTTTATATTGCTGCCAAGAAGTGAGGCTTGAGTACATTTACTGCACTCTGTGTACTTAGCCATGTGCTTGGAGATTTTATGTATATATCTCACATAATACAGTCCCTGACTTTTCAGAGTTCATCATTTACCAGGAGAAACAAATTTTAATAGAGTATTATTCACAATAGAAGTTTAAACAAAACTTGGATATACAAATTGGCTAATGGATTTTCCTGGCAGTAGACATTAGCATCTCTTGTTCTTTGTAGCCTGACAGTAGCTGTAATCCAGCTTTCTATAAGGACATGCTTCTCAAAATTCAACATGCATCTTAACTGCCTGGAGGTCTTTTAAAAAAAAAGATTCTAATTCAATGGGTCTAGGGTGGGTCCTGAGATTCTGCATTTCTAACAATCTTGTAGGTGATGCCAATGCTGTTGGTCAAAGACCACACTTAGAGTATCAAAATTCTAAGACACATTTTTTAAGCTTCGAAATTATCTATGTTTAGTTGATTAATGTTCTGGTCTACTTTCTTACTGATTTTTCCTAGGAGCACTTTCCTAATAAATCTTCATCTCAGGTTCAGCTTCTAGGCACTGAACTTATGACATCAGCGCGCCCACTTCTCTTGCCACCAAATACTAATTACTTAAAGTAACTGGTGATATTAGCCTTGTTCCCTCTCACACCATAAACAACTCTAATTCTCAATTTCTTCCAATAAAACTTTTGGTGAATCCATATCTTTAATCAATGAATATTATATTCATCATTAATGTTCATTTTTTAAATAGGTGCACAACAAAGGCTTTAATGTGAACAGCAGTGAAGGTGCAAAGGGCTATGGGGCCTGTGGGGGCACAGGGCAGGAGCCAGGAAGGTGGTTGTCTGGAACCTGGGAGGGAGGCAGGCATTGGGACTTTCCTGGGAAAATTACTTCTGCGACTCTTGTGGCTCCTGTACAGCCTCAGCCCAGACCATCAGGCCAGATCCGAGGGTCAGTCTCCCGTACTATGCTTCTCAGGTGCTCCCCCTTCCCAAAGAGTGTGTGGACCCAGATACAGGGAGGGGGTAGTGGAAAAGGGCAGGCCTGGGCTTGGCAGGGGAGAGCCTGCAAGAGCCAGGCCCAGGAAAAGCCCAAGAAGAAAACTCCAGAACTGGCCTGCCAGTGCCCCATTCAATGTGGCGAATATTCACCACTTAATGTGGCCGAGGTCATATCCACCACTTAATGTTACCAAATGAATTTAGTAATGAAGAAATAAGTCTATCGTTTCTTCCTTCTCCCTCGCATACTTGGTTTAAATTTGTTTTAATTATTTTAAGAGTTTATCAGTTATGCAGTTACTGTCTGTTCAGATGCTGAACTTCTTCTGTGGGGATTTTGACTCTCGTTCTTAAGACTAGGTGACCTTTAATGAAAGATCAGTCTGATGGTAACAAAGCTCTTAGGGAGAGAAACAATGATTATTGCTCTTAGAGGTGGACGTGTTCCATCTGGAGTCAGTGGTAGGTAGTAATGGGCATCTGGCCTTGAGCAGAGTGCAGGCTCTTCCCAGAGTGCCTTGGAGGAGGAGGATGCACAGCTATTGAGTTAAGCCCTTACTGAGATTGCTTTCTCTCCTTGGGATGAAAAATGATCAAATGTGAGGCACTCTGGCTTAAAATTGGGAAAACCTACTGGGGAATTTATCTCCAAGAAAATTGTTTGTTCTGATTCCTAGTCCTTGAAGAACACTACCCAGTCTAGGGTCAACCAAGAGTTAGATGATAAAGGGTATTATTTTCTGAAGGTGATTTTAACCCATACTCTAGCAGAACATCTATTTACTTAGATGACTTTTGAGTCAGGGGATCTATCTGCTTTGGCTGGAGTCCTGGGAATCAAGTGGTAATTGAGAGGTAACGTGCAGTCACCTCTCAATCAGGGCAAGGTTAGCATAAGGGTATCTCAGCTATGCCCAGGTATAAGTAGGGTTCAGAATTAGGTGGCATTTCCTAGTTCTAAGTATCTGTTTACATTCACTGAGTAGCCTCCTGGGTAAACAATGACAACAATGTAGACCACAACAATATAAACTCTATCTAAAATTTGGGCTGAAGATACACACAGATCCTTCTGTTGTATATGAGAGAAGAATGGGGATGTGAGGGAGTACGGGCATTGACCAAGCAAGATGGAAGGAAGGATAAAAGATGTTCCCTAGAGAAAAGTTGCTGTAGAGGAAGAAACTGTTCTGGAGAGTAAGACCCTACAACAAGGCCTGTGGGTCAGAGAGGAAAAGTGATTGGTTGTGGTGGGCTGTCATTCAAGCTATCCTTGCCAGCTACCCTCGCAGTGCCTGTGGATCCAGGGACCCTCACTGTGTGCAAGTTGAATGGTGGAAGTTGCTCGCACTGTGGAGTTCTGGTAAGACCGCTGTGCTCCACCTCGCCCAATTTTAAACACAGCATGTCAGAGGAAAGAGCATTGTCCTGATGGATTTTCAAGAGCATCATTGACTGCATATCACTTTAAAGAGTCCAGTGGGAACATCATGGCTCCATTTGCAGGGATGTCTCTGAAGTCCAGAAGAGGCTCTTGCCTGTAGAGTCCTGGCTCAGTTCATTTTCACTCACAGGTGGATGAAGCAAAGCACAAGGAGGAACAGTGACCTGGAGGTGAGATCCCAGAGGTGGCCTCTGGTTCTGGATGACGGAAGGTGAGGGACTAGGAAGAGTGTGGGGTGGGGAAGTCTGGATGGTGTCTCTGGGGAATGACACTGTGAGAAAACCTGGACTTTTCAAGAATCCGTGGGCTGAGAAGAGGGGAGGAGAGAATAGGAGAGATGAGGGGAATTCAGGAATCGCTGGGTGAGACTGGCTGCTCTGGGAAGCCGGGGGAGTGCTGTGGGCCACAGACAGGAGGAAGCCTAGGCAGGACATTTCTTTGATCGGAGTGCGAGTGCCTTTTGAAATGGAAGCTGGATGTGGGGTGACCTTGAAAGAAGAAAAATAACTCAAGGGTCTAGGTTAGAGAAAGAACCAGAGGGATACCTGGAGAGACAAAGACCAGAATGAGCTTTGGAAATCTAGTTTTGCTTTCAACTCCTGGCAAGCCGACTTAATTAAATATGAGGTCATATAATGTATAAGATCCATATTATGAAACTCTAGATTCCATAACACTGTCATAGACATATATGTGCACTGGAATGGGTCAGGCATTGTGTAGTGGACACAGCTGGGGAAAAGAGAGAGGGAAAAAGCTGTGGTTCTAAGAGCAAGGTTTTTAGAGGAGGAGAGGCCTCAATTTAATGAATAAAAATTCAATAAATACTACTTACCATGTGACCATCCCTGTGCAGTGTGCTGGGAAGTCAAAGGTCTCTGCTCTCCAGTGATGTTGTCTGGTAGGAGTTCAGAGCACATGTGCTTGGATGATCAAGGAGAGGGAGCAGAAGGAATACATGTCACAGGCTGAGTGATAGCCAGATTGATTAGGCACTATTGAGAAGGCATTTTCCTGGGCATATTTGTTGCATATCTGGAAACATTATTTTTAATGAAATATTTCAGACATAAAAAAATTTATAAAGGATAAAATAATGGATGCCTATATATTTACCACCCACATTAAGAACAAAAAATCAAAGACACAGATGAAGTCCCTTGTGTAACCATTCCTAAGACATTTCAGTAAGTCTTAACCTGTCTTTAAAATATCAACTGGGCACACTTCTTACAGGACCTATCTTAGTGTGGGCTGCTGTCACATAATACCATAGACTGGGTACCTTATAAATGACAGAAATTTTTTTCTCACTGTTCTGGAGGCTGGCAAATCCAAGTTCAAGATGTCAGCAGATTTGGTGTCTAGTGAGGGCCTGCTTCCGAGTTCGTAGATGACTGCCTTCTCGCTGTGTCCTCACCTGATGGAAGGGCTGAGGGAGCTCTCTGGGGTCTCTTTCAAGAGGACACTAATCCCATTCCCAAAGGCTCCACCCTCATGATCTACTCACCTCCCAAGGCCCCATCTCCAAATACCATCACATTGGAGATTAAGTTTCAACATATGAATTTTGGGGGAACATGACCATTCAGTCCGTAGCAGGATCTTACTACTTACAGGCCCTGCATGAATTAGGACTGTGATGGTTGACAGGGCTATGACACAGGAGGATTAGTCCCAAGAACACTTGCCTGGAGAAACCTCTCTTGTAAAATGGAGTCTTGTTCTTTCAGTTCAGAACTTGGGGATCCAGAGACGTCCTGCCTAATGCCCAGGCTGGGGACCTGATTTCTTCAAGAACTGAGAGCTTGGAATAATCCAGGGCAGGAATAAGAGTGTAAGGGAGAAAGGGGCATCCCATAAGCAGGCCTAAGCTGCTTATCTATATTAAAACATAGGAACTTTCGAAAGGAGCAATTGTTTCTCTCTGGGGAAACCGTCAGTGGAAAAGCTTTTAAAAATAATTTCCTTGTGAAATGCGTAATGCTCTTATGCAGAACCCTCCGACACTGCTGTTTAGCAGCCTCTTCCATTTGTATGAGCTCTGGAATATTAAACATTTTTTTGTGCAGACTCAGAAAATAGCTTGCTTATCACACCGTGCCTGTCAGTTGCGTGGTGGGTGCCGGCCCTGGCACAGTGAAGCTGAGGGCAAGGCTGGCTCTGTGTGATATGTGCATGCTGCTGAGATTGGGGCCTTTAGAAGTCTTGGTGCTTAAGTGTTTAAAAAGTAGTGGGTGGATTAGCAGGGTCTTTCTCCCCAGCAATCCACACACTTTTCATTCCCAGAGCTCTGGTTGGGTTAATAGTTGTTAGGTCCTTGGGACCAGCAAGAGCCTGCCTCTGAGGTTCCAGTGCAGGGTAACAAGGATCCTGGATAACATGGGTTTTCCAGTTTGGGCTGTTGTAATCTGAAGCAGGCTTGTGGCTAGAAGGCTCCAGAAAGATTCAGCAGGTCCGAGGAGCAATAGTAGGTTTGATCATTTGGCTAAATTCCACAAAACTATGGTGACGAAAATAGCAGCCTATAATTATTGAGCATGTATTACGTGAGCACGTGCAATGGACTGAGCTCTTTTATACACTGTTGTATTGATTCTTACCCAAACCCCATTAGGCGGGTTTTATTTTCCCCATTTTAGAAACGAGGAAGAGGCCAAATAACTTGCATAAAGTCACACAGTCCAGAAGTTGCAGGGCTGGGGTTTGAACTTAGGTCAATCTGACTTCAAAGTCTGTTTACTTTTCACCAAATTAGAGTGCACAAGAATCTCCTACAAGGGTGATGAAAGAAAACAGATATTTGGTCTTTACCCCCTTGAGATTCTGATTTATTTAGTCTGGGGTGGAGCTGCTTTTTTTACATGTATTTTAAACACTTCACAGATGATTTGATGCAGATGGTTGAGTTATCATACTTTGAGAAATGCTGGAATGTAGCTATACCAATGGCCAAGATACTTTCTGGGCATCTGTAGCTGTGTAGGAAGAGGACAATCTACCATGGAAAGCGGACCGTTAATTCAGATGGGTTAATTTCCTTGTCCTGGAGACCCATGAGGGGTGGACTTTAGCTTTCCCAGTGGTTTGGGTTCCAGGGCTGGGTTGGCCCAAGTCTGTGTCATCAGCCCTGGCCTCTAGGTCTGCTGAAGAAAAGGCCCAGGTGTTTCCTAGAACTTCTCTGCAGTCCACTTGGGTTCAGAAATTCTAGGGTGCAGCCAAGGGGGTCAGAGTCTCTTTGGCTTTTCTACATCCCGTTTGTCTTAACTCCATGTCCATGTATTATGATTAGTTGGAATTGAACTGATTTGGGGTAGGATACAGGACCCCATTTCCCGGTGACATACTCCCGATGGCATATGCTTGAGCCCTTCCTGGGGAGCCATTGGGTCCAGTTCTGCTTTATAGCAAGGCCTGCAAAAGAGGACAGTTGAAATCAGTTCTACTGGGTCTGGTACAAAGTCAATTGTCAATAAATACTTATTGAATGATTTCTCCTCAAGAAACCATTTTAGGGGGTCACAGTCCCCACCAGCCTTCTTCTCAAGCTGGTAGGGAAGGTCAAATTGGCAAGAGTCTCCATCTTCCATTCCTCTATCCTCCTCTTCCTTGCTACGTCAGCTTTTATCTTCTTCAACACTGGGGTCCTCGTGCTTGTAGAGCACCCTCCTGAGGGGAGGCCTCTCTCGTGCAGCATCCACACACTAGTTAAGATGTTCTGGGGTGTATTGGGTTGCATGATAGGATTAGAAAAACTCTCCTCAAGTTAACACACTCAAATCCAGCCAGCTTCATCCTGGCATGTAGAAGATATGTCTGCAAAGCTACCTATTGAGAAGATCCGGAAGACGTAGAAAACTGGCAGTCAAAGCAAGCTGACACGTGTCTAATTGCCACAGGACCTTGAGGTCAAAGGCTTTGTCAGCTAATTCAGGATAAAATGTCAGTGAGTTACTGTACTCTCCTGGGAGCTTCATGTTTTAAAGAAAAGAGCATGAGACAAAGAGAGACAATACTCTAACAAAAGTATTTCAAGAAGCGATGGCAACCAGGGAGCTGGTAGAAAATGACTGGGGAATAAAGCCTGTGTTTGAGCCATTCAGGTCAGAGACCTTGGGGAGGATTAACCTGTAACTTATCCTCTCGTGGGCCTGCTGCTAACATCCTGGGACTCTGGGCACACCTTGATTGTTAAGCATTTCCTGAGTCTCCAGGTGAGCCTGGGGGTGTTTGAGCTGAGGCTGTGGATGCTGGCTGCAGTGGTCCCCTCTGCAGCCATCCTCTGAGGGAGACTCCTGCCTGCACTGATGCCTCTGGCTCAGAGGGGCACTCAGGTGATACAAGTCCTCAGCTGGTACCTTGGAGGTCATCCAAGCAACTTTCAATAAACTAGAGTGGTGGTTTTCAACAAGGTGCTGATTTCCCCCCAGGAAACATTTAACAATGTCTGAAGACATTTTTGGTCATTATAACGACCTGGTGGTGGCATTGCTACCGGAATGTAGTAAGTAGAGGCCAGGGATATTGTTAAAAATCCTATAATATACAGGACAGTCCCACACGGCAAAGAATTATCCAATCCAAATGCCAATAGCCGAAGCTGAGAAATCCTGTATCAGCAGAGCGTGTTAGGAGACAAGCATACATTTCACATACATGGGCAGCAGGCCAGGTGAGTGACTGCAGTTAGGGCTGGGGTGGGATTCTGCCTCCTCAGTTAGGGGCCTTAGGAGTAGTTTGAACTCTAGCTGTGATCCATAAATCCAGTGATGGAAAATAGCCCTGCTGGCCATTTTCTCTTCAAGGAGGGGAAAAGAAAACCGAGTCCAACTTCCCTTTCCTCATTTACTCAAGTGCCCTGAAGGAGGAAGTGGATCCCTGCCATGGGGCCCAGAGTCCTGAGCTAAATGGAATGGCTGTGGACAGCTGAGCATGGGGCTGGGGACAGCTACGTTTTGTGTGTATGTTGAGCTGTTCCTGGAGAGGTCCTTAGCTTGCAAAGTCCATGGAGAGTGGAGTGCGGGTCAGCACCCTGGTCTGTTTTACTCATAATTGTGTCCATAGCTTCTAGCATGGGGTTTGACACAAACAGGACACTTCTTAAATATCTGCTGAATCAATGAGTGAAAGAGCGTCCTACTGAGTTTGAATAATTCTTAGACTTTTCTTGCCCTGGACTCTGAGAGTGATTCCTGGTTAAAGAGCAGGGAGGTGGCTGATGGAGCAAACAGGAGCAGGCCCTCATTTCCTCTCCTGTCCGGGCCTTGGTTGGCAGCGTGCCCCTCACTCTGTTCAATGTAGTGTGGTGGTCAGTGCACAGGCTTTGCAGTCAGGCGGACGTGTGCCTGCATCCTGACCCTGCTACTTCCCGGTGGTGTAAGGTGGGTCAAGTGGCCTAATCTCAGTGAGATTCTGTTTCCTCATCTGTAACTTAGAGATAACGGCAATTCTCTACTCAGTTCATAAAGTTCTAGAGGATTATATGAAATAATGCATGATGAGTGGAGATGTCCAAGAGATTTTCCCAAGAAGCTTGTAGCTGGAGCACCAGGTAGAAGAGTAAACAAGCAAAAATAGGACAACATAAGTCTCATCATAGAAATATAAATGAGATAATATATGAAAACGCCTAGCATAATGCCTGGAACTTGAGAGGGATTCAATAAATATTAATTCCCTTCTTATGAAAAATGTCGTGGGACTACAGACAAGGGGCGGACATGAGAGTAAAGCTGAGTGTACATTTTGAGCTATAGAAGGAGAAGATTAAAAAAGTTTATATTTGATGGCCTCTATTCACTCCATGTAATAGAGAACGATGTCATTTCCAGAGGGAGGGGAGGAAATGGGGACAAGGTTTGGTCTTGAGAAGGGTGGGGAGAGTTTGGGAAGTTGATATGGGCAATGCGAAAAGGAATCAAATGGGAATGAGAATGACATGGTAAGTCACAGCTAAGGCTGAAACTACAATTTTTTATAGAGAAGTAAATAAGAATAAGCATGTGCTTTTTTTCTAGTTTTCTCCTGCAGTGTGGATCTGTGGCTGGGAGAGGCAGCTGTGGTGAGAATTGGGCACATGGAGAGTTAGGAGGGTAGGGACATTGATAGTAGTGACGAGAGCACAGGTGAACCAGTGGGGTCCAAGGGGGTGAAAAGGGATGTGAATCCAGGAGGTAGGGAGCAGACTAGGAAAGGAACAAAGGGACAGGGGCTATGAGGAAGGAGGGAGGAGAAAGCACAGTAGAAGGATGGGGAACTGGGCTCAGAGGAGAGCATCCCAGAGTTTGCTATTCTGCAGGAGCAGGAGTTCTGGGTAATGAGAAGTCCACAGTGAGTCTGTGTGAATGGGGTACTGAAGGAGGTGAAGAGGTGAAAGTCCTTGGAGAAGAACAGACTGAGTTCTGTGCACAATAACTTTGCCTGGGTGGTGGTGGAAGATGAGGTGGACTGGAAATGCAGCCATGTGAAAAATCCTTGCCACTTTTGATTGAATTGTGTCCCCCAAAAGATATGTTGAAGTCCTAACCCTCAGGACCTCAGAATGTGACCTTATTTGGAAATAGGGTTACTGCAGATGTCCTTAGGTGAGGTCATACTGGAGTAGGGCAGACCCTTAATCCAATGTGACTGGTGTCCTTGTAGGCGAGAACACTGTGTGGAGACACAGAGACACACAGGGAGAAAGAAGATGGCCACATGATGACAGAGGCAGAGATTGGAGCGATGCAGCTACAAGACAGGGAATGCCAAGATTGCTGGCAACTACCAGATGTTAGGAAGAGGCAAGAAAGGATTCTCCCCTACGGGTTTTAGAGGGAGCATGGCTGTGCTCATGTTTTGATTTCAGACAGAAGCCTCCAGAACTGTGAGGGAATAAATGTCTGTTGTTGTAAGCCATCCAGTTTCATCACTTTGTTACAGCAGCCCTAGAAAGCTAACATACCACTCCTTTTCTTCAGTCCAACACTATCCATCCTTCAAGGCCCCGCTGAACTTCCAGCAACTCCAGCTAGCCTTTCCCACTCCTCCGGTCACACTGACCTCTCTCCCTTCCTTCTCTGACACCAGCGTAATTTCAGCATGTAATTCCAGTCTGTTTTATGATTTCCTTAAAACTGATTCAAGATTTGTCTTTTCCTGAGGTGTAACACCTTCCCTCTCTGAATGTCTCACACTGCCTAAGTGGTGCTGAGCATCTGGGAGCCACTCACCGCCTCCTTGTGCCTCTCTTGCTGGCGGTTACATAATCCAGTCTCAACTTGAGTCTTTATGTAGGTCACCTGCGCCACACTTTTCTGGGGCATCACCGTCCTGCTGGGGTTTGAATACTGATGGCCTCTGTTGGCTCATTATGGAAAACTATAAAATGCACATCATCCAAATAGTCATAATGTATTTCTTTTTTATCATGAGAACAATTCAGATATAGAATGCTCAACTTAAGGAAATCTCTAATACCAAAGTAAACACACAACTGATTAAATGGTAGAGAGGGGGAGAAAAATCTTTTATTAACACAGAGTTTTTTTCTTAGTTTTAAATTGCCTAATAAGGCACAGAACATTTTTTTCTTTTTAAATAACTTTTATAATTTTTTTCTATTTATAGCTATCACAATAAAATTTGATTTGTACGACTTCTGGGTATATGTACACTGTATAAACACATCTACTGAGGCTGAACAAAACTTAGGAAAATAAAGAGGTAGACCCTTTATATGGAAGAGGCACTGTAAACATATGTGTGCAGGTCTGTGCAGAGAACACCTTTGAAAGCTCGTTTAAGAAAATGGTAACAGTGACTGTCTCTGGAGAGACAGGAGTAGGAGTGAAGGGGAGGGAAGAAAGGGAGACTTTTCACTTTATTCTATTTTATGGTCTTTTTGTTTGTCTGTTTCTTAACCATGTGAGTTTATAAGAGAGAGAAATGAAGGAAGGAAGGGAGGGAGGACAGACGAAGACTGGAGGAGAAGAAATAAAGGTAGCTCAGACCAGAGGACGATTAAAAAATCAATACAAGATCCCTAAGGATGGTGTAGGCTTGGATATGGGGTGGAAGCCTGCCCTTGCTTGTGGTCAGGGAGAAGTACACACACACACACACACACACACACACAAACACACACACACCTCTAATAATTAGGTCTACTATCTTCAAAAAGCCATATTCTCATTAGACTTTTCATGGGGCAAGCCGATGTCCTTTCTGATGTAAACCTAAGCTGCCCGGCCAGGATTTCTCTGTGGGTTTAATTGCTCTGTGTCTGCATTCCAATCCCTCCCCATGGGAACCACAGTCCCCTTGGTCACTGACTACCACAGACCTCTCTGTGTCTCCCTAGGTCATGTGGGGACACAGCAAGGGAACTTGCCCAGGTCACACAGCTAGTTAGGTGGCAGAGGTGGGGCTCAGCTCTAGAGCTCCTAACCTGTACTCAGTGCTCTCTCCATAATACCACAGGCTGACATCCACATCGCACACCTACCATGTGTGATCAGAGTGATGGGCAAAATAGGGAACATTGGTGGAAATGCTGTGGAGAGCATGTTGAAGTTCAGACAGCAGCAGAACTGAGTGATTGACAAGACTCTTGAGAAGACGAGGAAGTTGAATGGGTTGGTTAACTCTGTTACAGGAACAGTTTCTGGACGCCTCATTCACCAGCGGTGTGGTCTTCGACACTCTCTGCACTCTTTGGACTATGTCTGCTTCATCAGCGCCTTCATCCCAACCAGCCCAATGCCCGACACACGGTAGGCATATCACAAATTTGTGTTGAATTAATGCAGTGACTTACCATTTATATAGAAGAGAGACATCTAGTCTCTCCCTCTAGTTTTACAACTAACCTGAATTCATTTGGAAGAAGAATCCAGATGAAAAGTAGTGTGTCCAAGAAAGAGGGAAGGCAGAAATAGAGGCTATGTGAGCCCATCTTCTGGTGTGTGCATGCAACGAAAAGGAGAGGAACGGACATAGAATTGACTCCATGCTCTTTGGCTGTGTGGGATCACAGCCTCCCTGGGCTGGTTGGAGTGGCGCTGCTGGAGAAAGAATGCAGCTTTGGGGGAGGTGGGTGGATAGACAGCAGGGCTGTATGTTCTGAGGCAGCCTGTGGGAGAAAAGAACACCAGCTGGGACATGAAACAGTCCAGGAACCAAGAACGAGTGCTGAAAGTCATGAGAATTGGCAAGCAGGGAGCGGGCACGTGTTGGAGACGCACAGGGACACATGCAGTGAGCTGTAAGACAGGGTGTGTGGGGTTGGCCATCTTCCTCACTCCTGACTCCCCCTCCCGTTCACAGACACCCCAAAGGAGCTGAAGCAAGCCTACCCTTCTACCAAGAGTTTCAAGAGACCATTACAATATAGGGTCTCTGCGGACTGAATTCATGACCTGAGTTCAGTGGCCATCAAGACTCTTGGGTCCATCATCATTCTCTTGACTCAGTGAGAATTTTAGAGAAAACCATTGTCCTCTCCCCCAGAGAAATACAAACAAGGAGCACAGCAGACTCTGTGTGGGAGGAAAGCTTTTCTCTCTGGTCTTATGCCCTCTCCAGGGACTCTTGCAATCAGAGCCTGAAGAAAGCTTTGAGTTCACCTGGTCTAACCATCATTTTACAAATGATGATGACATTGAGGTGCAAAGGAAGGTTCATGACTTACTCAGCGTCACAAGACCAGCAAGAAGTGGAAACAGTAGTCAAAACTAGGTCTTCTTGTTTGAAATTGGGTGAGATTTCCAGTCCAGTGGTGGGTGACCTCACTGAAGCCTCTGCAGAGCATCTTGGGGTTCAAGATCAATGTAAACCATATCTAAGACCAATGCTGGGCTACAAAGGATGATTGCCAGGGCCCTTAGCAGAATAACAAACTGGACTATGGTTTCTTTCTCTTTCTTTCTTTTTTTTTTGTTAAGGAAGATTGGCCCTGAATTAAGATTTGTTGCCAATCTTCCTCTTTTTGCTTGAGGAAGACTGTTGTTGACCTAACATCTGTGCCAATCTTCCTCTATTTTATGTGGGATGCCAGCAAAGCATGGCTTGATGAGTGGCGTGTAGGTCTGCACCCGCAACGCAAATCCTCGAACCCTTGGCCCCCAAAGCTATAGTTTCTTTTTGGGCTCTTTCGCTTGCTTTTCTCAAGCCCTCTTTCATTTCTTGGTGTCTGGTTTCCTATCGCCCTCCTCTTGCCTCATGCTGTCCCTGGTGTCTGAATGTGCAGGAGGCTGTGTCAGCCTGGTTAGCCTTCCTTCCCTTGAAATGTTCAGTTGCCAAAACACCATTTCTTCCTCTGCAACTTGGGTCTTGGGTCAGAGCTTTGATTTCTCCCCAGCACAGCAGCTCTCAGCTACACGGTTGGGTGGATTCTGTGTCTGGAGTAATTCATTGGGTGCCGTGAACGATTTGTACTTAACTCTAGCAGAGTTAAGCCTAACTCAGCTGACTCACTCACTAGTACACTGTCTATTTTGCTGATGTCCCCTTTCTAATCAGCATCACTCTTACATCAGAAGAGCCAAGAGGGAGGAGGCAGCACCTTGCAAAAGTGACCAACTCCTGACGCAGTCGATGTTGAGGCAGGTGTAGAGGGGCAAGCAGCACTAGCTTCCTTTAGTACCTGCTGAGTCTCTAGTCTTCGCAGGTTACGCCCACCTACTTCACATTGATACAAAACGACAGTCCTCACTGATCAGGGTTCTGGGTGCTGTATAAACATCGCCACATTTAATTCTCCCAGCCTGGGGTACATGCATTATCCCCCATCTTCCAGATAAGGACAGAGGCTTAGAAGGATCAAAAACGCTGCTAATAAGAGCAGCCAGGATTTTAACTGAGTTCTCTCTGCCTCGAAGTCTTCCACACTTGCTACTGCCCTACTCTGCCTCCCCAAATCTAACGCTTTTTGGCCTTTGCTTCTTTCATGATTCCCATAATAAATTCTACTTTTTTTTTTTTTTTTGAGGAAGATTAGCCCTGAGCTAACATCTGCTGCCAATCCTCCTGTTTTTGCTGAGGAAGACTGGCCGTGAGCTAACACCTGTGCCCCTCTTCCTCTACTTTATCTATGGAAGACCTGCCACAGCATGGCTTGCTAAGCACTGCGTAGGTCCACACCTGGGGTCCGAGCCGATGAACCCCAGGCCGCTGAAGCGGAACGTGTGAGCTTAACGGCTGCGCCATGGGGCCAGCCCCTAAATTCTACTTTTTTATCACTAGCTGTGGATGGATGATGTAACCTTTCTTGTTATAAAAAAAAAAAAAAGCAAAAAATCCCCGGAGCCGTCTGATTTCTATGTGTGGTGCAGCATTGATGCTTAACACTAAGTTATGGAATTGTCATCATCTTGCCTCACCCCTCTGTAGTACTGGGAGTGGGAATTTGTGGGTTAATTTGAGAAATTGTTCTGTGAGTGTTCAGTAATGTTCTCGTTTGTGGTGAAGAGAATGGCTGAGGGGAATACCTCCCCAAGCTGGCCCCAGAAAGCCAAGTTGCTGGGTCAGCCTGACATGGATGGCTGGGGCTGAGGGAATTCAGCCAAGAGAACAGCTACGCCTTGTTCTCCATGGACAAGGCCCCAGGACAGGGTTGGAAACTTAATGGGAGAAACCAGAGTGGAGCTTGTGGCACTGTGTGAAGAGCACAGGCTGGGAATTCAGCGATGTGGATTCTCCCAGGCAGTTAGAACTGTCCCTCCCAGGCCTCAGTTAGACTGTGTGGTCTTTCCATCTCTCACACATCTATGTTTCTGTGACTCTGGGCTCTCTTTCACATCACAGATTTTTAAAATATTTGGCAGCATTCACCTCTCCCCATAGTGTTCTCCTCAATAGGTTAAACATTCTCATGATACCCTTCCTAGACCCAAATGCTCTGTTCTCAAGAACCAGAATTGGTCATTGTGCCTCAGATGGGGTTTGGCGCCGTGGAGAGAGTACAGAGGACAGTGGGTCTCTCTTTGACCCAGCTGATGCTCTTCAATGACACCATCTTCCCTGATGTGTCCTATAATAGTCAAACTATTCTATTGACATCAACCGGAAGACAAGATGATTAGGGGTGCGGAGCACATAGTTCCCATGTTGAGACCTACTAGGGGCTGAGTTAGCTGGGAATGACCACAATTCTGCTTGGCGATTATTGGTGAGTTTGACAGATTCTCTAATCTCTTCAAAAGCTTCCTTACAAAATCTTTCTTTCTTTGCTGACAAGGATTTTGTCCCATTCTAGCTTTGGTTCCTACTTTGGGAGAGATCGAAAAAAAGCCTAATACATTTGAAGAGAAAGCAGTAAAAAATGAAGCCAAGTTTAAACAATATGACCCCATGGAAACTCAGGGAATGTCTACTCATGACATTTAAAATATTTAATAGGCTCCACTTGGTAAGTCGTTTTATTGCAGCCTGCCTCATATCTGTTCTAATTCCACCATTTGACAGACACCAGAGAGCCCTGCCCCATGCAGATAAAGATAAACCTGTTTTCCAATAGGGGCAGCATTCTTAATTATAGGGTTGAATGACCTGAATATTCTAGAGCTGACCTGGCCAACTAGACCACAGCTCCAGGAAGAAAAGTCATCAGTCTGGGAAAGTGTCTGTCATGCCAGAACAGCACTCAGAGCTTCCTTTTAATAGTGCAGCTCTTACTGCTGGGTGGTGACAGAAGAGGAGGTGTCTCTCTGTCATCTCAGCCCTTGGTCTTGAGCCCTGTGTTTCTGCCCTGTAGTCAGGGTCCTCTAAATGTCCCATTCTTGCCCCTCTACTTGTGGACTGTCCTTGGACCAACCTGAGCCTTGCAAAGCTGCCCCCCTCATCACTCCCCACTTAGTTCAGCACAGCAATGATGTGGCAAAATTCAGAAGTTTCCACCTGTCCACCCAAAAGGGAAGACTCTCTCCCTGGGCTTTGTATATAGCTCTGGGGATTCCTGGCAGGAGATGAAGGAACTGCTCCCCATGTGGGTCTCTGGGTCTCCCTTGGACACAACTGTGGAGTCAGAAGAGCTAGACTTTGGCTGTCTGTCTCTACGTCCCTTGGAGCCCTCACCCGCGCTGCCCCAGGCCTTCTTCTTGGGAACTGGACATTCCTGAACTCTTGACCTCCTTCCATGCCGGTAATCAAAAGGAACGCAGGCTGAAATGTGTTAAGGGTTTCAGGGATATTTACATTTTAGCATTCCCTAACTTAGGGTTGGCAAACCTTTTTCTTAAAGGGCCAGATTGTAAATATTTTAGTTTTGCAGGCCACACAGTCTCTGCTGCAACTGCTCAACTCTGCCATCGCCGCACAAATGCAGCCACAGACAATATGTAAATGAATGAGCATGGCTGTGTTCCAATAAAACTTTATTTATGGGCATTGAAATTTGAATCTCATGCAGTTTTCATGTGTCATAAAATATTATTCATCCTTTGCTTTTTAAAAACTAAAAATGTAAAAACCACTCTTAGCTCTTGGGAGGTACAAAAACAGATAGGCCGAATTCGGCCTGCAGTTTGCCAATTCCTGATTTAACTAATAGCAATGGACACCTGGCTATAGCCTCTAGGCATCGCCATGGACCGGCTCCTGGCTTTCTGGAATTTCTCTTCTTCTTGAGCCAATTTAGATTAGGTCAGGGAGGCCCCACCAATGATAAGAGCTGAAGTTACTATTATTGCTTTGGGCTTGGTTGTGTCTTCGGTTATTCAAGTTCCTTAGAGAACTTGTAGAATTTATGGAGTTATTTTTATTTTCTCTGCAGAACTGGCTTCCAGAACAGTTTCTATCTTTCTACTTATTTTTTTTTTTTTAAGATTGGCCCTGAGCTAACATCTTTTGCCAATTTTCCTCTTTTTTTCTTTCTCTGCAAAGCCCCAGTGCATAGTTGGATATCCTAGTTGCAGGTCATTCTAGTTCTTCTATGTGGGATGCCACCGTAGCATGGCTTGATGAGCAGTGTGTCGGTCCCTCCCCAGGATCTGATCTGGCGAACCCTGGGTTGCTGAAGCAGAGCACATGAACTTAACCACTCGGCCATGGGGTTGGCCCCATATTAGTTTTCTATCGCTGCCATAATAAATTATCACAACTTTAGCAGTTTAAAATGACACCAATCTATTATCTCACAGTTCTGTATGTCAGAAGTCCAGGTTGGCTCAGCAGGTTTCTCTGCTCTGGGTTTCACATGCTGAAATCAACTTGTTGGCCTTGCTGGGCTCTTATAGGAAGCTCTGGAAAGAATCTCCTTCCAAACTCATCCAGGTTGTTGGCAGAATCCAGTTCACTGTGGTTATAGGACTGAGGACCCGTTTTCTTGCTGCTGCTCAGCTCAGGGCTGCTCTGAGCTCCTGGAGGCCTTTCTCTGATCCTTCCCTGTGGGCACCTACGTCTCAGAGCCAGCAACGGCACACTGAATCCTTCCCATGCTTGAAATTGTTCTGCTTTTCTCTTCTGCCACATCTTTGTGCCTCCAGCCAGAGAACGTTCTCTGCTTTGAAGGGCTTGCGTGATTAGATTAAGCCAGCCTAGATCACCCAGGATAGTCTCTTGATCTTAAGGTCCTAACCTTAATTACACCTGCAAAGTCCCTTTTGCCCTGCAGTGTAACATATCACAGCTTCCAGGACTAGGACATGGCCATCTTTGAGGGGCCATTATTGTGCCTCCCATGTTGCATTTTTGGAAACCTAAGCCACCGGACAGAGATGCCACATTTGTCAAACTGCTACTTGTTCTTATGAAGCCATTTGTGATCTTCTCTGTTGGAAGAGCAGTCCCCTCTTCTGAACTCCTGTAACTGTTTGTCCTAGGCATGACTCCAGTCAGCTGTGGCGTCTTTTGCTCTTTGCAATTTTCCTCCTTCTAGTCACAACTTTTGGGGGGCTTTTCCCACACTCTGTCCATCTAGAGGGGCTGCCATTCAATGATGACATGGTTGGGCATGTGACTCAGCTGAGCTGGTCAGAGGTCCCCATTCCCTCGTTGTTATTGGACATATGACCCATGTGAGCCAATTAGAATCTTCCCTGGAATTGATTTATGGATCTTTGGAGAAAGAAATTTTATTTTAGCTGTGTTTGTTGATTCAAAGGATAGGAATCTAAAGCTTTTAGCAGCCATCTCCTCTGCCATTCAGAGAAAGCCATCTGCAAAAATCAAACCAAAGAGAGGGAAGATGGGAAACATCTATGTTGCTTGGTATTGTTTTTCCTAAGCCTGGCACAATGTGTGGCCCACAGTGGGTGCTCAGTGGATATTTATTGAAGGAATAGAATCCTGGTAGTTTTGAGTCCTAGATGCTAGTCTCTGAAACCTTAGTCCTTGCAGCTCATTCTTCTATCCCATGAACCACCCCATACCTTTTCCAGCTAGGTGACTTAATAAATTTCTTTACCTTCTTTAGGCCACATTGAATTGGGTTTCGATCACTTGCAATGGAATGAATTCTGGCTAATATGGTGCATAACACAATTATCCTACATTCTGTTTATGATGCCTCTACCACTAGACTGTAAGCTCTTTAAGAGCAGAGATTGGGTCTCTTGCATCTGTGTATCTCCCACAGTGCCGGGCACTTGATAAGTGTCTGAATGACGAGGCATTGAACACAGGGTCAAGAGCGTTTATTATGGGGGAGAAAGAGAGACCACTTGAGCACAAGAAAGAGATGGAAAAGCAAAATGGGTGCAAAAGAGCCAGTGAAGGAACACATGTGCTCACACTTGGGAGCCTGAGCAAGAGCAAACTCAGGAGAAAGCGGTGGCAAATGTGGCTCTTACTCCACTGCTCCTCTCAATTCTATCTACGTCTATCTGTCTAATCAACAGTAATGGACACGTGGCTGTAATTTCTAGGCACCCTGTGGTTTTTAGCTCCTTCCTTTCTGGAACTTCTCTACTTCCTGAGTAAATTCAGACCAGATTAGGGAGGCTCCACCAGTGATAGGAACTGGGGTTCCTCTTGTTGCTGCAGGCCTGTTATGTGCATACTTTATGTGTACTCTCCTCTCTCCTATGCCTACCTCATTCGTGGCTTTTCTCAGTCCCTGACTTCCCAAAAGATTCATCCTCACCCAGATCAGCACCTCTTGCCTACCATCTCCAGGGCCAGGAAGATTTATGAAATTATTTCTGTGGTTGAGGTGTGAGAGGTAAGGGAGGAAACTTCTTGGTTCGACACGTTTGAGCAGATAGAGCTTCTTCACTCATGTTCAGACATTGGCTTTAGTGCCAGCAGTTAACAGCTGGGCTCTGGGGTCCTACCTCTGCCCTTATCTCTGTGTGACCTTAGCCTCAACATCATTATTTACGTAATGGGTAAAGTAATGTTACCAATATCATGGAGTTACTTGTGAGGATTAAATAATGTAAAACATCATTAAATAAAGTAAAATACTATTATATAATATAAGACATGTAAAGTGCTTATAACATGCCTGGGACCCAGTGAGTACTCAGTAAATTATTTTATTGTTATACATTTTTATTATTCTTTTCCAAAGTGAGTGAAGCTGTCAAGCGGGCTCAGCTCCCAAAATGTTTTGCTGTTGACCAGCTTTAAGGATGTATTTCACAACAAGGTGAAGAATAAATCTAAAATTTCTGTTAATGTAACAGACAATTCTGATCTATGGAGGGGATTTTTGCACAGAGCCTTTTGTAAAGGGACAAGGCTGGTGTGTACATGTGGCTCATATAGAACTCTGACAAGTCGCATTGGATCCTGAAAGATGGACTTAAAACTTACAAAAGAAGGATTATCAGTTCAGGGGTTTTGAGGAAAATTATTACTATCTTAGTTTCTGAGTGCCAAGAAAGAGGATCAAAAGTAATTTTCAATATGAATAGGAATTTCCGTAGTCCATTTGGGGAAAAGGTTTTATCTTCTCCTGTATATAAGAGTCATTTTAAGATGAATTATTAGCTTTTACATCTCAATCTGATGTCACATATTCCAACTTTATTGCTCTGATTTAATATTCTATCTTAAGCATGTTTCCAATGAGAAACCTCAGAAGAATTATTGCTGGGGAGGAGATTTGAAGATTTCCAAAGGATGAGCATGAAGGAGTTATAAAAAATAGGTTTCTGGGGTTTTTTTGAAGAGCTTATAGAATTTTTAGAGTTTTATTCTTTTCTCTAGAGCAGGAGAGAGGCAGTTTTGGAAAGTTAGATCACTGGACACAGCTCCCTGATCACATTAGTTGAAAGGGATCCCCATGTTCTTTGATTTCCCTCAAACACTATGTCCGTATGACACATCCTGTGACTTCTCCTTATTTTCTATTTATATCCATGTCTTATTTTTCTTTCTAGATTCTAAACTCTTTAAGAGAAGAAAGCACATCTTATACGTATATAAATGCCCATCTTTCTCAATAACTAACCAAAGGCCCTATATATAACGACGGCACTTGATAAATGGGTTGGTTTGTAGAAGTTAAGTATAGTGGAAAGAGTGATTTCATAATCCATGGTCTAGATTTCAAGTCATCCACTTCCTAGGTGAATGGCCTTGGGCCTCAGTCTTCTGATCATCCTGAAACTATGGGTGATAATGCTGACCTTGCAGGGGAGATTCAGATTCTGTTCATGATGGAACTTGTTATCTGGCATGGAATAAGCCAAAGCTACAAAAGACTTTAAAATAACTGCCATTTGCATTAGCATGGATTTTTAAAAACAGCTTACAAAGTGCTTTTATTTTCTCTCCACTGTCCATCAATTGGAGCAGTCATTTCATATTCTTCAGAGAGGTTGAGTTTTTAATTTGTCCTACTTTCAAAGCCAAATTTATGTTTTCTTTGCATCATGAAATGTTAAAGTTGGAGAGAATCTTTAAGATTGCCTTAAGCCCTTCTCCTGATGGGGAAACTGAGTCTGGCTTCATGGGAAAGGGCATTTGGCCCTGGACCTTAAACAGAGAATAGAATTGGCTAAGTGGAGACCTGGAAGATGGAGACAGCGTAGAGTCTAGCAGGACCATGGAGGCGATGGTGGGGGAGGTGGTGTAGGAATGAGATAAAGGGATCTTGAAATTTGCTAAGTGTGTTTTAGAAATAATGAGAAAACAGGTTTGCCTTCTGAGCAGGGGTGGGAAGGTGAGGGAACCTGCATTTCATAAGCCAGGCACCATGCCAGGTGCTTTACTTAATGTTCATAATAATTCCATTATGTTCTTGATCCTTGGACCGTTTTACAGATAAGGAAGCTCTTCATAAAAGCTAACTTGCCGTTGCTCACGTAGCCAGTGTGCTTTCCCAGCTATTACTCTGTGAAAACTCACAAAGGGGAATAATTCAGTAGCATTAGATGGGAAGTGAGGTTGGGGCTATTTTCTAAAGACTTTGATGTCGGGCTAAGGAGGATAGGCTCATCTTAGAGACAATGGGGAGACATTCAAAGTTTTCAGTTTGGGACTTGGGGAAATGAGGTTTATGACACAATAAAAGAGGTGAGTTAGGAAGCTTTAACCTGACAGCTGTAAATTCCTCAGCTCACCTTTGAAATGCAGGCTTTCCGGTTTAGTTCCTGTCAATCCTAATTTGTTTATTAGGTTGTAACATTTCTCCAAGGGGAATGGGGAAAGAGAGAGAGGGTCTAAGATTCCACTGATCCACTCCTGCACTTATTAAAGGTTTGTAATGAGGAGCAGGACGTTTTCCCACTCCCCGCTGGCAGAAGCCAGAGTAAAGAAGGGCATACTAATGCTTTCTTAGCAACATTGAACAGTTGTGCCCAAGATAGCTTTATAAGCATTCGTTCTGAATTTTTCATATCTTCCCCATTCTACTTTTATTCCCTCAAGTCATGTACTAACTTCAGGGCTGGAAATTTTTTTGGCTCACCATCAATTTCCTTGCTGTTGAGGAATAGAGGTAAATCATTGACATTATTACATTATTGCCCATAATAAGTTTAATGTGAAATGGAATTACGTGACAGGACTCGACGGCTGTCTATTACCTTGAAAATTAACACCTCACCTTCACCCTGTGTTTATATTTCATAAGTGCCTTACCTCATCATTTGTCTTTCAGCGGCACTGTTATCCATCCCATTGTGCAATTAGAGCAGCTGACTGCCTCATTAGCCACCAATCCATCTTGGCATGGTCCACCTTCCCTTTTCATACTGTGGGCCTGTTGAGTTCCAGATATCCTGGCACTGCCCCGTGAACTGCCAGGGTGACCCTGGAAAACATTTTAAGTAGATAAAACTTGTTGACAGTGTGCTTCTCTTTCTGGTGCCTTCATGCTGACCCTGGGCTGCCTGGGGATGCCAAATACAAAGCCCCAGAAGGAATGGGCATTGCCAAAGTCTTGGGACTTTCTTGGTTGCTTTCTGCTCTATTAAAACCTACCTTGCCCCCCACTTTTTTTTTTTCCTATTGCTGCAGGGTTTTATTCTCAGCTAGGTGACCATAGAGGCAATAAACTTGTTCAGAAAATTTTATTCTCCACTAATGAGTAGGTGAGCTAATGGTAAACCTCCAAGATAACACAACGCAGGAAACATCTCTCAATCTCTTCTTCTTGTAGAGAATTTAGAGCTGCAAGGAACTTAACAGACCATTCCAGTCCAAGCACCAGCGGGTCTGATTCAGTAAATCTGGAGTGGGGTTAAGTACATATATCTTGAAAAAGTTTCCATTGATTCTTATGTCACAAATACTACTCTCATGAGAGAATGATTGTGAGGGTCTAAAGCTGTACTGTCGAATGCAGTAGCCACTTGTCCCAGGTGGCAATTTAAATTTAAATTAATTAAAATTGAATAAAGTTGAAAATACAGTTCCTCAGTCATACTAGCCACATTTCAAGTGCTTATAGCCACACGTGGTTAGTGGCCACTGTATTCAACAGTGCGGGTATAGAACATTTCCATCATTGCAGAAAGTTTGATCTAGGACAGTGCTGCTATGAAGCATAAATTCAGTTTTGGCTATTGTTTATTCTAAGTGAAGAAACAGTGCCTTAGGAAGCAGAGCAGGATGGGATATCAGAAGGAGGTCATGGAAGCTATCTTCCCCGAGGGGGAAAGTACTCGTCAGTGGGTGCCCAGAATTATCAGTCCACTCTGGTTAGATTGTAACTCTCAGCCTGGCTGTGTTTTCATTAGGTTTTTAGCAGTTGGCCTAAATACCACCTTATAGTGACATAATAATTCTAATAAAGCTTAGTTTCTACTACTCATGTTTCTAGTTTATAAAGTAGCTTCATATCAATTCACTTACACGATGCTCACAACAATTGTAAGAAGGGTAATATCATTCGCATTTAAGAGTGTGAGAACATGAACATTAGTAGTGGAATAGTTCCATAAATAATTAAGCACCCCTAGAAAGAACGTATGAAAGGTACACCTGTTGATTTGAAAGGATTTCCCCAAGATAACATTGATTAAGAAAAGCAGATATGGGAAAGCATGCATAATACTATGCTGATTCTTTGGATGTTTGCTCCTTGATCCATTCATCCCTTGTGCCCGATCCCCTCTGGACTGCAGAGTGACAGACCCCTGAAGATTGTGTTTTCCAGGCTCCCGTATCAGTTGGCTTCCAGTGAGTTCAGCCACTGGGAGTCCTGGTGGATTACCGTGGGGGCGAAGCAAGAGAAGAGCCAGGATCTCCACCTTGGCAGCAACCTCTCTCCTCTGCAGCTCTGGCCCTGCTGGACAGCTGCGCCATGGAGCCAGCTTCCACCAAGTGACCACAGCTGCTGGGATGGGATAACGTTATCTCCTTCCTTTGCACCTACAGCCTAGAGCTGGTAGAGTTCACTGCTCTTGCAAACCTTTGGGGTGCACCATTCCTTGTTTGGCTTCTCAGTTCTCCAGTGTAACCAGTATACTTCATCAAATTTGTTCTCTCTGTTTGAATTATTAGAGTGGTTTCTGTTTTCCTTTTGGGTCCTGACTGAAACAAATATGATCTTTCTGTGTAAAAATGACAATCTTTGGGGCTGTCCTGGTGGCATAGTGGTTAAGTTCGTGTGCCCAGCTTTGGTAGCCCGGGGTTCACAGGTTTGGATCCCAGGCGCAGACTCACACACTGTTCATCAAGCCACACTGTGGCAGTGTCCCACATACGAAAAATAGAGGAAGATTGGCACAGAAGTTAGCTCAGCACCAATCTTCCTCACCAAAAAAAAAAAAAAAAAAGAACACAATCTATACAAAATGAGTCTGTGTGTGGTGTAGGTGCGTGCATATGGTTATGTGAGCATGGAGAAAACCATAAAAGGATAAGTACTAGGTTGTTAACATAGAATATGGGGATGGGGTGAGTGCCTATGGGGTGGAAGGAGTGGAAGAGAAGAAGAATGAAACTAAACTGAAAAGGAGGAAAAAAAGACTGCATTAAAAATGGATGACATGATAACACATAGGCAGTTACATAAAATCGTATGTGCTTATGTTTAAAGAAGAGAGATGACAAAACTAGTTGGAGCAGTTTACTGACCTAACCTGAACCCAGAGCTTTTGACCCTAAATTTGGGTACAGAATAGTGGTCAGGAACCTGGATCCTGAAGCCAGATCACCAGGGTCCACAATCATGGCTTCACCACTTACTGCCTGTGCAGCCTTGGCCTGGTGTCCTCATCGGTAAACAAAGGATGACGATAGTGACTACTTCTTAGAGCTGTTGAAAGGATTAAATGAATTAATACTTTTAAAACACTTAAATCTGTGCTTGGCACATAGGAGGTCCAATAAAAGTGTCAAAGGGATGCTTTCCCTTTATATCAATTAGTTGTATTAAATGCATCATGAAAATGTGGGTATTCCTCCTTCTGTTTTAATTTTTGCATTTGCACTTGGAGGAGCAGGCAGTTGTAAGATCTGATCAAAGGACTCAACATAACCCAACGTAAGCAAAACCATGTGCCTCTGCCAGGGGACTAAAAAAAATGAAAGAAATTTGAGTAGAAATTTCACTTTGGGGAATCTATCTTAGTGAAATAAAGCTAAATATGGAAACGGCTTTATGTACAAATGGGTTTATTGCTGCATTTTCATAATAGCAGAAGATTGGGAGCCACTTAAATGTGTTACCATGAGGGATTAGTTAAGATAACTGTTACATATCTTTTTGATGGAACATCATAAACTTGCACAATTGCTTAAGAAAGTAGGTAATAACATGTTAAGTATTCACGCTATAATTTTATGTAGAAATACAGAATTTTAAATTATACAAATTATGATAATATTAAAATAAAATTCTTGCATGGAAAAAGACTAGAATGACTGACACTTTTATAATGAAGGGAAAAGATCTTATGTAATTTTATATCACGCAATCAGAGACTGATATGAGGTGACGACTTTTTAGTTACTGGCTGTTTGGTATCGGCAGTTGTGTGGTCTCCAGACCTCCCCTGATATATATGTCAGTCTTCACTTCAGGGTGAAAATAGAGGTTGGAGGCATTTCACTGGGCTGTGGGTCTTTTTCATGAGCTGATGTTTCACCGGAACGTGCATGTGCAGGGGGACATCTATCTATTTAAGGGAAGGCTTTTCCCAGATTTGTAGAGTGACCAGGGGAAGAGCAGAGAGAATGGAAAGAAAATGTCTCACTATCTTGCATTTTTTTTTGTTTCTCTCCACAATAAAGGTTTACCTCTGGATCAGGCCTAGAGTGCCAATCAAATCTAGCCAGAACTCCCTCCTGGCGTCAGCAATCCAGATGATCCTGATTAAGCCCTGGGTTAGAGCATCTTGGAGAGGTTTAGTGGTTGCTTGTCTCCAAGCACTTACCATATTTGCTTGGTACCTGTGTAATATCTTTACTGCAATTTTTGAGAGCAAGGCAAGGGCAGTGTGCTTTTTTTTTTTAAAGAATCTTTATTGAGATACAATTTATATACCATACAATTCACTCCTCTAGCATGTAGATTTCAGTGGTATTTAGTGTATTCATAGAGTTGTGCACCATCATCATTAGTTAATTTCAGAATATTTTCATCACCCCAAAAAGAAACCCCGTACCCATTAGCAGTTTCTCTCTATTACCCCTGTATCAGCCAATGACAACCACTAATCGTCTTTCTGTCTCTAGGGATTTTCCTATTCTGAACATTTCAAGTAAATAGAGACATAAAATTTGTGGTTTTGTGCATCTGATTCTTCTATGTAGCATTTATCAGTACTTCATTCGTTTTTATGGCTGAATAATATTTTGCTGTAGACCAGAGTATCCTTATCTCTGTACTACTAGCAGCCAGCATAGTGACACAAAGGAAGCACACATAATGGTTTCTTAGGTACTAGTCAATTGATGGTATTCTTCTTTAAATATTCCTCTTTTCAGGCAACCTATTCAATTAATTTTTTTCCTTAAATATAGCATCCAAATTTTCTTCTCTATTCTCTTTGCAATTATCCCAAACTCAGATTAACCAGATCACTAATTTCCAGTCTCCTCCCTTTCCAATTTATTCTTTGCTCCCTAACAAGATTTAGCTTCTTAAGTGATGTCTTCATGTGGTCACCCTCTTGTACAAAAACATCTGGTGGCTTTCCACTGTCTACAATTCCTTCAGCCATTCCTTCAAAAAGTATGTTGTAAATGCCTATTACAGTCTAGGAACTGGTTGGGCACTAGGACACAGCTCTGAACAACATAAATGTCGTTCCTGCTCTCATGGAGCTTCCAGCCATTAGCAAGTAATCTCATGAACAAATAAACAACCGTAAATTATGGAACTTATATCCAGAAAAAATTAAGGTCATATTTAACTTGAGAAAGGAGGGAAGTCTTCTTTGGTGAGGGAGCATTTCGGACTGATCCTGAAGGGTGAGCAGATACTAGCCAGGGGAAGGGCGGAGGGATATAGGATTAGCATGTGAAAACCAAGTGGCAGGAATAGGAATGGGCGTAGTAATTTCCAGGTAAGGAAAAATGGCCATTGTGCCTGTGGCATTGTGAGCAGGGTGTGGATGACAGGTGTTTTGTCTGGTGAATTAGGCAGGGGCTAGATCATATAACATCTTGTGGGTCTTGTTAAAGGTTTTTAATTTTATCTCAAGCAAAATAGAAAGCCATTAAAGTGTTTTAAGTGGGGAAATGTTAAGATGCAATGTTTATTAACAAAAAAACATTCTGGAGACTATGTGGAGAAGGGAGACCAGATAGGAGAGTGTTTAGTAATCCAGGGCAGAGCTGACCGGGGTGGTGGCGGTGCGGATGGATGGCCTCGAGGTTTACATTGGAAGTGGAACCTACAGGATTTCGTCATTGGTTGGATATAAGCACTGGGGGAAAGGAAGGGCCAAGGATGACTCCCAGTTTTCTGGCAGGAGCCACTGCATAGATGAAAGGGCCATTTACTGGGACGAGAACAGCTGGAGGAGGAGCCCATTGAGGGCTTGGGGCTGGGAGGATGGAGAGTTCAGTTTTGAACACATTGTTTGAGATGCTCGTGAGATGTAGCATCTCACAGCAGATAGCAGGTAGGCAGTTGGATATTCCTATCTGAAGCCCAGAGGAGAGATCTTGGCTGGAGAGACGTATCTGAGAGTCTTTGGCACATACAGGGCTGTGGAGCATTTGAGATTGCCAAGGGAGGAAATGATGAGTGAGGAGTGAAGAGGGCCCGGGTCCCAGCTTTGATTAACTCCAGTAACGTTGATAGAGGAGAAGAGACAGCAAAGCAGCCTGGGAAGGAATAGCCAGAACGGCAGAAGGGAAGCTGGGAAAGTGGGGAGTGGAGTCACAGAAGCCACGAGAAGACAGTTTTCCAAAAAGGAGAACACAGCTTCTGAGAGGGTTAGTGATGTTTTGGCAGTAGCCTGATGGCAGCAGATTTCATAGCGTGCAGGAGGTAGGTGCTAGGCTGGAGTAAATTGAGGCATAAAGGGAAAATGAGGAATGGGAGATGGGATATGTGGACAATTCTTTTGAGGAGCTGGGCTGTCCAGGGAAGTAGAGAAGTCGAGCGATCTCTGGGTCAAGAAGGCTTTTTAGTTTTAATTTTGGCATCTTTGTTTTTATTTTAGAATTGGAGAAAATAGAGTCTGTCTGGATGCTGCTAGAAAGCAGGATGAAAATACTTGAAGGAGTGACGCAAAACTGATATAAACGGTTCCCAACAAGGTGGGAAGGTCAGGGATCTAGATTACATGGGGCTGGAGTGGGCTTTTTGAGGCTGGAGCGATTGTAATGGGAGGAAGCAAGAAGAAGATGCAGGGAGGCTCAGACGGACAAGGGGACTAGGTGGTGAGCAGAGGCATGTATTTCCTTCTAGTGGACTTCCGGTTTCCTTATGGAGTGAGAAATGAGAGTCTGTGAATGAGAAGAGCTGGGTAAATCAGTCAGAATTGTGAGAGGTGTGGAGAAAAAATAATCATTGTTGGGGATGGGGGAGCAAACTCACTACAGACAGTAAGGAAAAAAAGTCCAAACTCCTTCGCTCCTCGTTCACTTGTACAAATACTCCCTATTATGTGCCACGTTGACTAAGACAGGTTTCCTGTCCTCAAGTTGCTCACTGGGGACACAGCCACAAATACTGCGCATAATTTAAACGTGGTTAATGCCGAGGCAGAATGCAGAGTGACTGTGGAAGAAAGAAGACGCATCTAAAGGAAAGGCAGTCTGGGCATTGGGGATGGTCATAGAAGATTTCCTTGAGGAGAAAACATCTGAGTGAGCTCAGAACAGAGCAGCAAGAGTTAGCCAGGCAAACTCCTGGAAAGGAGAGAGACGGAGAGGAGCTCGAGAAGCTCCATGGGGTTTCTCCACCATCAGACCAGCAAGGGCTTGTCTGTTTACATTCCTCTGGTCCCTGCCTGGACTTTTCAAAGCCAAAGTTACCTCCCAAAGTAGGTACCTACAACCCAAAATAAGAGAGAAAGCAAAAAGTTCCTACTGGAAAAGCACCAGCTTCCACTTCAGTGGAACCATTTGCCATCTCCCGTGGAGGCAACATTTTCCCTCTGGGGGCTATCCCTTCTAAAAAAGTGCAGATCAGAGCTGTAGGAGTAAAGAGAGATGCTACTCCCACGTTCACCTTTTGGCTTCTAAACCTGATCTTCCTACTATGAGAAAAAGACCACCATGTATTGATTGCTGGTCATATTCCATATCACCTCATCCTGTAGCATATGCACCTCATCCTTTCAAGGAATTGTCTCCAAGATGTTGGTCTAACTGTATCTTCAACAGGCTAATCTACTGTTTCGTAAGTTCAGTTGTTTCTGGAGATGAGTTATATAAGACCAGTAAATCTTAAGTCTACCATAAATTAGTTCCATGGCCAGAAGCAATGTTGTGGGATATATTGACGGTGAATAGGCATTCAGTAAGTTTAAAGATGGTGATGTTGGCAGAAGCATAGTGAGCAGCAAAGCATATATAAGTCCAGAGTAAGTGTTTACGCCGGGGAGAATTCCCCTTCTTGATAGCAAAGGTTCAATGTACCCAAACAGCCACAAGGTGGCAGTCTTGGCCACCTGGAACATGGTTACCATATTGGGGGCACAGAGTTGGGTGCTGCTGCTGGCAGTTGGGCACTCAGCAATTGTACTACTGAAGAGAATTTATATTAGCGTTTCTGTAACTTCTAAAAAACCTTTTAAAGCTAAAAATCTCATTGTTACCCTGTACTGATTTTTGGATATATTCACTCTAGCAGGACATACTTCTGATTGAGAATCATTCCATTTTTTATTATTCTCTATCTTCACTGACTAGAATATTTTTGTGAAACTTTGCAGTTTCGAAACAAGTTTCTTTTCTTAAATAGGAAATAGTATATTAGTAAAATTTTTTTCAGTTGACGGAACCCTTTCCCCACTGTCTCCGCCCACCACGATTTTTTAAGGTCGCAGAGGAGAGTATGTGTCCTCCTACTGAGTTTAGTTTTGTTGGTTTTAACTACTGCTTAAGACGTTATCTATGGAGTTTTTAAAGAACTGGTCACTACGTGTTCTGATTTTCAGTTGTTCTTTGGGTTTTAATAGGTAATTTAGGAGTTATAGTAAAGATATTTCAATGATTTGTAGGGAAAATGAGACATAATATTTAAATTAAAGATTGTCCTGGAAAATCCAGTATAATGATCACTGAGAGTATGAACTTCGTTGGGTGACTTTAGACAAGTCATTTTTGCCCTCCAGGCCTCAGGTGCCTCAACTGTGATTTATAGAAGTTAGTCTATGCCAGTGATTTCCAGTTCTAATAGAAGGAACACCTTTAAGTGGTAAATATTTTGAATGTCTCCTTGATATGGTTGAACTTGTGTTCTTTGTTGTCCTGAAATAAGATTCATATATAACATAAGGCACCAATGCATGTAATCTTAAAAAAAAATCTATATAATATCCTAAGTGTGACAATAGTAAAGGAGTAAAAAGGAAGTAATTAATCATAAAAGGATGTGTTTTCAATATGACTGGTCAGTAAATGACTGCTCATTTGCTATCTCAAGAGAGAAATAAAGTAATCAGATATTTGCACCTATTAAAGTTCTGAAATAATATCAAAGTACAATCTTCCTTTGATTTACATGGCAGTTGCATTCCTGACAAGCATGCAAAATTGCTTTGTGTCTTGTGTATGTTAGCATTAAGGTCAAAGTTCACGTAATTGCAAACAAGTTTTTAACCACGTGACATGAGTCAATTTTTTATCCAGTCTGACAATCTGTCTTTTCATTAGAGTGTTTAGATCATTTACACTGAATGTTATTATTGATGTGATTGGGCTTAATGCTACCATTTTGCTATTTAGTATCTGTTTTTCCTATTTGTTATTTGTGTTTACTTTCCTTCTTGTCTTTATTTGGACTGAGTATAATTTATGGTTCCACTTTGCCTCCTCTGGTGTCTTATTGGCTATACCTCTTTTTTGGTTTTTTAGCGGTATACTTTAGGGTTTATGGCTTACATGTTTAACGTAGCACAGTCTGCCTTCAAGTAATATTATAATACTTCACATGTGGCATAACAACTGTATTACAGCATATTTTCATTTCCCCTCCTGACCATTGTGCTATTATTGTCAAACATCATATATATATATATATATATATAAAAATTATAGGCATATTATTATATTTATTTTGTTTTTTTAGCTTCTTAGATATGAGTTTATTTTCTTTATTAAATTTTGAAAAATTTCCTCAAACATTTTCTTCTACTTTAAGGAATTCAATTATATGTGTATCAGGGTGCTCACTGACACTCTGGTCCTTTGCTTTTCAATCTCTTTTCCCTCTATGGTTCATTTTGGACAGTTTCTATTGCTGCATCTTCAAGGTCACCAATCTTTTCTTCTTTATTGTCTAAAATGCTATTAACCTCATCCTATTTTTCATCAGTCATTGTATTTTTCATCTCTAAAATTTAAGTTGGTCTTTTTTTAAAAAAGTATATCTTCCATCTCAACAACAAGAAGACCAACAACCCAATTAAAAAATGGGCAAAAGATCTGAACAGAGATTTCTCCAAAGAAAATATACAGATGGCCAATAGGCACATGAAAAGATGTTCAACATCATTAACTATCAGGCAAATGAAAATCAAAACTACAATGAGCTATCACCTCTCTCCCATCAGAATGGCTATAATTAACAAGACAAGAAACAACGAGTATTGGAGAGGATGTGGAGAGAAGAAAACCCTCATACACTGCCAGTGGGAGTGCAAACTGGTGCAGCCACTATGGAAAACAGTATGGAGTTTCCTCAGAAAATTAAGAATAGATCTACCATATGATCTATCTATTCCACTACTGGGTATTTATCCAAAGTACATGAAAACATGAAGGCATAAAGATACATGCACTCCTGTGTTCACCGCAGCATTGTTCACAATAGCCAAGACTTGGAAGCGACCTAGGTGCCTAACCAGGGACGAATGGATAAAGAAGATGTGGTATATACACAATGGAATACTACTCAGCCATAAGAAATGATGAAATCCAGCCATTTGTGACAACATGTATGGACTCTGAGTGTATTGTTCTAAGTGAAATAAGTCAGAGGGAGAAAGTCAAATATCGTATGATCTCATTCATAGGTAGAAGATAAAAACAACAACAAATAAACACGTAGCAACAGAGATTGGATTGATGGTTACCAGAGGGGAAGAGGGGAGGGAGGAGGGCAAAAGAGGTGATTAGGCACACATGTGTGGTGATGGGTTGTAATTAGTCTTTGGATGATGAACATGACATAATCTACACAGAATTCAAAATATATTATGATATACATCTGAAAGTTACACAATGTTATAATCCAATGTTACTGCAATAATATCTATCTATCTATCTATCTTCCAAGTCCCTACATAGCATGCTCAATCTTTCTTCTACATTCTTGAGCATACAGAATATAGTTGCATGTTTTAATATTTTTGTTTACTAATTCTATAATTCTGTCTCACTTATGAATCAGTTTCCATTGATAGATATTCCATATTATGGCCCATATTTACCTGTTTCTTTGCATGCCTGGCAAGTTTTTATTTGAGGCTATATATTCAGAGTTTTGCCTTATCGGGTGCTGTATTCTTATAAATATATTGAACTTTGTTCTAGGATCCAGTTCGGGTACTTGGAAACAGTTTGCTCCTTTTGGGGCTTCTTTTAACTTTTGTCAGGCAGGATTAGAAAAGCCTTCAGTCTAGGGTTAATTTTAGCCCACTACTGTACAGTCCCATTCTGCGTGCTGTGTACTCTACTTCAATGCCCCATGAATTACAAAGGTTTCCAGTCTGGCTGGTGGGAATACATACTATTTCTGGCCTTGTCTGAGCTTCAAGAACTGTCCCCTCTGCTTCTTTGGATGGTTCTTTCCTTAGCATTAGGTAATTTCCTCACATACACACACCAAGCTGTAGCCAACTGAAGAAGACAGGGACCTCCACTAATCTCTTGAGCTCTCCGTCTGTGCAGCTCTGTCTGATCAGGTACTTTGCCCTGTGAACTCTCCTCACCTTGGTTGCTCAGCTCTATCTCCTCCACTCAAGGAGATCCCTGGACACCATCAGGGTTCCTCCTCCCCACGCAGCAGTCTGGCAACTCTCCAGGCAGTGATAGGGGTTAATCTGGGACTCACGTTGTTTGTTTCCCATCTCAGAGATGGCAGTCCTTGGTTGCCTGGTGCCCAATATGCGAGAACTGTTGTCTCGTATATTTCATCCTTTTTTTGTTTTAATTGTTTCCAATGGAGGGTAAATCTGGTCCCTTTCACTTCATCTTGGCAGGAAGCAGAAATCTCTTGTGCTGTCCTACTGGTTTATGTACCAACATAATACGATTCTCATTGGAAAATTGGGACAATTCCTTGTCTTTTTCTGTTGTCCATGTAAATTGTATAAAATATCTATAACATGTAACATACATATTCCTTGAAAATATGCTAAATACCTGTAAAACCCTCTAGGCTTGGCTGTTTATATATTTGTTGTCTCATTTTGCCTTTGTTTTCTGATTGTTATACTGGGGGCAAGGAGGAATAACTTTATTTCTCATTCTATTTTTTAATTATTATTGTCTTTTTCAAATATTCTATTCCTTTTGTACCAATCTGCATATTTTACATTTGTCTAGTAATTCAACCTTCGCATCTAGGTTTTCAAAAGGATGGGCATGTAGTTATCCATATATGCTTTTATGATCTTTATTACTTCTTTATCTGTAGTTGTATCCCAATTTTTCCTATAATTTGTTCATTTGCATCTTTTACTGGTTCTTCCAGAGTTTTGTCTGTGTTAATAGACTTTTCACAGAAAAAAATGCCTTTTTAAATCCGTGTCATTATTTTTTGGTCTTCTTTCAATGTTTTTTCTCTCTCTGTTTTTATTATTTCCAATCTTGTCTTAGATTTACTTCATTACTCTTTATTAAACATTGCCTTAATTGTTATTAATTTCTAAGTATTTTATAACGCCTTTACAATATCTCTTTTATCTAATGGCATATCTAAAAATAATTATTTTGATTTCCATATATATGGACTAATCTAGCTATATTTTTATTAGTTACCTCTAATTTTTCTTGAAAAATATCTGAGAACATAGTCTGTCTTATGATGATCATTTGGAATTCATTGATATTTCCTTTGTCAGTTAATATACAGTTTTAAAAAAATATTTCATAGTTGCTCTAGAAGGATCATACACTTTTTTTGTGAGGTGATTGCTCAAATATCTATGTTTGTTTTTTGTCTGCCTGATCTATCATTTTTGGACATGAATGTGTTAAAATCTTCAAATATAATGTATATAAACTGAGCTACTTTCTTCTGTAATTCTATCCATTGTTGCATGATATGTTATGAAATTATATTACTGACAGACATCTGTTTATGATTGCCATACCATCTCATAATATTTTATCTTTTACCATTTCAAAATTTACTTTGAGTTATTTTAGAATTTTTACTTCAAATTGTGCCACCCAAGGCACAAGGGTTTTGTTTTTTTGTTTGTTTCATATTTGTCTTGTATATCTTTTAAAAAAATCTTATCATTTTCAACTTCTCTGTGCTCCCTCGCCCTACTTTGTCTTCCATAGACAACAGCACTGCATCCTTTTTAAAGATCACATCTGATGATCTCCTTATTTTATTTGTTGAGTTTAATTTATTCTATTTATTATAGTTACCAATGTATTAAGACTTATTTATGACATTGATGAGCATGAGTATGTGTTTTCTATTTTCTATGCTGACTTATTTTTCTTTTTCTATGCTTATTTACTTTTCTATTTTGCTGTCATCTATTTGAAAGAACAAAATGTTTTGTTAGTTTTTTCTTTTTTCTACTGGTGAGAAACATATATGCTATTTTTACATTTGCTGCTAGTTATTTTTACTCACTAAGAGCCAGTCACACGCTCATTTTCTCCTATCAATGTCTTAGGCTTATCACTAACAATGTCTTCACCTCAGACAGAATAAGAACCTTACTGAACTTTTGTCTCTTTTGGTCCCTTCTCCTGCTCCAGATCTCTTATAAGTATTATCTGGGATTTTATTTCCAGGTCGTTATCAATATACATTTTGTAGCTGTTTATTTAGACACTTCCTTTCTTTTAACATATTTATTTATATATCCCATTGTTTCCTTTCAGATTAATTTTTATTCTTACTGGAATATTTTAAAATCCTACTGTGACCAAAAATATCTTTATTTCATCCTCCATAGGTAAATGGAAATATGAAAATTATTCTTTATTTTCCACTAGAAGTATTCTTTTGAGAAGATGTATATTTATCTTATTGCTTAGTTTGCTTTTTGCCTTTGTAAACTTTTAGTTTTTTCTGTTTTTGATGTTCCTAAATTCTGATATACCTGGGTGCGGGGTTGTTTATTTATATTTATTAAAAAATATTATTATCTATCCTTGGTAGGCATTCCATGATCCCTTTCGAGCTGTACTATAATTATTTTTAATTACTAGGGAATATCTTGGTTATTATGTCTTTAAATATTTCCCCTCTGCAGCCTCTTTTTCCTGTCCTTTTGTAATTTTTATTAAGTTGCTATTGCCATTTCTACTTCTGAGCTATCTCTTAACATTGTTTGCATATTTTCTCTCTCTTTATTTCTTCTGATTTTGTTTTTGTTTTCTTTTTTGTCTCCAAGCTCGCAAGTACCACTTGGCTTTTTCCAATCTGTGTTTCATTATGTACATTGAGTTGTTCATTTTGACAAATAAATGTTCATGGCCACTGTATTAGGATTCTATTACTGCCATAGCAAATTACCACAATCTTAGTGACGTAAATTTATTATCTCACATCGTGTAGGTCAGAAGTCTGAGTCAGGGCTTGCCAGGTTAGAATCAAGGTGTGGGCAGGACTGGGTTCCTCACGGGAGGCTGTGGGGGAGAATCTGCCCCCAGCCTCATACAAGCTCTTGACAGAATTCAATTTCGTGTAATTGTAGGACTGAGGTCTCTGTTTCCTTGATGGCTGTCAGCTGGGTATAGTTCGCAGGTTCTAGTGGCTGCTCACATGCCTTGGCTCATGACTCCCTGTGTCATTAAAGCTAGCAATGTTGGTTGAGTCCTTTTCCTGACTCATCTCTCTCTCACTGACTTCAGCTGATTTTAAGGGTGCATGTGGTTAGATTGGACCCACCTGGATAATCCAGGATACTCTCCCCATCTCAAGATCTGTAGGCTTAATCATATCTGCAAAGTCCCTTTGCCATGTACCATAACATATTCACAGGGTTCTGGGCATTGGAATGTGCTTTTCTTTGGGGGGGGTCATTATTCATCCTAGTACAATCATCTATTCTTGCTCTGAGTTTTCAATATCCGTTCTTATCTCTCTGGGAATATTATGGTGGCTGGGTTTTAATTTTCTTCTCAATCTGTTTAATTCTAATTACCCTGCATAGGGCATTTTATTTGTTATCTTTCTTATGTAGTGCTCAGGCTCATGATATTTCACTGGGAACTTATCCATATGACCTTGAGACTCTTGGCTGCCTCTGCTTCACATGCAGTTTAAGTGTGCTAGTAAAAGCTGTGATTCGAGCTTGTATTTTTCTCCCCAAGGCTGTGGGTTAGGTAGGCTGTGCCTTGCATTTGAGGGTCTCACATATGAGGGCCTCTCTTAATCCGTTGCGTGAGATTAGTTTGGGATTTTGAGCTACTCTGCCTCTGGCAGCTGGCACTGCTGTTGCCCTACTCACGGCGCACAACCCCCATTGAGGCAGTGCTATTGAGGGGGGTTATGCTTGAGGCAGCCAGCTTGTTTTGCCAAGATCCTGGATTGTAGGTTCCTGAGACACAATTCTGTCCCTGACTATGGAGGAAGGACTCAGCTTAGCTCTTTCTGGCCAGAGGTCCCTATTGGAGCTCCCTGCCCAGGCAGTGTAGAATAATGTTAGGAGAGGAGAGTTTGTACCCAAAAATCTCCACCTGCCCTTCTGAGTCTGTGGCCCTCTGGTGACCCTGGTCCTCTCTCACTCCAGGCTGTCTCTTCATCCTATATTAGCTACACCGGGTTCAGGCATTAAGGGTTTTTTATAGCTTTCTCCCAGCTTTTTGAATGTAGCTGGGTATGCCCTCTGCCTCTCCATGTCTTTTCTGGCATCTTCCATGGCTAGTATGTGGTGAGTGATCAATGTCAACCTTATTCCCTTCAGATCACTTGAGCAGTGTCTAATGGTATCAGCCACTGTATCAGACAGCAGTAGGGACTGTCTATGTCCATCTAACGCATTCAAAACCTCCAAAGCTTCCTTCCTGAAAGCGAGAGAGTCTAAGACCTGTCTATATAGTAACATATGACTCATCGCCAATTAAGGCTTTCCCAGATGCAAGGGACAGAAACCCCACAATTTGGCTTAAACAAAACTGGAATTTGTTAGTTCCCATAATAGAAATGTCCAGGAATGCTTCTGTTTTCATGAACAGATAAATTCAGCGGCTGACATGATGTCATTAAGAATGAATTTTACTCTCTCCACTTCTTGGCTCTCCTCTGTTAGTTTTAATTCTTAAGTCTGCGTGTTAGACCCTGGTAGCTCCAGCAGAAAACTGAGCATGCCCACTTCTGACAGTTGTGACAAAAGTGTTCTTACATCTCATTGGCTTTGACGAGGTCATGTGACCAGGAGGATCTGGTGTTCTGATTGGCTAAACCTGACTCATATGCTTCATCCTGGATCCACTGTGATGCTGGCTGTTAATGCCTCAACCTGGAAGGACACCAGTTATTTCTGCCGGTGGCTATGGGCCAGAACAAGTTATGTGGCCCTGACCCAAGTAAAAAGAAGACTGGAATTTGTAAAAGAGCCCACAGAAGCTTTGGTGACCAATAACTGTTTCTGTCACTGCCACCTATGTATCAATCACCTGGGAAGTCTACAATAAATACAGAAATCAAGTAAAATACCATATTGTCTGAAACTTGCTTCAGCATACTATAAAAAAAAGGTGTGGAGGACTGAAAGATGAAATAAGATTGGCAAAATATTGTTAATTGTTGGAGGTGGGTGATGATACAAGGGAATTCATGGTATTATTCTACTTTTGTGTATCTTTGTAAATTTTTATTATAAAAAGTTAAAAAAATAAAAGGGGGCCACCCAGTATCGTAGTGCTTAAGTTTGCGCACTCCACTTGATGGCCTGGGGTTTGCTGGTTCGGATCCTGGGCATGGATCTAGGCACTGCTTGTTGAACCATGCTGTGGCAGGTCTCCCACATATAAAGTAGAGGAAGATGGGCACTGATGTTAGCTCAGGACTAATCTTCCTAAAAAAAAAATAAATAAATTAGTAAATAAAAGAAGAAATACCAATCCAGGGAACCCTTATTCTGTACATCTGAGGTGAGGCTTGGACATGAACGTTTTGCGAAATTTATTCTGATTGTCAAGAACCATGGTGATTTAATCATGACACTCATTAAGGTTCATATCCATACCATGAATCATATATTATAACATACGCATATATATTTTTTATAGCTATTGGACTTTTTACTTCATGAATAATCAGTTTTCATTATTTGTGTTCTGATTCCATGTTGAGCATACCTTAACCTTGAGTCTTTTTAGAACTGGTGGTCCTGATAGTGTCACGAAATAAATGTTCCTTTCCTATGAAGAAATTAAGAAGAAAAGAGAAAACTCTGCTGAGGTCAGAATATTCAGTCCCCTTCTTCTCTGTGTTTTGGAAATTAGATGGTGTGATTGATTTAAAAGGGCCACAGATCCTTTGCCCACAGATCCACTGTCTCCCATGAAGAGTGGGCTCTATTTTCCTACTGTTGGTTTTGGACTGGCCTTGTGGCTGCTTTGACCAATAGAATGCAGCAGAAGGGATACTGTGGGAGTCCTAAGCCTAGGAATAGGCTTCTGTTCTCACCCCCTCGTAATCAGCTGCCCTGTGAAGAAGCCCAGGCTAGCTGGCTAGAGTGCATGGCCCAGGCAACAGCCACACCAACCACCAGACATGTGAGTGAGGCCACATTAGACAAAACAGCTACAATTGAGGCTCCAGATACCTTCAGGTATGGTGTGACCCTAGGTGAGACCAACAGAAGAACCATCCTGCTAAGCTCAGCTCAAATTGTTGACCCATAGAATCACGAGCAAATAAAGTGGTTGTTGTTTTTAAGCCACTAAGTTTTGGAATGGTTTGATATGCAGCAATAGACAACAGATGAGATGGCGTTGCAGCCACGGGCTCTCAAGTCAATGGTTAAGATTTAAAAATGTGTTTTCTCTTTTTTTGGAGGTTTATTTTTTTTTCAATTCTTGAAAATCTCTAGGCTGCACATCTTAGAGATGATAAGAACTGAGTCTCAGAAGTCTCAGAGTTAAAAACAAAATATATCAAACTGTAATTCTCTTCAAGGAGAACTGGTGTCCTTTATACATTCAGCTTTAAGTTTTATCTACTTTTATGACATCTGAATTGCACCAGGATGTGATTTAATTTGGGGCTCAGAACAGAGTTTACATTGGCATTGGGAGAGTTCTCCTGAGACATAAACTTTCAAGGAAACACATAGAGTAATTCAAGGAAAAGTGTGTTCCAAACTACTATGATTTCAAAAACTGCAGAGCTCAGGCACTGAAGCATTAACTTATTCCCCAGATGCTGTTGATGATATTTACCTCTTCTGGGATTAACCCAAGAGCCCCATGAGGCAGGGATAACATTAGATGTTCACTACAGAGGTGATGAAACGGAATTGAATGGAAAAACTGTTTGACTTGTGCTAGTTTCTTACCATCACAGTTGGGAGAGATATAATGTTCTGCAAAAATCACACCAGGGACCTAGATTTTAATGAAGCAAAACTTCCCTTCCCTTGTACCAATCCTCACTGGGTCAGACGGAGAACCACTGATTCCCAATCATTCTGTTCTGAGTCTCTTTGCATTAAAAAAAATCTGAATGAGAAACTCCATTTCCCAATAAAGCTGTGTATGTCCTGAAGCCAATTAAAGCTGTCATGAATTCCTGAACTACACCAGTGAATCTGAGCATCCTTGGGGGTGATTTGCTAAACTGCTCCTTTTAAAGTTAAGGTGCGTTTGCTACAGATTGAATCTTGCCTATGAGAACCAGTCTAAAAAAGAATCATGAATTAAAAGTTATCACTTTGGGGAGGGCCTTTTATCTTCAAAATGCTCAATATATCTAGCAGAGTTCACAATCCAGAATCTTTGACCCCAGATAATCATTTTCCAAATATATTTTAATCAAGATTAACTATTTTCCTCATCTAAAAAAGGCTATATTAAATTTGTTTATTTATGTTTTGTGAGGAGGATTGGCCCTGAGCTAACATCCATTGTCAATCTTCCTCTTTTTGTTTGAGGAAGATTGCAGCTAAGTTAATATCTGTGCCAATCTTCCTCTATTTTGTATGTGGGACACCACCACAGCATGGCTTGATGAGCTGTGTGTAGGTCTGTGCCCGGGATCCAAACCTGTGAGCCCAGAGCTGCTGAGGTGGAGTGCATGAACTTAAAACCACTATGCTGCCAGGCCAGCCCTTTAAATATTTTTAAGGAATGTAGTTCACAACTTGTCTACTGAAAAAAGTCATGAATGAGAAGAAAGACGTTTACCGTGAGAGAAGGCTGAGCACTGTATGAGAGGATGAATGGCAAAGACTGGCAACTCATGGAAGCCTAAAGGCCTGCTGACAGAGAGCGCCTGAAGCAGCAGGAAGCCTCTCAAGAAAAATCCACCAGGAGAATTTGAGGAGCTGCTTCTCTGTGCAGGGCCCTGAACCCAGGGTTGCTGTCGACTCCAAAAATGAAGAAGCACAGCACTCTCCTCAGGAGCTTCCAATCTGTGTAGGCATGGAGGGCATAATGCATCTGAAAGGTTAAGAGGAATGGAAGAGGCAAATAAAAACACAGGACAGGTTTGAGGCATCCCGATAGTGTATGCTAAACGTGAAATGAGTGTATGGTGTGTGCTATGAGAGGTCAGATGGAGAAGAGGCTGCTGGAGGCTGGGCCTGGGGGAAGATCATATATGTTTTGCAGCTGGGTCAGTTTTTGGACCCTGAAGACTGGGTAGGATTTGGAAAAACTGAAAGGATTGGGGGAGGTAATTTAGTTTGGAATTGGTTAGGGAAATTGGTATATGGGGTGGCAAAGAAAAGAGGTAAGAAAGCATATGGCATGAAGCACATCTTGGAGACGGTGGTAGAAAAGTTTAATTCGGACAGAGCGAAGGTGCATGTTGATGGATTGTTGGACGATGAACTGTATTTGAACCTGACTGCGGAAGCTCTTAGTGGTCAAGGCGCTTGATCTACATTCTCTTGGTAATTGAGATCTTACGTAAATCTTTGGGTGTCTTCAAACATTTGTTAAGACGTCCAGAAGAATAAGGACTATGTGGGGGTCCTGATGAATGAACAGATACTTTCCTAAGAGTTAAAGCTAAAATAAAATGGTGCCACTCTTTCCATCTTTGGACTGAAAAAAGTGACTAGAAGCCAAGTCGATCTATTTACTTTGGATCAGGTTGAGAACCTCTCTATACCAAAATATAGACTTGGTTTTATGATCTGAAGTCTGGTGTCTCTTACACAAAACTGGGCATAAAGAAATTAAGTACTAATCTTCACCATGCTCCCCCACCAAACACGCTTGTGTATGCACAAACATATATACGTGTGCACTCAAAGGTGATATCCAATATTTTTAATATTTAACATTTTCAAAATATTTAACATTCAGAAAGTAATATAATATGTATATGTCAATGTACATGTATGGCATATATGTATCATAACATATTGAGTGATTTAAAGGTACAAATTGTTCATCAAATCATTCTAATTATTTTCAAATAATTTGTTGATAATCGGAAATCATCATTGTAATCTTTTGTGTGAAGTGATTGCCATCCAAAAAATAATGCCCTGTTCTAAAGCTTGATTTGATGAAGGCAGCTGCATCAAACTGTTTCAAAACTACCTCACTGAATCGTGAGCCTTTAGGTTTGTGGTACCCAGATGTTTTGTGGCAGCTAGGGGCAACTGGATGCCTAGGCCGTGTTTTGTGGCTGGGTGCCAGAGCTTTCCACGAGGCCTGGACCTGGATATCCTGTGTCTAGGCCTCAGTGTCAAAGCTGCCCCTTCCCTCCCCTACTGCCTGCCGAAGGTGGCCCTTTGAGCAGGAGGCGAAGATGTGTACACCCCTTCCTCCTCATGTGTGCCTCATTATCCATATGAGCCTCATTATCACTAGGGTTGTGTTTAATCATGTTGCACAAGAAGTGACAGTAGCAGGGCTTCCATTTTCCGAGCAAGAAGAAATGCTTCCTCTTTGATTTCAATAGGAAGGATCTCTGCCTGTAACAGTGAGTTTAAAAGAACTCTACCAATTATTATAAGCAAGGACTCAGACACAGGCAGCCTTCTATTTTCTTAAGTCAAGTGTTGGCAAAAATGTGCACAGAGATGGATATACCCAATTCTAGCAGTAGAGACAGCGTCTGTGTCCCAGGAGAAGAGACTGCAGACTGGATGAGCTTCAGCTTCTTAGTTTTAAAGGTGGTCACCATTTCTCCAATTAGGAGACTATGTTCAAAACTCACTTTGCCCATAAGTGTGTTAGAAAATGGAATATGGTGTTCTGTATAGAATACATTGAACTAATCTGCCATGCTTATAAAATTTCGAGTGAAATACCCTTTTGGATATTGTTTTTATAAACACTTGGACTAGGTGGGCCCTTCTCACTATAAATGTCAAGATCAGGTGCCCAGGCAGGTAAAACCAGGTAAGCGGCTTCCATTTCAGCCTTCTGTAACATGAAATCTATTACTATCTGGGCTCACTAAATATTGTTAATTTCTGGAGTTAGATAACCAAGGATTATGGCAGAGAGGTTCAAGCCTTAAAGTACATAGTGATCACCAAAGGAGGTTGCTAAAACTCACATCTTGGGTCCCCACACTGTCCCCTCCGAGACTGTAATTCAGCTGGGAAGGGCTGTGGAATCTTCATTTTCACCAAATGCCTAAGGCATTCTGATACCCATGAGACTGTGTGCTAGACCTTAAGAAACACTGAACCAGGGCTTCACGTTTCAGGATGTTGTAACTGCAGATCTTTTGAGTGAAGGAGAGTGATTAAGGGTGTAGGGTAGAGGGACGATAAAAATGGTGTTCTTTATATCTAAATTGAGAAATGAAAACATCACGAGTAGCTTCTCTCTTCCCAAGAACTGCCCAAACATGCCACAGTTTTCTGGAAGCTATACAAAACAGGAAGCTACTGTGGTTAATTTCTCGCAAATTTACAATCAGATTAAGACAGAAGTCATTAAGACAGAGACAGCAGGCAGGGAGGGGGAGGAATAGGGTGTCATCCTGTAATTCTCTTTACTTGCAAAACTATTATCATTTATGAATGAAATGAACACACTGCGAATTCTGATGGTAGGTCATTAACCAAGTAGTTAAATTTAATAAAATCCCAGACTAATCCAGACAATTGGTGGCCAACTTGAAACTTTCTCATCATGTTCTTACATTATATTTCCTTTTATAACATGCTGATGGATTCAAAGTGAATTACCGTGATAGAGAATACTATGCATGAGTCAGAAGAAATGAGCTAGATTTACATGTAGCAACATGGTTAGATCTCAAAAACAAAAGACCAAATGAGAAAAGTAAGGAACAGAATGAGATTGATAGTGAAATACCACTTATGTATGTAACATGCACACAGGAAACAATGCTCCCTGTTTTTCAAGGCTAAATACACATCTAAATAAAAGTATGAAAGACGGAATAGAAACACATGCATTAGACTAGTGAGTGCCTATGCTGGAGGAAGAGAAATTGAGATTGTAGATGGAGGATAGAGGGGGAAATCAACAAACCAAACCAAACAAGGAGCTTGCCACAGGTCAATGATGATTGCGGATGTGGCGTTAAGGAGTATGATGGAGTCAATTCTGGGCCTCTGAGGGATGCAAGGAAAAATTTTAAAGACTTGGACCCTGTCCTATGGAACTGCAATTTAATTGGAGTTATATGCATTAAGTAAATAAGAAAAGATATAATCAAGGATTGGATAGGAGGTACCACTAAGTACTATGATATCTCAGATAATAGGAAAAAAAAGAAAGAAAAAATTACAGAAAATTTTAAGGCAAAAGGAAAGGAAAAAGCAAATGATTCTTGGTGTCTGCTAGTGGTCCTCAGATGCATTCCACTATGTGGCCATCTTTGGAAGTCCCTTATTCTCACCATTTCGTCAGTGGCCTGTAGGCATTAGCACTGGTCTAGATCCTCTAGTCCTATGCCACTTCCCAAGGACTATTTTGTTCCCTTTGTTCTTTTCCATGTGCATAGGAGCTATGATTGAATTTTGCTTACTTGAGGAAAATGTTAAACTGATTTCATTTACTTCTTCTTATTCCTTTTTCACACTGATTTTTACAGTGACAGGTTCTGTGAGGTTAGGCAATATTTGAAAAACTTTCTAGTACCACAATGTGCTCTTCTACCTCACATTGGTTAAGGGAATGCTAACTGCTATAGCAGATATACCCCCAAGGTCAGAGCCTTGAAGTTCACATCACACTACAGTGATAGTTCCCCTGGACTGCTGACTCTCCTCCACGCAGTGATTCAGGAACCCAGTTTCCTTCAATCTTGAATCTTTGCCATGTTATACACATGACTCTCAATTCACCCTGGGGGACTTTTCCATTTCAGCCAGCAGAAAGAGGAGAAAATGGAAGACCATGTTCGGAAAGTTTTGATGGCCCATGATTGGAAGCAGCAGTATATCACTCCCTATTGGCTAGAGCTCAACCATAGGGCTGATGGGAAGGCTGGGAAAGGTGATATATCTGTATGCTCAGGCACATGGGAGATGGGTCTGTTGAATAACTATTATTTATTTATTTTATTTATTAGCATCAATCTCATTCATAGGAGGTATAGAAATGGGAGGTGATACAAGTAATAGGAAATGTACCTTTGATTTTACTTGATATATTCAATGTATTTAACCAGAAGTTGGATAAAGAACCTGGGTGTGCCTTTTAAAAGTCTTTCTTACCAACACGTATTGATCACAAAACAAAGAAAGCTATGTGAGCACAACGATGATATGAATTGGAAGGGTCAGCAAGCCTTCACCTGAGAACTATTCTGGTATATGGCCATCGGGGGCAGTAATAAGCTTTGCAACCTCTCCTCTTTCAGCTGCCTTCTGAGTTCTCTGAGCCAAGAAATATCTGGAAGTCTGAGTCTTTCACTCTTTGCTAAATTTACTAGATTTTGTCCTTGATCTGCCTACACCTTTGAGACTTGCCTGGCCTTTTATGCCTCAGCTGATTTCCTTGGACTCTACTTCTTGAGATCCTGAATTTCTCTACCTAATTGTTTCAGCCCTAGCTGTGCCGTATAAACTTTCCTTCTATCTTGTTCGAGTCAAGGATCAGCTACCTCCTAAGTAGCTAAATTCTGGGTTGTGGTTTTTCCTGGTTAGTATTGTTTTGCTGCTGTCTTTATCTCAGTGTGACTATGGTAGGCTAATGGTTGGGATTTCTATGTGAAATCCCCACGAAAGAGCTTAATATTTTATCTCATATATATTTGCACTTGATGTGAAGGGTGTTGAGTCATCCAGATATTTCAAATAAAATTTATATTTGAATCATGAAAGGAAGTTCTCCTGGGGACATCTGCTCTAGTGTCTCTGCCACATGTTTAAGGAACTTGCTCATCATAGTTGGTAACTGTTCAAAATGCTCTAGAGGGACCAGAGTGGAGTTTTCTACTCAGGCCTAGGAAAACCAATGTGACTGAATACAAACTTTGTTCCTTAGGATAAGCTGGGGTCTAAGATGTGTGCAGTTATGTAATTAAGTCACCATGCAAATATCGATAACGTATCTTTTACTCACACATTTACCTGAACTGATCAATAATATATAGTGCGATAATTTCTTTGCCTTTGATTTATAAAGGCCAGGCATTGGCAAACTACAGCGTACAGGTCAAATTCAGCCCACTGCCTGTTTTGGGTAGAGTTTCATAGGAACACAGCAACGCATTCCTTCACATATTGTCTCTGGCTGTTTTTATATTACAATGGCAGAGTCGAGTAGTTGTAACAGAGACTGAATGACCCTCAAAGCCTATAATATTTACCATCTGGTCCTTTACAGAAAAAGTTTGCCTCCCCTGCTTTAGGCAAATACATTGACAGCACTTATATAATTCCTAACAGAATAGATAGCCAATAAATGTACGTTTTCTAGCCCAATCTTCCTTTGCGTATATTGTTTCTTCTACCTGGAATGCTTTGACTCTCCAATCATTTATCCATTTGTCTAATGCATATTCATCATGTGCCTATTATGTGGCGGTCACTGCTCTTGGTGCTGGACCAGTAAAGACAACACAGAGTCTCTGTCCTCAAGGATCTCATAGTCTACTGAGGTGGGGAGACAAGAGACAGATAAACAAGTGGCTGTATAGCATCATGTCACCTCCTGATTGACATCATGAAGGTAAATAAACCAGCTCCTGGGGTCTCTGTCTGTTTGATTCCTACTCATCCTCCAAGGTCTTGCTCAAGCCTAGCTTCCTTCGTGAGATCATCCTTGGGCTCCCCATTTGGTTTTTGCCTCTTTCCCTCCCTGTTAACTCACAGCTCTTTTTATTTTGTGCTTTTAAGGGGTTCAGGTCATTCTACCTTGAACTGGATTTCTTTGTGGATGTTTTTCTTGTCCACTGTAGATTGTGAGCCCATAACAACAAGGACATTTTTGCTGTTTGTTTCTCAACAGCAACTAACACAGTGCCTTAAAATTGATAGGAAATTGGTCAGTATCTTGAGTTAAGCCAGGTCTTTGTTCTAGTGATGGAAGTTTTCAGTACACAATAATTTGACGCATTCTGCTCATAGTCTGTAGTCTTCCTGAGTTTGTGACCGTCACCAACACTGTGGCCCATCATCACTTACATAAATAGAAGGAGGGTCTTTCCCACATTTTCAGGAGCTGGGATCCGTTTGGGAGTTAACTATACCCACAGGCCCATCTGAACCATATAGTTTATCTTTTCTCTTGATAGAGAAATCAGGTAAAATCTTCTTAAGTGATTATACCCTGAATTTCTCCCAGTAAGGGGAAAAAAAATCCAATCAATCAACCAAATGAAAGGGAGAAAGGGAAGAAGTTGCATAAGTAGTTACCAAATAGGTAATTAATTGAGAAACTCTTGGCTTTTTGTTGCTGTGTTAAACCACACACACAAACCCCTCAGAATCCATGGGCTCGTCTGTTGGGAAGAAAACAGGTTACTTTGTTGGAAAAAAACTAGCGTTGGAGGTTGCATTAATCAGTGCTTAGGGATCAGCCAATTTCTTCCATGCGTGGGATGAATGGGGTTATTCATGAAAGGGCATCTGGGCAGGAAGTGGGGGAGTTGTGGCTCGCTGAGCCAGGCTAGTCTCTGAGAGTGGAAGGGAAATCTGTCATCAGAACAAATGAACATTAGCTAGGTGAGGGATAAGGCCAAAGGTGCACGTAGAAGGTGAATGAGAAGGAAATGAAGAGTTGTAACCTGTTACCAATTAGTACTGTTCTGGGGCAAAGCCACAGATAGGGCTGGGCTGCGGGTCATAAATGTCCTGTATTATACTCATCACGGAGCCTGCCATGGAAAAGACCCATCTCTGTGATCCTTGACCTAGAAGAGACTAATTTTGTTATTATCTCATTCTCTTCAGCACCATGAAATGCTCTTGACTATTTCTCGGCACTGGGAGGAAAGAGCCAGTATTGAGGTTCTGTAATGCCTAACAAAAAAATAAAATTCCTAGATGCCCTTAGCTTCTATCTCAGGATATCCAAGTTCCATTGAGATAGGAAGTGGGAAATTTCTGTTGACTGTGGGAGTGTTTATACATTGGAGATGTGGCAGCATGTCTGTTGGGAACTTGGACAAGATTCTTTCCTCGGCTTATCATGTAAGGCTTCTCTTTGAACTCGGGAGGGCTGCCAGGGTGTCTGGTTTCTTGGAAGCCAGGCTGTGTTCTTGAGGGCAACCTGCAGGCACCTGACATAGGAGCACCTGAGACAAATAGTATAGCAAGCGGCCAGGCAATGGGCTTGCTTGCTCTCTAAGTTTACATCCCTGTGTATTTAAAGCGTTTCCCATAAGTGTCGTACTTCCAGATCCACATGTTTGTGCATATTTCTAAATTGAGACTGATTTCATTCCTAGGATCCCAGGTCCGTGTTTCTAGTAAAGTTTAAGTTGCCCAGCTGAGCTGGTAGAAAAAAAAATGTGGTCTTTGGAAGATGAAGGCAATCTGTATCTATCATTGGTGAACTTGTGGCTATCTATAATGACAAGCACAATGATATTTTCCCTGTAGTAAATATAAGTACATTTGCATAATAATATTGATATTACTATACCAGCCCTGGTGGTCTAGTGGTTAAGATTTGGTGCTCTCACCCCCATGGCCTGGGTTCATTTCTTGGTCAGGGAACCACACCACCTGTCTGTCAGTTGTCATACTGTGGTGGGTGCGAGATGCTGGATTCTGAAAGCTATGTCACTTGTATTTCACATACCAGCAGGGTCACCCACCGTAGACAGTTTCAGTGCAGCTTCCAGACTAAGACAGACTAGGAGGAAGGACCTGGCCACCCACCTCCTGAAAAAATTGGCCATGAAAACCCTATGAATAGCAGCAGATTTGTCTGATATAGCACCAGAAAATGATAGGATGGTGTAAAAATAAGATTGGGCAGGGTTCCACTCTGCTGTAAATGGGGTCACTTGGAGTCAGAATAGACTTGATGGCACTAACAACAAATCGTTAACCTAACCTGGCACTTTCTACGCATCTGGCACTCAGCTAAGCACTTTAAAAATATAATGTAACACTTACAATCACACTATGAGGTAAGTTCTAATATTATCCCCATTTTATACTTGAGGAAAGTGAGGCTGAGGTTAAGTAATTTCCCAAAAACTCATAGCCAGCAAGAGACAGAGTCCACAAACCTAATTCCAGAACCCAAGCTCTTAGTCTGCATATATTATAATCGCCCCAGTTCACACAGCTAAAATGTGAAAGAATGGAGGCTCAAACCCAAGTAGCCTGACTAAGAGGCCTTACTCTTTTTCACTGCACCACGTTTATATTTTTATCTATGCTTAGCTATCTTTTCACCAGATGTACTGAATTTAGGGCTAGCTCTTTTTCTTCTTGGAGACAAGTGGGAGTCAGGAGCTCATAGCCTATTGCTTAGTAGTTATGGATGCTACAGTTTAGGCTCGTTATATGCATTTATGGGACAATGAGACTTTGTGGTGTATTTAGATGTAGAAATAGTCAGAGGCACTTTTAAAAATTCACACTTGTAAACAACTGTGGCAGGGAGATTACAATTATATCTATTTCAAACACTACCAAGTTGCATTTGCCTTTTTTAGACTTTTTGTAACAATGGCCTCAACTCTAAACACTGATCCAACAAGCATACAGAGCAGTACAGATAGAAACAGGGGTGGTGGGTTCAGAGTCCAAATTCAGAATCTGAAGATTCCCGCTTCATCATTTTGCCCAAGGCCTACTTGGTCATTTATTTTGTGGAATTTTAGATTCAAACTAAGACACGGGTTAAATAAACCTCTGGCAAATGCTGTGGAAACAGAAAGATATAAGTCACCTCTTTGAGAGTGGGAACTACTAAATCAGAGAATGGAGTCACTTTGCGTATATTAAAGGAAAATTATGAAGTAGGTCACTTGGATCTCAAATTCCTTTGTTCCAGATACTGTGTGATTGACAATGATCTCGTTCCATTGGTTGTATTTTTCTTTTTCATAGTCGATTGCACTTCCTGGCTTCCTTGGAGTTTGGTGGGGCCACATGACCAGTCTTGGCCAATGAATTATGTTTGGAATTGTGTGTGTCACTTCTTGTGAGAGCATTGCATTGACAGTGTACTACCCTCCGGAGCTCTCTTTCGCTCTGCTGTGGCCCAGCAGTGAGCTTTATGCAGCTGTTCTGTTGTCCTGATTCCTAGAATGAGGGTGTCATGCAAAAAAGCTGACACAAACGATGTGTAACATGAGCAAGAGATCAACTTTATCATTTGTTTAAACTATTGAGATATGGGGGTTGTTTGTTACTCAAACAAAAGCTAGCCTATCGTGAGGCCAATGTTATCTGTCAGAATGTTGTATGGACTAGCTAAGCCCAAGAATCACCAGGATAGTCCCGAAGAATAAGGTGGGGGGATGGGAAGACTCTCCTTTCATACTAAGCTTTATTGTAAAGCTATAGTAATTAAAACAGTATTGTTAATATGGTAAATAAAATGACCAGTGAGAGAAAAATGAGAGTCCAGAAGCAGCCTCAAGCATATTGGGAAATTCTATATTTGACATAGGTAGTGTTGCAAATCACTAAAGAAAAATAGAATTATCAAGAAATGGTAGTGGGAAAGTTAGTGTTTCATATGGGAAAATAATGAATTTAGCTCTCTATCTCATACACAAAAACCAATTCCCGAATGGATTAATGACTTAGATGTGAAAGGTAAAATTTTAATACTTCATTGGAAGCTTTGAGTAGGGAAAGAATTTTTAAGAGATAAAAGGATTAAGTTAGATTACATTAAAATTAAGAAATCAAAAGCCTCCATCAAAAAATGTGAAAAGAGAAGCCACTCACAGCAATGCATACAATTTGCAAAGGATTACATATCAGAATGAAAAAGATAACTGGATAACAATTCCGTCTATAGAAAAAGATCATAGACATTTCACAGAAGAGGAAACACAAATGGCAAATAGAAGAAAAGACATTCACATCATTGTTATCAGGAAAATACAAATTAAGTACTCATAAGCACTCAAAAATTAGGAAGTCTGTTAATACCAAGTGTTAGTGAGGATGTGGATCTATGAGAATTCTCATGTACTCCTTATAGGAGTGTAAGTTGGTACAATTATTTGGAAAACAATTTTTCATTCTCTTATAAAGCTGATTATTTCATTACTCTGCAACTGAGCAATTTCATTTGTATGTGTCATGAAGAAATGCTCTAAATATGTACACTAAGACATATGCAATTGTCCAGCCACTACGGAAAACAGTATGGAAATTTCCCCCCAAATTAAAATGGAACTACCATATGATCCAACAATCCCCCTTGAGTATATATCCAAAGGAAATGAAATCGATATCTCAAAGAGATATCTGCATTCCCATGTTTGTTGCAGCGTTATTCACAGTAGACAATATATACAATCACCCTAAGTGTCCATCGATGAATGAATGCATTAAGAAATGTGATTATATGTTTATATATATATTAGATATATAATATTAAGCCTTAAAAAAGAAGAAAATCCTGTCATTTATGACAATATGGATGAACCTGGAGGACACCATGCTAAGTGAAACAAGCCAGGCAGAGGAAGACAAATACTGCGTGATCTTACTCATATCTGGAATCTAAAATCGGCCCCGTGGCTGAGTGGGTAAGTTTGCGCACTCTGCTTTGGCAGCCCAGGGTTTCACTGGTTCGGATCGCCTTGCTGAGGCGGTGTCTCATGTAGCAGAACTAGAAGGACATACAACTAGAATATACAACTATATACTGGGGGGCTTTGGGGAGAAGAAGAAAAAAGGAAAAAAAAAGATTGGCAACAGATGTTAGCTCTGGGCCAATCTGAAATAAATAAGTAAAAAAGTCAAACTCATAGAAGTAGAGAGTAAAATGTTGATTGCCAAGGGCTGGGGGAAGGGAGAAATGGGGAGATATTGGTCAAAGGATGCAAACTTTCAGCTATGCAGGATCAATAAGCTCTGGAAATCTAATTCAGCATGGTGATTGTAGTTAATGACACCACATTTTATACTTGAAATAAGCTGAGAGTAAATCTTAAATGTTCTCACCACACACACACACACACACACACACTCACAAACACACAATGGTAACTTTTTGGGATAATGGATATGTTAATTAACTTTATTGTGGTAATCATCCACAATGTATACATATATCAAAACATCATGGTGTGTACCATGAATAGATGCACACAATTTTTATTTGTCAATTACACTTCAATAAACCTAGGAAAAAAAGACATATGCACGAATGTTCATACCAACATTGTTTGTAAAAGCGAAAATCCTGAAGTAATCAAAATACTCATTCACAAGAATATGATTAATTTTGGAGTATCTTTTAATGGGAAAATTACACATCTGTGAAAAATAAATGTATCATATATGTGATTCATGTGTCCTTATGGATGAATATTTGAATGCTCAATGAGAAAAACTGTCATAGATTAGTACATACAGACTGAAACCATTTTTTTTTTTTAAAGATTTTATTTTTTCCTTTTTCTCCCCAAAGCCCCCCGGTACATAGTTGTGTATTCTTCGTTGTGGGTTCCTCTAGTTGTGGCATGTGGGACGCTGCCTCAGCGTGGTCTGACGAGCAGCGCCATGTCCGCGCCCAGGATTCGAACCGACGAAACACTGGGCCGCCTGCAGCGGAGCGCGCGAACTTAACCACTCGGCCACGGGGCCAGCCCCCCAGACTGAAACCATTTTTAAAATGCTTAAAAATAAGAATAACTAAACAATATATTGAGAAGGAAGCTGAGAAATGAATGAGCTAGGAAAGAGCAGATGTAGATACAATGCTTTTGGTAATATTCCAACTCTTAAGGGGGTGATAGATCCACGCATGTTCATTTTATTATTATACTCTCCCCTCCATGTATGTGTCACATATATAACAGATCTTACATATTTTTCTCCCAAAGATCTTATATAGGAAGAAATCTTCAAATAAACGTCCAATGAAGTTTGAACAAAAGATCTATCTTCATTGGAAATCTGTTTTCAGCAACATGGAAATTCTTTATTCTCTAAGCACCTTTTAACAGTGTTCAAAATTAGGGTCGCCTTTCCCAACATTTTTCATTTCTGATTTTAATATTTATGAATGCTTCTGAAACTCTCAAATAGTGAATAAAGACTAAGTGAATAAGTGAATAAGAAGGACCCTGTCCTTGGCAACATACTCTTTACCTTGTCTCCTCCTCGTCTCGCTTTTTTTCCATTTTCTTTAATTTCAGCTTAATTGTTGATAATCCATGGCTCTATAGTTGTTATTGATTTTTCTTTCTTGGTCATGCATCATTTCTAAGACATTTGCCTGTAAAACACTTCTTTTTTGTCAACATGAAAACTTTTCAAATGGTAGCTTGCTTTTCTAATATGTTAACCTTTTTCAGATAATTCTTCCATGCCTGTGTGTCAGCGCTTGGAATTTCCCTGGGAGTCTGATAATAATCACAATAGCTAACGTTTATATAGCACACACTGTGTGCCAGGTTCAAGTGTAAGGATTACCTCATCCAAGCCTCACAGAAGCCCTCTGGTATTATCCCCATATTGCAGATGAGAAAGACGAGGCAGAGAGAGGGTAAAAATCACGAGTGGCAAACCTGGAATTCAAACCAAGAGTCTAGTTACAGATTCCATTCTTCTAACTCCTACATGCCTTTACCAAGATTGTTACCTGATTTGCAGGTGTAGGACTGGCTCTATCTGATCCTGGAACATACAAATATGACTAATCTAGCCTGCTAGATTAGTTTGGGGTACAAATACAGTCCTATTTCTTTTTAAAAAACTAATTAAACTTAATTTTTCATTGCATGTGTAATAAACTTACATGATTCAGAATTCTAAAAATATAAAAAAGATGATGCAGTCTAAAATGCCTCCTCCTGCATTCTTCACCCAGCCACCCAGATTCTCTCCCCCATGCAATCAACCTTATCAGTTTCTCAGACCCTGCAGAGAGAATATTTTATATACAAGCGAGGATGTACATTAAAAAAAATCCTTTTGAATACTAAACATTCATTTTGCACTTAACTTCATATCAAGAAGTATGCTAAACCTTTTCATTTAATCCTTCCAACAGCTCAATAAGGTAGGTTTTACTATATCCCCATCTTGCAGATGAGGAAACTGAGGCACAGAATAACACAATTGTATAAAACGCAGCTGGTATTTGGACCCAGGGAGTCTGACTCCAAAGCCCATGCTTGTTGCTTCTCCATTTTTAGAGAAAAATGAGATAAGCAGATTCTTTAAAGCTTATATAGGCCACATAGGTGAAAAATTATCTCCATTTCTCCAGAGAGAATAAAATGTGTCCTTGTGTATTTCTTTTTTCAAGCATCTTTAGTGAGATATAGTTTGTATACCATAAAATTTACCCATCCATAAAATCACCCATTTAAAATGTACAATTTAATGATTTATAGTATATTCACAGAGTTGTGCAAGCATTACCACAATCGAAGTTTAGAACATTTTTATCATACCAGAAAGAAAGGCTGTGCTCATTAGCAGTCACTGTCTATTTGCTCTGCTCCCTCAGCCCTAGGCAACCACTCATACACTTTCTACCTCTATAGATTTACCTATTCTGAACTTTCATATAGATGGACTCGTACAATACATAGCCTTTTATACTGAGTTCTTTCACTTAGTATAATGTTTTCAAACTAATTGTTCAACTCCTAATATGTCCTTTTAGCAGGCAGTTAATATTTCCATCTTATAAACTTTTCCCTGTCTCCCATTTCCCAGTCAGTTCAGATTCTGGTGCAATAACTAGAGAAAGAGGTCAGCCCTGCCGGCCCTTTTGCGGTTGCTATATGATATCTCATTTGAAGGCTGATCTTTCATGTTCCGATGGACTCTTCTGGACCGTGGAATGATACTTTTGCTCACCTAGAGTGCCACAGGCTTGATCTCTAGGACCTTGTCGTTGTTGCTGATTGTATTTGCACGCTCATCCTCTGCGTTTTCAAAGCAGGAACCATGGTGTCAGATGACCCAGTCTAGAAGTGCTTCTACTCCAGCCTGGACCAGAACCCTCAGATTCTTCTGTTGGAACTGGGACACCAGCACAGTCTCATTGGTGAGTTTACTTTTAAGGTCCTTGGGGGTCTTTTCTGGCCAGCAGAACTTGGATCAGACAACCCTAGTCTACTTTAATAGTCTTTCTTAACTTTGAATTTTAGGGAGCCAATGTTGGGGTCTTTGTTCCTTCTCTCCCAAAAGTCGCGAGAAAAATCAACTGAACTTGGTATACCCTTTCCTGGCACCAGTTCTACACTTTAAAAGCCGGACTTTGTTAGAACATTAAAAAATCTGTTATACACACTTCTAGAGCAATGAGTACCTATTAGATAAGGGAGACCCCTTAAAATTCTTCCTTCACTAAGAAAAACCCTTTCCAAGGTGACTTGCTCTATCCAACTAGGAAAAGAAGTAGAGCATTACACAGTGTAAGGTTTTGCATCTGATAAATCATTCCTTTTCATTTTTTCAAACACCACCTATTGCATTGGTTTAGTGCTTCCCCCCCCCCCCCCCCCCCCGAGAAAGATTAGCCCTGAGCTAACTGCCGCCAATCCTTCTCTTTTTGCTGAGGAAGGCTGGCCCTGAGCTAACATCCATGCCTATCTTCCTCTGCTTTATATGTGGGACGCCTGCCACAGCATGGCTTGCCAAGGGGTGCCATGTCCGCACCCGGGATCCGAACAGGCCAACCCTGGGCCACTGAAGCAGAGCGTGCGCGCTTCACCGCTGCGCCGCCGGCCGGCCCCGGGGTGCTCTTCACAGTCTTCAAACATGTTTGCTTGAACTTCAGACTTGTGTTTGTGCATTGAATGTGATAGTCTGGACTTGAAATTTTACTCATTCACATTCATTAAACTCTCATATTCCCTTTTCAAAGAAATGGATTGTCTTGCCTTTTCGGGGTGTGGTGACGTGTAGATTCGACATTCTGTAAATTCCATCAAATTTTCTTTTCTCTTTGACCAGTGAAGAACAAGAAATTTAAAAGTTTAAAGAAAATTGGCAAAGATAAAGTGTAGAGCAGTTTGAAAGAGATTCGCTTACTCTAAGTGCCCCTGCAGAGGACGTTAGCTGAGTTACTGCCAGCTGTGGTGAGCACATCGGCCTGCCAATTGGAACGCTGAGGCATTGCTTGCAGAAATTAGAGGTCATCAATATGGGGTTTGATCTTCAGTGTAAAAGTAGGGAGCATCACAAGTTCAGCAGGTTTAAATTCAGGCTCACCTACATTAGAATTATGTGATGGATATTTGCAATTTGAGAAAGTTTACTGTACTAATTTTGTGGAGTTTTTTCCTTTTAGTTCTCTGCAAGGTGCATCTACTTTTATTATAATAAATCTCAGCCAGTCTATGAAAGCAAAGAGGAGCCAGGCGAGTGGAATTGCAAGAAATTACTTATGTTTTCTTTAGGAGGAAAGTAGATGTTCCACATATCTGATTTATGATTGCTTACTGTGAAAGATTTCTGACTATATTAGCCCCAAACCAGCCTCTATCTCCTGGCTAAGATTTAGAAAGGGCCAAATAGTTGACAAATAGAAATGGCAAGAAATAGGATATATTGGAGAATATGAGGAAGCCATTTGGGGTAAACCTAATTCAGCCTGACTTTGTTTTTCCAAAAGGGCCTGACATGACTGTTGAGCATGCATTGTATATCTGCTTTAAACATTTCCTATGGCAAAAACAAATGCCCTTAAAATAAAGGTGCAACTCCCCCCACACTGGCATTTCTGTAAGGATAAGCATCTCTCCCTAGGCTAGGAACTGATTGCTGTGCTCACCTGTGACCACCCGGCTTGAGACAACAGACCTGTCACCCTGCTGTGTCCACGGAGACAGCAGACCTACTACCTGCTGTGTCCATCAATTGCTGTCGATAGAGCAGTCTTGTGACTATTGTGAAAGGGACATTTCAATCATATGTGAAACATCCTCTTTGAGGGTATATAACCTCTCTGTACACCCCACTTCTTTTGTGCCCCTCCTTCCTTTGGGAAGGAAGGCCCCGGGCCATGGTCCTCACATTTTGGCTCAGAATAAACTCATCCAAATTTTCATTTATTGATTTGTTATGGATTATTTTCATCAACATGGTAAATGTGGCAGAGAGTCCACTAGGAAGGACTTCAATGGTTGGATCGCTTCTTCTAGTACTTTCCAGGGTGAGGGAGACCCTAGAGCAGACAGGGAGCAGAAGGAGCCTTGATTTACCTGTGCCTGAGCTCCTTCTTCAGGCCAAGTGCTGTGTTAGGCACTTTCCATAAGTGGAAAAAGAAAATTAAAAGCCATATTTTTCTATTCATCATTTTACTAGATCACAATTGTGGCTGACCTGTTGCTACAAATCTCAATAGATTTAAAGAAAATAGGAGTAAAAAAGAAGACTTAACCCAAATGACTATGGGAATAGAAAGCCTTGGGCTAGTTCATTATCCTTTGTTTTAAATGTAAGAGAGGAAGTTGAAGAATATTTACAAATCACTTACCATAAAATGGCAAACGAGAAAGAACTTTAGCCAGGTCTGACCAATATTCTTTTGAAATTTTATCTGTACATATTCTAAATTATTAAATTTCTCACTATCTGATTTGCTGGAAAGGATAAACTCTCCTGTGATGGTCTTCCAGTTAAGTACAAATACTTCTTGCTATCTCCTGTAGAATATAACCCTTAACCATATGGTTGCAATTATTGCAAAAGTTTACATTTTTGGTAAGAAATCTCATTTACTTGTTATAAGTTCAAAAAGAAAATGTAATCTATTTAAAAATGTTGTAGAAATCGAATTAATTTACCTCAATTTGAATGTACACACTGTGACAACTAACTCATTGTTTATGACATAGTTAACTTTATTCTGCCACCTGAGTATATATATATGGCAACAATTCACTTGTTAGTGGAAAGCATGAATGCCCCATATTTTGGCTTTTCTTTCTATGCCACCTTGAGCAAAACAAATTAGTGATTCAAACAGATCCATTTCTAATCACATTGTGAAGTTCATTTTGTTGTCCCATGTGTTATTATTTTTAGTCCTTACAAAACCCCTGGGAGAGAAAGGACGTTATCACCAGGGAGATATGTCCTGAGGAAACTTAGCTTAGAGTGGTTAAGCCCTGGTCCAGGGGAACAGGGGAGGTGTCAGAGCCAGGAACCAAAGCTGGATCCGTCTGTTCTCATGACCTGGCTCTTTTCATGTACCATGGTGCCTCCTGAGAATTCTCGCCATTAAGTTCTGTTAAAAGACCTACAGGAAAAGTGTCTGTACTCATAATTCCATTTTCGAGGCTGTAAGCTTAAAGCGTCCTTTATAAATCACAAAAACCAGCAGCTTCGATGTAAGGCTTGTAGGTGGTGGGATGCAGCGGCTATTACTTCTGCTGCTTCGGGGAGATCAGCAGGATTTGGGTTCTGTTCACATTGACTCTTTTGGTTCTTCGCTGAATTGGTAGTCCTGTTGGGGCAGCCATGAAGGTGAATGAGCATCAGTGGACAGCTTGAACAATCTAATTTCCAGTAAGAATTCAGATTGTCTTTCATAAATCCTGCTTCCTTGGCATCACTCTTCTCTGTCTTTTCATCACCAATTTCACTGCCACTGCTTTTGTTCGCTTACTCATTTTCTCTTGCCTGAATGATTGTCAGTTTCCTCAATGATTTTATTACTCCCAGCCCTTCTTGTATATCTACCCTAAGACTGGATTTTCTCATAATCAGAACTCATTCTATTATCACCCTGCTTAAAATCCTTCCATGACTCCCCATTGCTTTCAGGATAAAATATCAGCTCCTTAGGGTCTTGCACAAAGTTCTCCACAACCTTAATTTTCAGATCTCAACTCTCTTGCCATGAACATCCTGTTCTCCAGACGTATCTAAAATACTTACAGAATTCTGGACACGTTGTGTTATTTAATGTCTTCATGCCTCTCTTCATGCTTCATCTTCTTCTTGGAACACCTCTGGGCTCTCCACTCCAAGGTCTATCACTGTCACAACAGGCAACTCTACAGGTATCTGTTTTTATCTGCCCAGCATCCATCCACTTCTGTCCCTATGACAATAGTGGAATTCCGGTGATGCTTCCAGCCATGAGATCTGTTGTATTGATCACAGGAGTGAGTATGTGACCTCAGGCATGGGCAATCACAGAACCTTCTTGAACCTAAGGACTAGCCCAGGGGTGGGCATGTGGACCAAGTCAGGCCAATCAAAGTCTTCCCTGAGATTTTTCATTTGCAAACTATAGAATTTTCTCTTGGATTCTACTTCTACTGCTTTTGTTATGATATTGTTAATAATGTCAAAATATTTAAAATCCTACAAATTAATTGCATAAATGTGGCCCCAGAACTACTTTTGCCTATGTTCCCTGACACACAGAGGAGGCTGAAGAATCAAGCTGATGTTCAGAGTGAACCAGATATGAGAGGTAGTGAGGCCTGGGAGTGTTAAACATCTGAGATTTATCTTTTATTAACCAGTAGACCTGGGCAAAGTTAATGAACTTCCCTAAGCTCTGTATTTTGTAATCTATAAAAATGAGGAAAATAAAAGTAACACTACTTACCTAATAAAGTATGTGAAATAATGCATATAAAGTGCTAACACAGTGCCTAGCACAGAGTAAATGCTCAAAAGATGTTGGTAGTGGGGGCCAGCCTGGTGGTGCAGCAGTTAAGTTCACACGTTCCACTTGGGGGGCCTGGGGTTTACCGGTTCAGATCCTGGATGCAGACCTATGAACTACTTGTCAAGCCATGCTGTGGCAGACGTCCGACATATAAAGTAGAGGAAGATGGGCATGGATGTTAGCTCAAGGCCAGTCTGCCTCAGCAAAAAGAGGAGGATTAGTGGCAGATGTTAGCTCTGGGCTAATCTTCCTCAAAAAAAAAAAAAAAAAAAAATGTTGGTAGGGACTGCCCTTACAGCTAAAGGTAGGAAAGAGGGTCCTCTTCTTTCTCATTCCTTAGTGACCCTGGAGCCTCTCCTGCTGGTGTTTAGGCCTATTTATCCTTGACAGTGGGCTAATTATGGGACCATTTCCCTTTCCTTAGCATCCTCTTGGCACATCTATCAAGCTAATTACCATCTTTTAGCCGCGCACCTTACTCGCCTTTACTTCATTTGTTTGAGACGTTTAAATAACTTAAATCTTAATAAAAATACTTTGCGAACATTTTCATTTAATTGCAATAATATCAAAATATTTAAGGTTCTAAAACGCCTGAGGAGATGGTACCAGTGAAGATGTTTTTTCCCTTACTGGAAATCTAATACATTGTAACACAAAACAATTTTGAGTGTTTTAAGCATCAAATTACCAAGTGGGTATGTTATAGTAAGGGTGTATGTAACAAGGCTATTCTGTATGCAATTCAGCCTACTCAGCACAAGTGCTCCAGGAAGTTGCAATATTTTTCTCTTATTAACAGACTGACCTCATATTTTTATGGGAAAATTGATAAACTTCCCTTCTTGGTGTCCCCTTAGGATGCATATGAATTGTATTTTAAAGTGGGTAGCCAGTAACCTCATTTCATTTCTCTCTTCTATGTCTGACCCAGCTCTTTAAAGAAATGCAGCATCAGCATCTCTCTCATCTTTTTCTTTAGCTTGCCTGAGATCTAAGTGAAATCTCCCAAAAATCCATTGGGGGTGGAAGACACTAATGACCTTCACTATTTCTCTTTAATTTTGACCTGTTTGCCTACCCTGGAGAGCACAGTCATTGGAAAGAGCAGACTGGATGATGGCAAAGTAATAGAAGAACCCTGGACAAAATGAGGGACCTACATCCTAGTCTCGGTTCTACCATTTGCTGTGTGACAAAGAATAAATCCCTTCTCCTTTCTCGGTATCATTTTCCTCATCTATAAAGTCAGAAGCTTTTACTAGAGGATATTTAAGATCCATAACACAGGGATGCTCTATGGCTTAAAGGTAACTTTAATATTTCAGAATTAATATGAATTTGAATTGCTCACTCTTTCCCCCTGTTTAACTTTAAAAACATTGGGGATTGTTTCATTCAGGCTTTGCTAATTGCAAGGAACAGAAACCCATCAGACTAGTCCAGATATAAAAGAAGGTTACTGAAGGACTATCTTGAAGGCATCCCAGGATAGAAAATGAAGTTCTGCCAGGCCACAGGGGAACTAGCTGGCCCGTTCCAGTCTGAGGAGACCTCAAGGATTCTCATGTCACTTCTTTTGGGCATTTACTCCATTTTCCTGCTTCCTTCTGCAGACTGGTTTCTTCTACTTAATTTTTGATTCTTTGCTCCCTCATAATTCTGAGTTGTTGTGACATAACGCCAGCCAATGCTGACCAAACTCTATGACCTTGAACTAAAAGGTTCTATACTTCCCATGATCTAATTTCCTCAGACCTTTAGAGATCTCTTTCTTCCACAGCCTTAAGAAAGGGCCCAGTTTGGGTCAGATGTTCATCCCTGGTCCAATCATTGGTGGCCAGGGGTCATGTGGTGCTCAGAGCCACTCGGTCAGGAGCTGTGGACAGGGCAGTTTCTTTAAAAGGGAATGGGAACAGTGAGACAAGGATGGGCACATCTACAAGAGGCCTAGGACAATCTAGTCCAGGGGTTCTGGGGGTGAGCTAGACCTTTGTATCATTTATCAAAATGCACTGGTGAGATCCAGGTTGGGCAGACACTAATGAGCCTCCTAGTCATTCAAGCACTCACCCATACTCACTGAACTCCTCCATAGAGGGATGACATCTGTGTACTCGGTCATCTACGTGGAATGCCTAGGAGGGGCCTATCACAGAGCGCATGCTCCAGAATTGATGGCTGCTGCTTCTCAAAGAACTTCAATGATATTGTGGAGATGAAATAACCATCTATCCAGTGAAATACAGGAAAAATGAAATGGATCATTGGATTTTAAGGAAGGGAGAACTCATTGGGGGCTGGGGTTGGGGTCAGGAAAATCTTTTCCGGTTTCTGTTGAGCCTTGAGTGGTTGGTAGAATTCATATAAGGTATGGAGAGGGAAGAGTGAGGAATGCATTCAGATTTCAGGACTATAAAAAGGCAGGGAGCCCAGATACCGAGATTTGTGGAGCAGAGAGTAGAGGGTTTGCCTAGTGAGTCGCGGAAGTCCCAACCCTTCAGGATTTAAGAACCTTCCAGGCACGACTCATCAGTTGGTGAAAGGTAGAGCAGCTCCTTGCTTAGGCAGACTCTAAGATGTAGATCGAGAATACCTTGACTCAGAAATACTGTCAGCAACCCAGTTTGCCATGAATCCCATCAATAAGGCTCTTTATGAACCGATGGTAAGATGATTTAAAAGTTTCATTAGTTAAGCACTGAAAAGGTACCTGTAGTCCTACTTCTCAGAAGGAGGAAACCTTGAAGGTAAGTAGAAGCCCTGGGAACGGGAGGGAGCTGGCCAGTGGGCATATTTATGACCTAGAAAGTGGGCTGTAAAGGGCAGAGCTGGTTCTAGCTTGAGACTGTTCTGTTGGGATCTAATAGAGAATGTTGCCAAAAAGCTTTTAAGAATGAAAAAGTGCATTATAAAGGCAAATGTGTGTTCTGTATTGCCAAATGGAAAACTTATTTCTTCTCTAAGTTTCCCCATGACCTAAAACTCTAGTGTATCTTGAGTTTAAAAGCTACTTATATTTACTGGGCCAGCCTGGTGGGGTGGTGGTTAAGTTCGGTGCATTCTGCTTTGGTGGCCTGAGTTCATGGGTTCGGTGACCTGTGTACAAAATAGAGGAAGACTGGCACAGATGTTAGCTCAGGACCAATCTTCCTCAAGCAAAAAGAGGAAGATTGGCGACAGATGTTAGCTCAGAGCCAATCTTCCTCACCGCCCCCCCCCCCCCCCCCCAAAAAAAGCTGTTTGTATTTCTGAGTAAATATAGGATTCACCACCTTGGGGATGATGGAGATGTATACAGTATCACTGCTGTGTCATGCCATTGTGGAACACATGTATCCCCGTGCATCAGTTATCCATTGCTATGTAACAAATTACCCTAAAACTTTGCAGTTTAAAATAATGAACATTTGTTACCTCCCAGTTACTAAGAGTGAGGAATCCAGGAATGGCTTAGTTGAGTGGTTCTGGCTCAGGATCTCAAGCGAGAATGCACTTAAGCTATTGGCCAGGGCTGCAGTTATCTGAAGGTTTGACTGGGGCTGAGGGGTCTGCTTCCAACTCACTCACATAGGTTTTGGCAGGTCTTAATTCTTTGCTGGCTGTTTGCTGGAGACTTCATTTCCTCACCACATGAGCCTCTCATAGATTGCTTGAGTATCTTTATGATACGATAAATGGCTTCTTCTGGATTGACTGATGAGAGAGAGATTGACAATCCCCAAGACTAAAGCCACAGTTTTTTTAGCACCTAGTCTTGGAAGTGACATGCCATTATTTCTGCTGATTGCTGTTGGTCACACAGCCAAATCCTGGTACAATGTGAGAGGCAGGAACCCTTGGGGACCATCTTGGAGGCTGACTATCATACCCTGAACCTTTTTCGCAAGGCAGCTAACTTCTCTGAGCCTCATCTTTCTCTTTACTGAATGAGAATAAAAATACTGGCTAGAGGTGCTAACTTCATGGGCTTTTACTGAACATCTGGTGAAGCGATGGATGACAAAGACCTTTGTAAACTGTGAAATATATTGGATAAAAAATTTGGTGTCACCGACCTGGTGGTGAGGACTGGAAATCAATGGCTGTGGAGAATTCCAGTCCAACAAAGGGAGAAACATGGGCTATTTTAGGCCACACTGCCTTCCCCCACCCACAGACACTCTAAGCTCCCTCTAGGGCATGGCAGATTGAGACCCTGTAGAAGTTGGGGTTAATGTGTTTAATTTTTTGTGTGTGTAATAAACTTTATGTTTCTAAGAAAAATAACTAAAGAAACAAGACTCACTGCAAGGTTTGAAAAGTTTTTAGACATCAACTTGTTCTCACCATACAATTTGTTAACGAGTTGATTGTCCATGAATTAAAAGCATGTGGATTCAATTTTACTGAAATGGTTCATAGCTTGGAAAAATATATTTTGGGTTGCACTGAATGCAAGGACATTGAATAGTGTAGCCTAATAACAAACGTCCCATGTCCTGAGCTCACATACCCTTATTCAGGCCAGCATCAGGGCCTACCAACAGGCAAAATGTTCTTGTCCAAAACCAGCTGGTATCATTTCTCATTTGCATGTGTGGGGCCTGCCTCTTGACATGATCAGAACTGAGTTTAGGAACATCAGTTTGACAGAAATGTGCAAGATTCATTCGAAAGTAGAGGGGCCGGAAGTAATGGTCAACTGGATAATTTCACAGAAATAACCATTCTGGTCAAGCAACTTAAATAGCTGGGAGAAATCTAAAAATCATTTTCTTTGAAGTGTCAAAGAACTAAAAAGATAGTTGGGAACTATCAACTGAGAGCTTGGTCTAGATGAGAAACTAGAAAGATGAGATCATCGTTAAAGACCATTTTGTTTTTGGTGGCATTTGATGAACTTGAAGAGACGTGTTCTGTAAGTGGATTTTCCTTTTGGCTCTCAAGCCCATTTCCAGACTCTGCTCCATACCTCAGGGGGCACAAAGTCTGACAACTACATTTCCAAGACTTCCTTGCCAGCTGACTTGCTGTTAGGTTCTGAGAATGGCAAACACTAGTAGAAAACTGAAAGTAGAGGAAAGGAATGAGAGTGTAAAAATTAACTCATGTTGACCAAGTAAAAACTGCTTTGGCATTCATCAGGCTGACATCACAGCCACAGATAAAGCCAATTGCAAAGTTAATGGGAAAGAATCTTTCTCCAAGGACATGCTCCAGCTCTAAAGCATCATAATGACTTTTTTCTTTAAGTGGCCACTGCTTACCAGTGAAAAATATTTTTCTCTCAAATCACTTGTTGTTTGAACCTATATCAGTAAGAATGAAGCATCTCAGTTTTGCCTGAAGGATCTTAGCCACTTTGATATAGAGAAGTAACCTCAATTTTCAATCCATTTCCAGTTTCAGATAAGTGGTTTCTAGACACAACATGCCACATTTATCTCAATTTTTTAGTTTCTAAGGAAACAGGACCTTGAATCCACTTTACAGTCCAGACATGATGTTGATCCCTTTACTCACAGGCCTGCTTTGTTTTGAGCCTATCCAATCATTTAAATTTCACCTAAGCTCCATCCTTCTCCCGGTACTATAACTCTATTATTTCTGTTGTTTGGTGAGATGCTCTATGGTTCCTCTGGTGTTTCCCTTGCTGCAACAGGTCAATAAATCTGACTTTGTAGGACTATAGTGTTACCCCTGTTGGTCTTATGCTGATGGGCTAATAGAGGAAGAAGCCGTTTTTACACCTCTGACGGCAGCTTTGGTGTTGGCTGCAGCATGAGTGGAGTTAACTCCTGAGCCTCTGGTTGAAGCAGTGGGTCAGTTTCAACAGCAGTGGCAGCAGTAGTGGCAATGGTGTGGGTTAGCGGGCTCCAAACCAGGGCATGAAGCAGCTTCCTGATCTCTGGGTGACTTACCCTTTTTCATTTGTTTCTCCAGTTCCTCCAACATTTTTACAACCAATTCTCTGGTTATGAACAACTAAATTTCTCTCTCCTAGAAATATATAGAGTGTTTCTTTTTTCTTATTGGTCACTAGCTGATACAATATCTGAGCTTCTGAGTTGCACTTTGGCAGTCTTCTGGGATTAGAGAGAAAAGCAGTAGGAATCTAGAATCCATCAAGGATTTCACCCTGGGAGGTAGGGCTAATCAGAAATGAAACAGCCCCCATATGCACCACAGCTTGATTTCCAGTCCTCTGGGTAGATCAAGAGCTTCCAGTCTTGAAATTGGATTAAGATGGTCCTGGACTGCTTAAGCCCCAAAGGCTTCTTAAGTTAATCAGTTTTGGAAAATTCTCAGTCTTATCTTAAATATTGCTTTTGCTTCTCTTTCAGGAATAGCAATTAATTGTGTGTTACATATTCTAACTGCATATTGTGTCTCTTACCTACTCCTCTGTATTTCCCATCCTTTTGTCTGTCCATGTTAATCTGGATAGATTCTTTTAACCTAACTTTCAGTTCAATAATTGCTTTATTTTTCAATTCTAGAATTTCTAAGTTTTTTCCCAAATCTATTGTTACTTTTTTTAGTTTCTATTTCCTTGCTGAACTTTTAAAAATTAGACTTTGTCTACATTTTTGATTTGTATGCTCTCACTAACATACTCAAAATACATAAATCAAAAATTGATAGAACTACAAAGAGAAATAGAAAAAATCTGCAATCATAATGAGATAGGATAAAATATCTCTTTCAGTAATTGATAGAAGCAGACAAAACATTAATAATATAGATGATTTGAACAGCACAACTAATAAAACTACTTCATGCCCATATATAGAACACTGCACTCAACAATCGTAGAATGTATATTATTTTTTAAGCCCACACGGAATATTTACAGAAATTGACCACAGACCTATTGATTTATTAGGGAAGATTAGTACCAAAGATGTCAGTTCTTCTAAATGCCTCTACAGAGTGAATGCAATCCTCATCAAAATACCAGCCAGATATTTTCCAGAACCTGACAAGCTGATTCTAAAATTTGTGCTAAAATTAAAGACTGAGAATATTCAAGACACTCTTGAAGAAAAAAACTTTGGAAAACTTGGCCTACTCACTATTGAGACTTATAAATTTATAGGAAATAAGATAGTGTGATATTGGCAAAAGGACTGAAAAACAGACCAATGGAACAGAAGATGATCCAGATATTTATTGACATATGTATGGACATTTGACTTGTGACAAAGGTGATCATAGATTACTAGGCAAAGAACGTCTTTGCAATAAATAATGCTGGGGTAATTGGATGTTCATATAGACAAAAGTGAAATAGGACCCTTTTCTCACACTTATAAAAAACAATTCCAGGTAGATGCAGATCTAGTGTGAATGGCAAAGCATACAAGCTTTTATAAGGTAATATAGGTTAATGTCTTCAAGACCTTGGGGTGTGGAAAATCAGGACTCAAAAAACTCTAACCATAAAATAAAGGATTGATATATTTGACTACATTAAAGTTAAGATCTTTTGCTCATCAAAAGACAAATAATGAGAGACAAAAGGCAAACCACAGGGTGGGAGAATATTTTCATAACACATATAACAAGTAAAAGGTTCGTATCTAGGATGTATTTCAAAACCCCTTCAGATTAATAATAAAAATACACGTTATCCAAGAGAATACTAGGAAAAAAACAACAATTTATTGTCTAGCTTCTATCACTAGAATGTAATTTCAGTGAGGACAAGACATTTTTGTCTGTTTTGTCTGATGTACCCTAATGCCTAGGACAGTGCCTGGCACATAATTATTGCTCAGTAAATATTTATTGAATATTCTCTTTTAACTCTCATAGCAAACCTGTAGGTGAAGGATTACTATTATTCTTAGATTACAGTGAGAAAATAGAGGCTCAGGGAGCTCGTAAATGGCTAGCCTGGGTTCACTAGGTAGTAGATCATAAGGTCAATACCTTCCGATGTCAAAGCCCACTTTATTCCCTTGTCCTACCTGCACCTCTTTACAGTGCTGCTAATGGCCAGTCATGGGGAGCCAGGTAAAAGTATTTCAAAGGGAAATAATTCAGGCCCCGGGTGACTTACACTTTTCACAGAGGGCTACACCGAGCCAATGCCAATGGCTCAAAAACCTGGAGATGGACATAATCTTCTTCAGTGAAATTGTACATCCCATTCATCTAATTTAACAGTTTCCAGATGAAGTGGTTCCCACAGGGGATGGCGCTTGGTAGTCTCCATTCCGCAGGGTAAAGGCAGAGGCTTTTTTCTCTGGTTTAGCCAATTTGTTCATTCCTGATGAGACAAGCAAAATGAAAACCAAGGCATTCTTCAACTGCCAACATTCAAAAGGCTCCACTAAGAGCTATCTCCCTTTGTCATTACTCAGCACTGCCAGTCTTGGTTGTCAGAAGCTTCTGGGCTCGATGTATAATAAACGCAAAATAGATTATTGGAACTATGAGACCTTATATTCATTTATTCATTCTTAGATTTAAACAATGTGATAAAGGACAAAAGCTCATGAAAATGCCAACCATTTATCTCGAGTTCCATGTATGCCAATCTGCGCTTTACAAAGTCAGCCACAACAGCAAAGTGCAGCAAGCTGACTTATAAACCCCAGTATCTGGCACAGAGAATGGATATGCTCCAGTGCTCCTAAACAGAAGATGGAGAGACTCCTATGAACAGCCAAGTTAATGAAATGATCTTTGAAAGAAACCAGTAGCACACTTTTTATTTTTGCAGGGAGGATTTTTTTTTTCAGTGTCTAAGGGAAATTAGTCCTAGACATTTTGAGAGTCATGCAAGAAAGATGCTCCCTTTGCTTTCACAGAAATTCAAAGATGTTACTGCCATGCTAAGCATCAAATCAGATTTGTTGCTTGATTAAAGAATAGGGCTATCTTGTGTCTTTGTTCATATATTTTCCATCTATTACCACTCTTCCTTTCACTTTCCAAAACCTTTTCCATTCTTCAGGGCCCATCTTCCTTGCTCTATGGTTTAATATTTCCTGCTTCCTTGGGTCAGGTGGTTGGGAGAATAAGAAATTGTGGCTGGGTATTGCTGGAACAGAGCCGTTGACCTATCTAGGTAGTTAGCCACCAAGCAATGTGACCAGCAGTCCAAAATATAATGGCTCGAAACCTGATTTCCCTGGCATTGCTATCCACAGATATTGATCACTTGGTTGTGTCATGCCCAACAGTCTCTGATCTGTGGTGATCCTTCTAGATAGATGGCTACCAGTGTCTTGGTTTCAAGGTCCCCAAGTTGAACGTACAGGAAGAGATTCTGCAAGGATGCTGACAAGATTGGTAGATTTGTCAAGTTACCAAGGATAGTGGGTTGAATGTTGGCCCAAAGATATGTCTAGGTTCTAATCCGTGGACTCTATGAAAGTGACCTTTTTGGAGAAAGGCTTTTTGCAGATGTAATTAAGTTAATGATTTTGAGATGATATCATCCAAGATTATCCAGGTAGGCCCTAAATCCAATGACAAGTGTCCTTACAAGAGACACACAGAGGAAAGGACACAGAGAGGAGGAGGCCGTGTGAAGATAGAAGTAGCAATTGAACTGATGCAGCCACAGGTCCAGGGATGCCTACAGCTACCAGAAGCTGGAATAGACAAAGAACACAATCTCTCCTAGAGACTCTGGAGGAAATGTGGCCTTACTGACACCCTGACTTGAGGCTGCTGACCTCCAGAACTGTGAGAGAATGAATTTATGTGTTTTTAAGCCACCCAGTTTGTGGTAATTTGTTATAGCTGCCCTAGGAAACTGATACACCAGGCTGTGGGACTCAGACTCAAGCCAGGCTACAAGCTCACCAGGGACCAGGTAAAACTAATAACCAGGACTGAAAGAAGCCCAGTTATAGGGATGAGACCTTCAAAAGAGGACCAGATATAGAGGAGATGCTGAAGATCAATGAATGCCTGGTTGGCCAGGAACTCATCTAGGCCATAAGACTAACTTCAAACATCCCACTGATGGGAATATGGTCTATGTTAGAACAACAAGCTCAGTTATTGTTGATGAAAGCAAATGACGTTTCCCAAACTATGAGTCACTACCCATTAGTTGGTTGTGAAATCAACTAAGTGAGAGACAATAGTGGGATTTTTTTGCTTTTGTTTTTGTTTTTAAAGAATGGAATAAAGAACATCAGATTGCATGACACATGGTCAGGGTAAGGATTTGTATCAGTAGGATACTGTCAGGAAACAGATGACATTCAAATTGAATAAATGGAGGAGAGTTTAATAAAAAGACTATTTGCAAAGGCAGAAGCTGCAAGAGATGATGCAGAATCTGGGCTTAGGAATAGCAGGAGACCTTATCATTCCTAGGCCTGAAGAGGTAAAGAGACAGAGAGCTTCTAGAATACTGTAAGGAGAGGGCTACCTGACAGGAGCTGTGATCTTCAGGAGAGGAAGGCAGACATCCCACAGCAGGCTGGCAGGTGGGAACTAGGACAAAAAATGCCCAATTCCAATCCCCTCCCGCCACCCACATCTCCTGCTGGTGCCTCCATTGGCCAAACTCACCTTTGGCTGAAGAGCAAGAGAGTCTAGTGGTATGGCACATGCATGAGTTGGAGAAGGGTGGAAAGTGGATCAAGAAGAGCAAAAGGAACAAATCCCAAACAGCACTGTTTCTTGGTGCTTTTGGATGTGAGTTCTGAGTTGCAATAGAAAGTATTTTTCTTACTGTGCATTGTGGTCAAAAAGTGGAGAAAAACTGGGATAATGGAAGGAATTGTCCTAGAGCTGCAAGCTGAAGATTTTCAGAAACTTGCAGTCTTCCTTGTAACTCCAAACAATAGAGATACCTCCTTGTATAGGATTCTGTGGCTCCTACTGCTCATTGTGACCCTTGGTTATATTTTATTTGGCACCTATTTTATGTTATTGTTTAAAATTCTTTGTTTCAGATTCATAGATCAGATCTCCCCATGATATTCTAAATTCCTTGAGGGAAGAAGCAGGGTCATGGGCTTTTATGTCACCTCTGGCACAGTGCTCAGGGGATAGTGATGCTGGTCACCCCATAGACATCTAATTACATATGAACTGGAGAAGACCAAATTGCCTTCTGGTCTTTCAATCAAACCTGGTGCTCCAGACTTTGGTTCACTCTGAGGAAGATAGAATGAGTTGAACTTAAAATCTCATTTCTCCTAAGAAAAGTTTCATTTTAATGGGCACTAAGGCTGTAAGCTAAAGCCAAAACTCATTTGGAGTTACTAGACTCATTGCAACGCTCACAGGATCCATCTTTGAATTTTTCCCCTTAGGCTCTGGTGTTCTTATCTGAACTGCAAACCCAGAAACCATCCAGACCGTCCCTTTCCAATTGTATTTCTGAGCATCTCAGTTCTCGACAGAGCTGAAGCATGTAAAAGAAAGCTCTGAACCTGGAAAATAGATGTTCTATATCCTAGTCCTGGTTTTTGTCAGTAAATATTTGGGGAATCTTGAGCAAGTAAACTTGCACCATCTCATCATCAAAGCCACAGGGAGATACTGTGATGCTAAAGAGAAGTGGCAAATGTGGGTTTTGAGATTCAGAAAGGAAAGTGCCAAGGATACAGATGCAAGCCTTTTTCTATCTTAAATTCCTTAAAAGAAGCCAAGTTTACTTCCAGTCTCCTTCAAATTCTTCTCCACTCCTTCACAAATTACACACACACACACACACACACGTACACACACACACCCAGGAAGATCTCACTGACCACTGGTGGGGTGGACATCAAGTTGTCTTCAGTGGAAGCATGAGTGAATGTGAAATCAGACTTGGCCTGAGGAAAGCTACTCCCAAGTCATTACTAGTTTTTCCATATACACATATTGGGTTTGGAAGAAGCCATGTGGATTCTAATAACACTGAACAGGGAGGAAGTGGAATAGGGCTCAGGATATATGTTTTATATTCCTTTCTTTTGGTGAAAATTGATATTAAGGGGTTTTGAAAAACACACTGTTGGTTCAGAAAATTTTAAAAAACTGTGTATTTTTCAAAGCCCTTTAACATCTCTTGTCCTCAAGAGTGAGTAGATGGGAAAGATATTACTGTCTGTTATGGGTTGAATTGTGTCCCCCCCAAAAAATGTATTGAAGTCCTGACTGCTGGTATGTGTGACTATGACCGTATTTGGAAACAGCATCTTTGCAGATGTAATCAAGTTAAGATGAAGTCATATTTGATTAGGGTGGTCCCTAAATTAGTATGACCGGGGTCCTTACAAGAAGAGGAGGACAGACACACACAGAGGGGGAGGATGGGGAGAGACACAGGGAGAATGCCACGTGACAATGGAGGCAGAGAGTGGAGGGAAGCATCTATAGGTGCAGGAATGCCAAGGATTGTCAGTGGTCACCAGAAGCTGGGAGAGAGGCATGGAACAGATTCTGCCTTAGAACCATCGGAAGAAACTAAGCATGCTGACCCCTTGGGTTGCAGTTTCTATCCCCCAGAACTACGAAAGAATACATTTCTGTTGTTTTCAGACACCCAGTTTGTGGTACTTTGTTCCGGCAGCCTTAGCACACTAATGTACTATCTCACTTTATAACTGAGGAATATGAGGTACTTTTAGCCACTACCAGCTTCTGTATAACTTTTATGATCTCTACTCTGAATGTTTCAAAAGTTACGGACTTTAACATTTTATGATATGGCATAATGTGTCTGGCATATATTATATATTTGACACTTTTTATTATACTACCTGGTTTTCTCTTCTGAAAAATGTTGGGGCTGGATTTGATGCTCTCAGAATCCCTTTGAGTCTATTCTCTGATCCTAATACCCTGCTTCACAAAATCTCTGGGAAAGAAGCTTGTTAAAAATGAGGTCAGATAAGCAGAGAGTTGGAGAGTGACCTGTTTCAAACTTTGTCTCCTAGAAACTGAAGTCATTGGATGCAAAAACTCTTAGTGATGCTGAGATTTGTGAAAGTCCGTGGCTGAGGGAGAGGCTCTGACAACAGGGAGCGTCTGGTCCCATTGAGGAAAGACAGGGAGCAAGATGCGGGGAGATGAAACCATGACAGACAGAGAGAGGCATAAAAAAGCCCTTCTTCAGAGATGCTGCCTGCCCCTCTCCCAAAGGGCCCAACACGTTTTTAAAGAACAGGTGACAGGTTGCCTTAGGGACTCTCAGAGCCAGACTCAAGGTAGAAGCTTGGCTCAGATCCTTTATCCTCCCTCTGAAAAGCTGCCCTCAGTCCCTTGGAGTCTGCTTCCAGTCATACTGCCACAGCTTGTTGGCTCTTGTTTTCTTTCACTCCTTTTTTCTTTTTCAGAAGCTCCTCACAGGAACGGTTTGGCAGGCGGCTCGGGGCCCTGCTGTGATGGCCAGTCTAACAGGCTTGTCGCACTGATTGATTAAACACGACAGGCGACCGGCGACAAGAGTGTGAAAATTCCTTGCTCTGATTGTCCTAAGGGTCTGGCACACTAATGAATGGGGTCTGATGACAGCCCAGCTTCTCGAGTGCCTCCTCTTTCCCCAATCTGGGTGACTCTTCTGTTTTGAATACATCTCGGAGAGCAGTACAGAGTTCTCAGCAGGATCTGGTGCAATGGGGCCAGAAAGATTTTTTTAGCCCAGTTTTGCTCTCAAACCCTCTCTGTACAGTTTATGGGCAGAAGGTGATTCCACCTCAATCAGGTACTGCCACCAAAGTCACCTGCTGGTAAGAAATAGGGAAGAGTAAGCTTCTTAAGTCCCAGATATTTAGGCCTGGTGTTCCAAACTGGGACCAAACTGGGAACCTCTGAGAGTCCTCTGGGAAGACCTGGGGGTGTAACTTCTTCCAGCAAGATCATCTGTTCATGGCTTAGTTTAGGAGATTGGGTTACAGTAGGCCAGTTATAAGGACCTGGCTATACGATGAGAACTGTCTTAGTAGCTGCTGTGGATTGAATTGTGTCCCCCAAAAATATATGTTGAAGATTAATCCCTGGTATCTGTGAATGTGACCTTATTTGGAAATAGAGTCTTTATAGATGTAATCAAGTTAAGATAAGGTCCCCATTGATTAAGGTGAACCTTAAATCCAATATGACTGATGTCCTTATAAGAAAGGGAAATTTGGACACAGATACTCAGGGAAGAAGGCCATGTGAAGATGGAGGCCGAGATTGCAGTCATGTGCCTACCAGCTAAGGAATGCCAAGGATCGCCAGCAACCACCAGAAGCTAGGAAAGAGGCATGGAACAAATTCTCCCTTATAGTCCTCAGAGGGAACCGACTCACTTTGATTTCAGACTTCTAGTCTCCAGAACTGTAAGAGAATAAATTTATTTTGTTTTAAGCCTCCTAGTTTGTGATAATTTGTTACGAATTAGGAAACACACACGGTAACCAAGCTAATCTAATGTGGAACCACTGAGGTGCTGGTTGGGTCCTTCTTGCATACCCTCTGCATGCGGGTAGGACTAGTTTCAAAGATTAGTAAAGGACTGAACCAAAAAATCTGATAATCATCATATGTTCTCAACTGATATGTGTGGCTGGGGTGCTATGAGGTAGATTCAACGTGTGTGTTGGTACATATTATAATTAACAAGACACTATTACCAAATGTATGTGTGTGCCATAATTACCAAGACAAGATACATTTGCGAACGGACTGGGGAAATTTGATGTGCTCTTTCTATACCCCTCTTCCCTGTCCTTTAATGCACAGAATTCTAATTCCTCATTCTCCCACCCCAACTCCCTCATCTTTCCCAACACACAGATTAAGAAACGCTGTATAAGAGGAATGTAGGGGCAAAGAGATGAGGAGGTCACTGCATAGTTCACAGTTCATCTGATACCCTGTCTTAGTGAGGGAAATGCTAGATGATGTAACAAACAAACCCTAAAATGTTAATGTGTTACATAGTAAAAGTTCTTTTCTCACTAATGTTCCATGTAGGCGTTCCTGGACAGCAGGCTGATCTCCTCCACATGGTGATTCAGGGACCCAGGCTCCTTCCATCTTGTGGCTTACATCCTTGATGGCCTTGGAGTTTTGCGCTCTAGGCTTCTGAGGAAAGGGGGTTTGTGAAAGTATCATGTACTTCTCAAAAACCATGGCTTGAAGTGAAAAATATCACTTCCATCATATTCTGTTGGAAAGACAGACACATGGCCTCACCTGGAAGAACTGGGGTTGTGCTAGGAAATGTGGTATCTGGCTGTGTTTACCTTCCAACAACAATCCTCCTACAGATGGACACAGGGTTTTGGTGGTCAGCTATCCATCTCTGTCACAGTCTCTCATGTACTTCTCAGAAATTTCACATCATAGATCTTCGAAATTTCCCCCTACTCTGAATTTTTATATAATTAGTAATAGAATTGGGATCTAGCTACAGTGAAAAAAGGCAAAACATTCTGAGTAAGACCTGTGTATGAATCCTGACTCCAACATTTAATAATTGTGTAAATCTTGGGCAATTTACCTAAATTCTTGGAGCTTCAATTTTCAGATTTATAAAATAGGGATAATATTTCTTTATAAATTTAATGATTGGAGATGACATATATAAAGGACTTGGCATGTAATAAGTGCTTACTAAATAGTAGCTTTTATTTTAATTTCAATAAAATCAATGCCAATGGACTTTTATCAATTAACATGTTATTGTCAAACTCAAAATTTTCTTGAGTTTCAGATGTTTTTTCTGTAACCTAAGTTAGTGTCCACTTAGTCATAGAGGGTTAGAGTTAGAAGGCCCTTGGAGATCATCATATTTGATTTCTGGAGACATTGAATGACTTATTCAAGGTCATAGAGGTAATTAGTGTGAGAGATAAGACTAAATCTTAAGTCTTTTCACTTGTAGTTCAGTGTGCTATCCGTTTTACATTATATTTACCAAAAATTGAGCATGCCAGAACTGTAGCTTCCATGTTGGAACTTTGTTTGGGTATGATTTTTGAGCTAGCTGTCGTTTTCCTGAGTTCTTTGTCACTTTTAGTATTATGGTGCAAGAATTAGTTTCAAATAATGAATTTTGTTGTTTCCAGAGAGGTTATTTCTACCTAGCTATTAAAATGTGTCTTTCAGTACATTTTCTCCTCAAAAAAGGACGTGGAAAATAGCTTCTCTAAATGCCATATTTTGAACCAATGTTTTCCTTCTTGCTCCTCTCTTTCCAAACCATTGGGCCTCCTTTCTTTCAATGGTTTTCTGACTATTAAAACATATCATCTCTGTATGTTTGTGTGCGTGTTTTCTCACCTGGTAAATATATCATAATATTCTATATTGAAAATCCCAAATGACTCAGTGACATTGTTTTGAGAGAACTGAATTTCTGACAAACATTACTAATAAAGCTCCAGCTCTGACTGTGTGCTCATGTGTTGAATATTAGTGACCTGGATCCAGCACTGTCCTTCCTTTTTTCTCTAAGGGGTGGTCTTTGCCAACCCCAGTAGGGAGGGTTTAACAACCAGAAAATATGATCTTACTGCCTTGTGTGGCTTGAGGAGGTCTGAAGTTCCTCTACAACCCAAGACAACTGGGCGAGGGTCCTTTCCCACCTCCTCAGACTTCACCAGATCAAATACTCTAGGCTGTGGGCAAATACAAAGGACTCAGAATTAGAGACCTAGAGGGTCAGAATGTCAGAGACTAGACTTGTCTCCAGCAGGACTAAATAATCTATACCATGCTTCCAAAGGGTGGTTCATGTTTAGACCTTTGAATGGAGGATACTTCATGAATGTTCTCTCTCTCTGTTTCTTCCCTGTTTCATGCATCCCCCCCTTTGAAATTCATCAATCTGGATCTTTCTACCCTCAGCTTCATCAAAGGCCTTCTCCCTCCCATCCCATCCCCAGAGGCAATGGTGAGATCCTTGGTCCCTTCATTCCTTATAAATTAAAATGCTTCATTCTTTGGCCAGATACTCATAGAGTGCTCCTTGGCTTAGCTGTAATAGATTGGGAAGAGTGAGTTCTGGTCCCAATAACTACAGCCCACTTCCTCATTGTTCACTTAGGAGGCAAGCACATTTGACCAAAGTGAGAGATCTAAAAGATAACACAGTCTAATTATCACAGAAAGAATGGAGAGTCCTAGAGTTAACATGGATTTAACCTAGCATGTTTTGAAATATTAAACCCTAGCATTATTGCGTTATAGAGAATTTGACTTATTCCTAGGCCCAACTGGCCTTATAGGGCTTTCCCCACTCCACTTACTAAATATCTGGAACACTCATATTGCTAGCAGTTCAGAAAATGAGGCACTAGTTCTGCTTATTCTCTTCTATTCAAATATACCTATATCCTTAAATATGGGGATCTGTGTCCAGGTTATTTCCACTTCATTCACCGCAAGAGAATACAAAAAAGTATAAGGCATGGATTAATAACTTGAATTTATAACTAGATTGGGAGAGTGTATTAGTTATGACTCTTACTGTTACAAGTGATGGAAAGTCAACTGAGAAGAAAAAAGGATTAATTCATGTAAATGTTAAGTTCAAGGGGCATATATTTAGCTCCAGGCATAGCTAGATCCAGGGGTATCAAGCAATATTCTCTCTCTCTTCCCATATCTCAGCTCTGCTTGTCTTGCTCTGGCTTTCTTCATGTGTTAGCATCACGGCTGCTGGCAGTCCCAGGGCTACACTGAACCCTCATGGACATTGGCTCCAGAAATGATCCTGGCTTAGGGTTCTCTTAATTCCAGAACCACTCACTGAGGAGGGGGGAATTTCACTGATTAGCTAAATCTGGGTCCTATGTCCAACCTTGGGTGGTGGAGGGTGGGTGTTTGGTACCACTCCAACCATAAAGATCAAGCAGAATTACTTTAGAATGGGGGAAAAGACGTTTGTTGTGGGAAAGAATGCTGTATAGATAAAGTAGCTCCACATGTCCACTCTAGGAAGTGTGCTGTTCTAATGGGAAACAATTAATGCACAATACCAGACAGTGTAATTAAATACCAAAGTGCAGAACGCAGAATGCAGTGTGGAAGGAGCTCCTAAAAAGGGGGAAATCATAGAGAGATGAGGGGAATCAGAGATTGTTTCATACAGAGGTGCTGTCTATCTGGATTTCAGAGAACGCTTTCAGACAGATAGTGCTTAATAAGAGAAATGAAGATGCAGACAGGAAAACAGAGTGGGGAAGCCCGAGAGAGTGAGAATTCCTGTCAAGACACCAGCATGGCTCACCTAAAACAAAGGATGGTCTCACACCACTCCTTCCCTTCAGAGTTTGTTTTTCAGGAAATTTGCCTATGATGTTTTACTCCTCAGTGCTCCTTTGGCTTCCCCAAGACTGAATCAAAGCTCTGTTTGCATCCGGGGAATCTGATCCCTATTAAATGGAGGAGGTTTTGGTGACTGGAGATGAAAGGAGTAGAGAGGCTTCAGGACTAGCCTTCTCCATTGGCAAAGCAGAGGCCCACCTGGGAGGAACGGAGGTCCCTTCCTCCTCAAACCCCTCCTTACCTGCTGACAGATGCTTGAAATTGCATCAAGAAGATAATGCTTATGAAATGGTTCATGTGCCCGTTCCTGGATAGAGGGGCTTTGTGACAAATTCTTTTGTTATGGTGTTTATGAATGAGATTAGATCCTTGGAAGGTCAGATTGATAAGGTGAGTAAAGGGCTGAAATGAAATAAACACCGGAAATGAAAGGTGGGTGTCTAAGGGAGTGGGAGAAGGAGTTCAGAAACAGGAGGAAGAGTTAGTCAGGGACAAACTGCCTACTGTACAGACCATGAGCTGGTGCTGATGCCATGGGGAGGAGTGTTGGGCGCCTGACAAATCCGTGTCCTTCTGTGTTGTCATATGGTAGAAACTCCTCTTACAACTCTTATTCTGGAAGGCAATGTAAATATTTATTTGTAGGCACATCACATTTGACATGCTGTGGGTGTGTGTGTTGTGTGTTATGTTTTCTCGAGAACCGTATGACCTTTTGCTCTTAGTGTCATGTTATGCTCAGGGAGGTGTGTTCTCTCTCTTGTCCACAACACATGCCTATAAGTGACAGGAATAAGCAGACCGAGCTGCAGAGTGGGAGGGCAGCTGTGGATCTCTGGCCTGCTTTAGGTATGATCACAAGAAAGGCTTTGCCCCTGGGGGGCCTTTGCGGCTTACTCTGGGCTGCACTCCCATGTTTATTTTGGGAGCAATGGAGACTCAGAGCCCAGCATGACACTTGCATGACAATTTATTTTTAAGTTACATAAATATGTAACTCCTTTAGCAAGATATCAAAGCTTTTCGGGTATATTTTATAATGAGCTACCAGCACCCTTTCTCTCTCTGAAATAAGCTAGATTACATTTTAATGCAATTTGCATTAATGATTGCATTTTAATTCAATTATTAAACCGTTGCTGGCATGTAAGACATGCTCCCAATGGCCGTCTGTTTCAAAACCATGCCAGGAGGCCCGTTACAGGGACCGCATAGTGAGTGCTTCCCACTGAGGCTGACTCAGAGCTAATATCCTCTTTCTCACTTCTTGAGACATTCATTCCTAGTTCTCCTTCTTGTTATGAGCCTTCGTTTCTAATGTTGCAAATGGAAACCCTGGTAGAGCAGGAGAAAAAATAAAAGGCAGAATGATGGAAGTAGGTGTTTTTGAATAGCTTTCTGTGGTGGAGAGTATGAACTTGAGAATTAGATATGGGTGGTGCGTTCAATTTCAAGACCAGTCACTTGTTGCTAATTCCTTGGGCAAACTTTTTAACTTTTCTGAGCTTTCTTATTTGTAAAATGAGGATAATACTTTCTTCCTCATCTGGCTGTTAAAAAACTGAAAAGACGCTGTATATAAGGCATCAACAAGGTAGTAGTCACTTAATAAGTGTTAGGTCCCTCCTTTACTTAAAGTAAAGGCAGGAATCTTCCAGCTTGTGAAAGAGAAACATTTATTTATTTTGGGGAGTAGTGTATCAGTCAGGACAGGTTAGATTATACTGCAGAAACAAACAATCCCAAAATCTCAGTGATTTACAAAAACAAAGGCTTACATATTGTTCATGCTACAGGTTTATTGTGGGTCATTTGCATCTTTCTTCCCACTGTGGGATCCAGGAGGATGGAATGGCATCTCCCTGGGACCTACTAATCATGGCGGCAGAGGGGAAAAACTAATGAACCGTGAGCTGGCTCTTTTACCCAAAGTGGCACATATCACTTTGCCCACATTTCATTGGCCAAATCAAGTCACATGGCTAAACATGATATTAATGGGGTAGAGAAGTATAATTCTTTATCACTTTCTGGCTAATGGGGCTGACTTGTTGAGAACATAAGCTAAAAGTGTGGTTATGAGCGGGGATGCTGAATGAGAATCACCTACAGAGCTTTTAAAAAACACACATGACAGGGGCTGGCCAAGTGGCATAGTGATTAGGTTCACATGCTCTGCTTTGGTGGCCTGGGGTTTGCTGGTTTGGATCCTGGGTGCGGACTTAGGCACTGCTTACCAACTCATGCTGTGGCAGGTGTACCACATATAAAACAGAGGAGGATGGGCACAGATGTTAGCTTAGGGCCAATCTTCCTCAGCAAAAAGAGGAGGATTGGCAGCAGATGTTAGCTCAAGGCTAATCTTCCTCAAATAAATAAATAAATACACATGACAAAATGCTAATAAATCAAAATCTTGTGGTAGGTACAGGAATACACATTTTTGTTACTTTTTTTAGGTGACACTGGTATGCATCCTCTGGTTAACAACCACTGTGCTAAAAGATTAAGGTTGATCGAAAAATCAAGAAAATTATTAAACTGATTAGCTTTGAAGGGAAATGTTGAATAGAGAGGACTCTGCCTTTTCCTCTAAGTCTTGCAAGTCTCTTTCTTTATTCTTTTTCCTGTTATACTTCTACTGAATTGTTCCACAGTCTCCTTATTTATAATTTAGGAAGCAGGTGAGTTGAATACTTTATATTTCTCCAAGGAAAATAAAGAACTAGGTTTCTTTTTTATTTGTTTGTGGCCTTCCATTGACTTTTGAATGGGTCAATGGTTCACGATGGAAAACAGCATCACCACCTTTGACTTAAATCTTTCTGAGATGCATGAGGATGGATATGGAGGCAGGGTCTGGCCTTGATTAGCCATTTGCTTTGGGTACTACCCTCCACGTGCTATATAGAAAGTCTTCAGTTAACTTTTCATTCCTTTGTGAGTCGATCAAGAATATTGAGTTTACCTCCCCAGCATACTCATTTTTTCGTGTGATGCAAAATAAGGTTATGAAAGAAAACCACTGGGTGTGGGCATAGAAGGGAGAAAGGCACAAGAAAGCAAAAGAGCAAAGGAGCACGTCTAAATTAAGCACCCTCACCCCAGATTGCCTTTGGATGATGACGTTTCTTTAATCTTCATTAATGGCATCCTCCAGTCCCACATGTTCCTTTGATCAAAAAGGGGCTTGAGTCAGCACCTCTCCACATACTGGGAAAAAGACCCAGAGCATATGCCCTCCCTTGATGGCGGTTTAGTAAAGATATCTTACTCAGGGAAGGGGGTTGCCAGCATCTACTTTCTTGGATCCAAGAAACACATAGAAATTCAAGACTACAAAGAACTCTCAATGGGATTCTTTGAGTCAATGTGACTTACTCCCAGGCTGATGCTTCTTCTGGAGTTTGGGTTATTCTTCCATTACAGAAAATGAGAAGCTGAATTACAGAAAGTTCTAGCAAGTGTTCTAATACCTTTAGAAGTCGGGGGCATGCAAATCTCAGAATAATGGTCTAGCATTACTTTTTTCTTGCATCCTTCACAATTGTCTCTCTTTGTGTGTTCAAACGCCTGGGGAGTGCCTGACAGGGCTGACCCTGTGTGTTGGCAGAGCTCTCTCCACTGGGGTTTCAGAGCAGCAGAGAGGCCCCTCAACTCGCCATGTACACTGCCAGGTAAATGCCTGACAGCTGGAATTCCACTGGCTGAAATATTTTTTGGCTTAAGGTTTCAGTTTTTGTTAAATTGCAAATGCCTCTAGGAGGAGTCAAATCTCATTTTATGTGGTGTGTGTGTGTTTTGTGAAAATAAAATGTAGTGCTCTGCAAATTATAATAACGCTCTACAAATGCTTGCTGATTTTTTTCCTGGGCGTGTGACGTAGATGGCTCGCTCCTCTTCCATAATGTAGATTCATCACTGGGAAGTAGCTGCCTAAAGTCTACCTTCTATCATACTGTCTTATATCTAAGTGTGTCCATGTTCTAGCCAATAAAATGTGATTAGAAATTGTCAAGCAGAGTACTGTGCACTGGTTCCCAATGTCGAGGGAGAACTCCAACTACATGGAAGCTAGCAAAGACCATCACAATCCACCTGGAATAGAAGTCCAAATACTTCTGCCTACTACATCTTAGTACTGGAGTTACCAAGGAGAACACAACATTGTCAAGTACTGGATGGAACACTTACTCACATAGAAAGAGGCAGAGCAAGATCAGCTCCAATAATGGGCGTTGTTCTCCTGACCGGTGATTCTCTCTTGGCAGCTGATGCTGAGCAATTGGCCTACCCACACCCCTGCAGTGGAAGGAATCCACAGACTCTGAGAGGTCAAAAGAGGCAGGGCTGGAGGACTTTTTAAAGGTGTGTAAAAACGTTGAGGTTTGAGTGTAGCCATAGGGTCTTAGCAGATCTGAATAAGCCATGGCTTTATCCAACAAATATTCATTGATAAAAGAGATAGAAATCAGCCATGTAAAACAGGAGTTTCTACATGGTAAGTACCAGAATTCAAAGGAGCTCAAAGCAGAGACATCAACTGCAGACTTGAGAAGTGACCTCAAACTAAGTTCTGAAAAGTGAATAGGATATAAGCAGATAAAGGAAGGGATGAATAGGGTGAGTGAACGTACTGACCTGTGGAAAGGGAAGTTTCTCTCAAGCCACCTGCATCTTCTCTCTTGGGCCTGGGGAGAAAACATGTGCTGTGGGGGAGAGACTCCCTGGACTGAGGTCAGTCAACACCAGAGAATGGACCCATCCCTCTCTCATGCTGCTAACTAGAGCTGACACTGTACTCAAGTCCTTGCACAATGGTCCTCAGACATCTTTCCCTAGACAGCTGTGCGTTGGTGAAAGGTGAGCTCATGGCCCTGAGGTGGGAACTCTGATAGAGCTCCTGTGGAGTGTAGGACTGAGTAAATAACCCTCAGTCAGCCCACACAGGACCCTAACTCTTTACAGGAAGCCTAATTCATTAGGACCATATCCATTGACTCAGGTTTGGGGTGATGATTGGATGACACTGGGGACCTGAGCCTCAGAATTGGGGAGCAGGTTTCTGTTTGCTCTAGGTCTTTTCCCAATGTATAGTCAGCCAGACCTGCCACCCCTGCTGAGATAGCTGCCTGTTTGGACCACACTTATAGCTTTAGTTTTGCTCATACGAGTGTCTACTTCTGACCGCTCACTGACTGCCTACACATCCCAAGTACATGTTAGACCCCAGGCTTCTTTACTGTCTTCTGGCCTGGATTTTATCAGAGACAGAAGAAGCTCATCTCTTTCCCCTGGTCTCACTTCCTTGTCTCTCTTCCCCCTCGATGGGCCCACGTGAATCACCAATATGCTTCCTAGCCTGATCTACCATCAAGCAGAGTTAGGAAGTGTTTGTCCCAGAGACTCCAGCATTAGGAAAGGTGAAATCTTTCTTTGTTTTCATTGCAGTGTTTCTCATGCATTCGCCCTTCCTCATCCATGTGAACGCGATCATTGGATACTTCATTTACTCAAAGGGATAAATGACAGAAAAATTAAAGAAGCATCTTATACCACGTTCTTAGCAGGTACAAAAGCCTTAATGCAAAGGTGTCAGAGTGGAAGTTCTGGCTTTTGCCAGCTGGTGGGGAAGATTTTTGTGGTATTGTGTTAGGAATTTCCCTTTCCTTTAGGAATCATATCTCATAGTTTGAATGCCAGAAGAAGGTCTTCATAAAGTGAGTGATTGTGCCTTGAAATTCAGCAGAGAAATGGAATGGAGATCTGGAGGAGTAGGACCTGGAGAGTGTCTATTTGCTTTTTATTTTGCAAAAATAGACTAAACTAGAGAATATGTGTATGCCAGTGGGAATGAGCCAGGAGAGAGGGAATAAGTAATGATGAAGAAGAGGGGGGACAATTTAAGGGACAAAGTCCGTGAGTAGCAAGGGGCAATGGTATCATGAGTACAAGTGTAGGAACTGGCCTTTGATGGGAGGAGGGACAATTCTTTCCTTGTGTCAGGGAAGAAGGAAGAGAATTAGGGTGGATATTAGGTAGCTGGGTAGATTACACAGTGGGAAGATACAGCTGCTTCTATCTGGTTGCTTTTAGTCTCTCAATGCCTTCTGGGTGATATCGAGTGCTGAGTGTGGGGTTGGTGACTGGGGAGCATGCATTGGGGATTTGAAGATAGAGAAAAAGATGTAAAAAGCCTCCAGGGAATGTACTAGGGACCTTTAGTAGGATTGCAGGACAATGCTGAGTGCTTACTTGGTATTTGTGTCATTAAGTTAAGGTGATTTGACATAAAAATATGTGTTTCTTTTTCTAGAAACGTTTGGCTGTTGGAAAGAAGGTTCAGAGCATGTGGATATTTCAGTTTGACAAGGCTTGTGGTTTTCTAGGTGTGTACAAAGTAGAGAAAGGGCAATGGAACTAAAGATGTTTTGGAATGATTCTAGTTTGGACTTCAGGCTGGGTAAAGAGGGAAGAAAGATAAGGGGGGAGGTGATAGAGAGTGAAACAGTAATGGGTTCAATGGATTAGAAGTTTCACTAGGTTGAAGAATTGTTAAAATTAATTTGAAAATTGTGAAGTATTGTAAAATAGCCAATATAAAGCACGTAATATAGAGTCTGGCACACAATGAATATATTATTATTATTATTTTGTTATTTTGAAAGGAATTTTGCATTGCAAATATTGTGCCAAATAAACCTTGACATGTAGCTTTTAAGTTAGTGAGTGTGTTTAAGAAAATATCCTTATAGTATCTTTGCAGCAAAGAGAACAGCTGCACCCAATCAGTGAGTATTGACCTGAGGGTGCGCCCAGAGCTCTGAGGACCCTTAGCAACACTGGGCGTAAAGGGACAGTGAGGCATGAAGTCGTCGAATGTTTTATGGGAAAACCCATGAAAACTTCAAGCCTTCTATAATACTGATTAAGAATAATTTAAATCATTCATATTTTATTAGAAAATGTCAGTGGTTAAGAGTTAATCAATTTCAAATTGATTTTATTTGTGTAAACTTGGCATTTTAGAAAGCGAATTTATTGCTCACAGTTACCTCTTCCGATGTGAAATTACTGCGATATTAGCAGTAAATGAACTCTGATTGACTCTATATCATTAATCAAATATTCCTAGATTGAACTCCTAACAATGTCTTATAAGATTAAACAAAAGGACCCAGAGGATGCTGGCAGCTTTTCAAGGCCTCAACCAGGAGGAGGAGACGGTGACCCTAGAGGACATTTGCTATTTGTTTTTTGACTGCCTAGAGTCTGAAACCCCCTCCTATGTTTGAGGAGTCCCCTACCTCATGAGTCATGGTAGGAAGCAGAATCATCCTTCTACTAGAGAAGGTGGCAGTTGAAAAGGCCAGATCCTTCCCTGGTCTCCTCCGAAGCTAGAGTGGGTGTGTGACTGAGGCTCAATCAATCAGACACCCCTAGCCCAGACTTTGACTCATTGCTGATGATTGCAGTTGAGGCAATGGTGGGAGCAACTCCAGGTCTAAAGCCAGTGGTAGGGGATGTGCAAGGGGGCATCCAGTGTTCTTCAGTCGTATCAGAGGTGTCACTATGCGTCAGTCGTAAGTAGGATGACCATACATCTTGGTTTGCCTAAGACAGTCCTAGTTTATGCCTGTCATCTTGTATAATCATTGATAGTAACCCCCTTCACTTTCAAAACTGTTCCAGTTTGGAAAATAAATAATATAGCCATCTCAGCTCTAATCAAAATCCCTTAGGAGCTGGCCCGGTGGCGCAGCAGTTAAGTTTGCACTTCCGCATCTCAGCGGCCTGGGGTTCGCCGGTTCGGATCTCGGGTGTGGACATGGCACCGCTTGGCATGCCATGCTGTGGGAGGCGTCCCACATATAAAGTAGAGGAAGGTGGGCACGGATGTTAGCTCAGGGCCAGGCTTCCTCAGCAAAAAGAGGAGGATTGGCAGCAGATGTTAGCTCAGGGCTAATCTTCCTCAAAAAAAAAAAAAAAAAAAAAAAAGAGAGAAAAAAAATCCCTTATATCTTCATCCTCTTCTCAGATTGTTCCCTTCACCTTCTTGCTTTGAAATTGGGCTTTTTCCTGAGCACATTTCTTTATTTGCATCTCTCTGTAGTAGTGGCTGTTTTACCTCCTACACTCCTCATTCTTTGCCTGGAAGGAGAGTATATGTCTTCCTTGTGATCCTTGCTTCTTAGAACCACTTCCAAATCATTCCCTGTTTCTCCATGACCCTCTGGACCCAAAGAAAATCATGTCATCTGACTCTGTGACTATGTTGTAGTCACCTACAGACCCCTTGCTCCTTGACGATTTCAGTCCTTGACAGTGTCTTAATCTCCACCCCTCTTCCTGTGAATATTCTGGGTGATTTCAATATCCAAGACTATCCTTCTTCTGCTGGCCCCTTGTTTCCTCCAAGGATCTTGTCTTCCACCACCTCAGCCACTCATTCCTGCGATCATGTTCTAGACTTGATTTTACTAATAATTGTGTTCCATTTTCAAGCATTCTGCTCTCCAACTACTGCCTATTATCTTTCCAGTTCACTCTTCCTACCACTCTATTCCAACAATTTTTTGACTCCACCAAGACCTCTAGTGTAAAAATTCTATCACTTTCTCACCACCTATCCCCTTCTCATGTCTCATTTATTGTCTTTATGGGCTTGAATCCAATGGTTTATTATTATCTTCATTCCCTTGTGTACACTATCAACTCCCTTTATCCTTCTCCTTCTGCATTACTTGTCTGGCAAAACCTTAACCCTAATTCTATCCAGTGGCAAGCTTGAGATCAGGCTAGATGAAACCACACAATCATGCTGTGATAGAAACAGTTAATTTTCTGCTTCTATAACCATTTCTCTCTTTTTTCCTTAGTAGTAGCCCATCTGAATTTTAGCTGGATTCATGGTTGTATGGGAAAAACTTCTTCCCATTGAGATGTAAGCAGAAGTGGTTTATGCAGTTTTAGGGAAATGGTCTTAAAGGAAGGGTATATGTGTGTGAACTCCCTTAACCTTTTTCCTTCCAGTTGGCTGGAACGTGGATGTGAGTGCTGGAGCCTGAATAGCTGCCTTGGGCAATATGGCGGCAGGTTAAGGTTGTAGCGTTGGGTCCTAGTGATCTTGCTGTCATGTAGGTCTAGAGGCCCTGTCTCTGAATTCCACGTAAGAGAGAAACGAACTTCTATGTTTGTGTGTAGGAGGAATACTGGCTCCCAAAGACCTCCATTCCCTAATGCCCCAAATCTATGAATATGTTCCCTTACATTGGCAAAAGGGACTTTGCAGGTGTGGTTAGTTAAGGGCATTGAGATGGTAAGATAATCCTGTATTCTCCAGGTGAGCCCAATATAATCACATGGGTCTTTAAAAGCTGAGAACCTTTCCCAGCTGTAATCAGGCCGAGAGAAAGTTGTGAGGATGGAAGCAGGGTCAGAGATACAATGTTGCTGGCTTTGAAGATGGAGGAAGAGGGCCTCATGAGACAAGGGATGCAGAGGGTCTTTAGAAGCTGGAAAAGCCAAGGAAATTGATTCTCCATTAGAGCATCCAGAGAGGGAGGCAGGCCCATCAACACCTAGAGTTTAGCCCTCAAAACCCATTTTGGGACTTTTGACCTACCTAATTGTAAGATAATAAATTTGCATTGTTGTAAGCCACTAAATTTGTGGTAATTTGTAATGTCAGTGATGGAACACTAAAACACTTGGTTAATACATTGTTATTTTGTGTTTTCATGTTACAACTATATTTAATCTCAAATAATAATCACACTGAAAAGTTTTAATTGAATACAAGACCATCGTCCTCAAGTGGGTTCCTGAAACTACCTAGATGTCCTACTACATTTCCCTAATTAATTCATCATTCCACTCTTCCAAGTGCCACTTGCTCACCTTTTCTCCATTCTTCAAACCTCTATCATCTCCTCCCCAAATCTTACTCTCAGCCAATGACCTTGCTACTTATTTCACTTAGAAAATAGAAGCAAGCAAAGGGGAAGCCCTTCATACTCCTACCACCAAATTTACTAAACTACTCATGGTTCACCCATTTAGTTAGCCATCTTTCCTTGGTAATGGACTAACTACATGCTCCCTTAGTCCAGACCTTTCACATGTGCACTGGATTCCATCCCCTCACTCCTTCTCCAAGACATTGCTCGTTCAATTATACCCTCTTGCTCCAGCATCATCAACATTTTCCTTCTATTGAGTCATTTCTGCCCTTTTTTGCTAGGCTTTCTGCTTTGACATGGAAAGGAAGAAATGATAGAGGGTGTGTGTGTGTGTATCTGTGCAGGGGCGAGCTATCTATGAATCTTAGTATTTATTCTCTGAAGCCTTAACTGTAAAATCAATTCAAATCAGCGGATATGTATTTATAATCTATAAAATGCATATTTATTTAGTAAGGAGTTATGAGGTTATAAAGCAATGTAAGTACTTATCACAAGTCCTAGATTATCCAGAGAAGTTCTGATATAAAATACTTTTACTCACTATTTCCATAACTATGTCCATCCCTGTCAGCCTAAACAACGAATTTTGGGTTCAAAAATAGTTAAATCACATAAGAACTATCTCTGTCTTTGAATTTATTTGGGAATATCACGCATGAAATGCTGAAGGATAAAAGACGCAGCATGAGGAGGCAGCCCCACGTGAATGGGTGGGATTTGAGGGTAGAAGAATCTGGTTTGCCTGGAGTGGCAGAGCTTCTCCTGTCCAGTCCTGAGTGTGACCAGTGCTAAGAGTGGGTGGTTTTGGTTGAAGTGCTGTGGCTTGGCTAAAATTGTCCTGCAGTGTAGGCAGGTATCCAGCTTTGTTAAAAGCTGCCATTGGTCCTCCAAAGTGGTGGCACCATTTTATACTCCCACTGGCAACGTATGAGCGTTCCACTTATTCTACATCCCTGCCAACACTCACATTTTCAGTCATTATTAATTTTAGCCATTCTGGTGGATATGTAGTGGTATCTAAGTATCATTTTAATTTGCATTTCCCTGATGAAAAATTATATTGAGTACCTTTTTATAGATTTTTTGGCCATTTGTATATCTTCTTTTGTGAAGTGCTTGTTAAAATCTTTTGCCTATTTCTATGGGGTTGTTCGTCTCCTTATAATTGGTTTGTAGGAATTCCTTATTTTCTGGATACAAATCCTTTGTCACACATAAGCCTGGAATGCTTCTGAACACAAATAACAGAACTCGATTAGTAGTGACTTAAGCAGTAACAACATCAAGTATCTGATAAAACAAAAAGTCCAGAGCCAGGCAGCCCTTGGCTTCCTCAGCAGATCTGCCATCCTTAGCAGTTTGACTTTTTCTGCTTGTGTTTATAACCTCATGGCTACAAAACGGCTGTCATTGCTTCAGGCATTATGCCTGCATTTGAAGGCAAGACACAGTGGGGGCAGCCAGGGAGGCAACATGAAGAGGTTCTTAGATGATTCCTCCTTCTTTCAATGGAGATCAAAATTGTTTCTCAGAGGTGCTCCCAAACTTCCTTTTATTTCTGATCGGCCAGAATTAGGTATCCTACACACATACCAGCAACAGGAAGGCTGGAAAATGAGCACGAGGCAATGATTTACTGCACTATAGCCATGACTGGATTCAACAGTCGTGATTTGTGCCCTGGGCTGGGCACATTGCATGAGCACAGGTACTATTAGTCAAAAGAAAGGAATGACTGCTGGGTAGGCAGCTGGCATGCAATGTTAAAACCACAAAGCTGTATGTTATATTCTGATGCAGTGAGGGATCTTTTGGAAAATTCTAAGAGGCCTTGGTAAGCTTATGGACAATATAGAGGAATCAGAAAAAGAAGTTAGAAAAACAAGTCCCTTGACTTAAATGTGTAAAACAACAACACAAACTCCCATTAAATATCTGATCTCAGAGAAGCCCTACTGGCTTGAAGAGCTGAACCAAGTTGTTAGTTCTGATCACATTTTATTGCTGCAAAAGGAAGGCAGAATTCATAACTACATTGTCCAAGGGGACAAAGCCAGATGAGGTCCCATAGGAGTATTGAAGGCAAGTAGAAGTTAAAGGTCCATGCCTTAGCCTGGGTTTCCTCTGAAAGTAGATTTTAGGTAGTATATTTGGGAAGTGATCCCTGGAAACAGGAGTGAGGGACTGAGGAGAGTGAAATGAAGGGGGAAGGCAATGCAGAAGCATGTTAAGAGTTGGTGATTTCTGTGGGTGGCTGGCTTTTGATTATGCTGTGAGCCTCTAAGGGGTTGAATGGAATATGTGGCAGAATTGTTTTCCAAGTGTAGCCCTAGAACTAGCTGCATTGGCATCACCTTGACTGTGTTATACCTGCAAATTGATGGGCCCCGCTCTGACCTCCTGAATCAGAATGCCTGGTAGGGAGGGGGCCAGGATACTGAATGTTAACAAACTCCTTAGGTGATTCTTATGCATGTCCGTATTTGAGAACCAGAGGTCCGCTCCACCCAGAGAGCATTTATCAATTGGCTCACATCTCCCAGTGGTCAAATCATGTGGGGTTAACTCCCTTCTACTTTCAGGTTATTCATGCATTGTGCACCCCTCACGACCTATCAGAGAAGCCACTGGTAGAAAGCAAGAGCTTTCCAGTGCAGCTGAGGCAGGGCCCATCAATGAACACTCATAGGACGCTGGTTTCCATCAATGACTGGAGTAGAACGAAGGCCAAAAGAATGTGGCACAAGAGATGTCTGGAGAGGACAGCAAGAATAGGCCAGTTTAGATCATAACAGCTCCTTCAACACTGAAACTTTGTGGAGGAAGACAGGAAAGCACTTTCTAAAGTATTAAGCTCTTTATAAAGGGCCTTAAGCTCCAAGAAGGAAATACACTGTGTAATTGCATGGGACTTTAGCGTACAGAAAACATTAACAAGACACATGAGCAACAATAGCTACTTATGCTGTAGTACATCCTTGAGGCAGGTGGAGTATTTCCATCTGCTGAAAATGGCCTCAGTGATGTCTCCTTATTGGGATCAAGTTAAAGAGAATGGATTTTTCACTTTATTGGGGAAGAGCTTCTCAACCGAAGATATTCATCAGCCCTCCCTCGGATTCTTTGGGAATTTAAATCTGTGCGGTTTTCCATCTCTATTTCCTTTCATATTGCCCCAGGAAAACCTCTACTTCTTTGCCAGCCACTCCTTCCCTTCCAATTGTCTCCTTTGACTCTAAAAATGTCACTGGTGGTCATGATCTGATTTGGATTATTTGAAAAAAGAAAAAAAAAAAAAGCCTGGTGAGACTGGAATTAATATGAGCTGGTGGGGCAAGGATGATTATCTCAGATGTGGGATGGAGAGATTCATCCCGCCAAGTCATTTTGAGCAGTGTTTGATTCAACACAAGAAATTTCAGATTTTTATTTAGAAATATTATTAGGCTGGAGAGGCAGTAACATGAGCTGCAAAGACTGAGAGAGAACATGTTTGTGACTTTTTCTGCTACGGGTGGGAGGTACTTTAAAACTCAATTTAAAAAGTTACAGCCACTGTGATGGGGATTTTAGGACTGCGTGTGCATAGACATTTCCCTGGGGACAAATGGTCAAACTTTCTCTTATTTTCCCTATGTTAGGTCTTCGATTCCAGTGTACTCGTGAACACTAATTGTATCTGGTGATGACACTTCCTGTGTTCCCATTGCTGCTGACTGAAAGTGCCCACTACACAGGTCGTGGCATGGACTGACTTAGTGTCTGACAAAGAGTAATAGTGCCTTTCTAGCTCCCTTTGAAAGAAAAGATGGTGGGATTCTAGGAAGAAACAATTCTCCATTGGAGGAAAACTCTTAGATTCAGCTCCCTAAAACATATCTTTTATCTTGTTTCTACTCAATTCTGTGCATCTCAAATAGAATAGTCCAGGTGCCAGCCTGGGCCTCTACCCCCAGGATCTAGGTAAAATTAATCCCAAACTTTGCACATTATAGAGCTCCCAAGGATGTCCATGGCCTGTGAGTTGACACACAGGATGAAATTGTCAAATCAGACTCGTGCCAAGCAGAGATCTTATCCAGTATCGAATTATGCTAATTCATTTCCAGGATGCAGGCAATTAATAGGCAAGAGAGCCCTGGGACATCAAGGGTGGCTCCACAAATCCTTCCTTTGCTGGTTGGAGAAGCCCCTCTGGCCCAGAATAGATGAGGCCTCTAAGAGAGATTGACAGAGATCCTCCCACAAAAATATCTTCACTTTACACCCAGACGGTGGTACAGGCCAAGTGTCATTCCCCAGGGGCCAGGCCCCGTACACATGGGTTCTACTCACTGTCAGTAATCCTTAGCCAAGACACTCGCTAAGGGCATTTCAGAGACGGAGTCTTCTCTCAGCTCTCTTCTTTCTGAGTTTCAACTTCCCTTTGGGATGCCATTCCACTCATCACTGGTTCCCTTCTCTTCTTGCCCTCTAGGAAGTAAGTAGCATCTCTTTAGAGCTGTAGTCAGAACAGAGATGAATCTCATTCTTTCTGTTCCTTTGATCACAACTGAGAAAAGTCAGTTTTCAAAATGGACCATTCGTTTACAAATGAAACAGAGACATACAGGAAAAATATTAGAAATGAGAAAACAAGTTTGCAAAATCCAGTTTTCTGAAATTACCTTTTCTAGGTCATCCCCTGGCTCACAGGCTCTTTCACCTCCCCAGTGCTGTCCTAGGAAACAGAGCCCACCACAGTCTAGCCTCCAAGGCTGGCCTCCTCCCCAGCACCAGCTTACCTCCACGTTCAGGGCTCCATCGAATGGCCCACAGGTCAAATAGTGCAGGTCTTGCTGTCTGGACCCCTCAAGCCTCACAGTCAAGGTGGCAGAGAGTCGCTCACCTTGCTGTCGTTTGTTTGTCTGGGACTAGGTGGCCCTCTGGGAAGTTGTCTTTCTAAGGAGCAGTCCCCCTTCCCTATTTATAGGCAAATCCATTGAGACTGAAGTAATGAATGACCTTGACATTCCAATGCCACGCTTCCTATACACAGAGAATCCATTGGAACCTAAAAACAACCAAGAATTTTATGCTAAAATAAAAATAAAAATGTTACCTAAATGGCTGCAGCAGAAGAAACTTTATCTGGGAATCTAAACATTACAGTCTCTGAGCATTGAAATTATTCTAAAAGAATTTAGAAATGACTTTCTCTATTTTAAATCACATCATTGCCATAATTCCAGATTCATTTTATAGCCTCGTTCCTCCAGGCTGTGATTGATCAGTCTATGATTCCACAGTCCTTCAATCCGACAGACGTTTTGGCAAGCAAATACTCTTTTTGAATAATAATGTAAAAATATAAATTATCCTTCTTCCTTAATTCTACAACGTAAGTAAATTACAAAACTGGACTGGATCTCAGCTCTGTTTGGTTCCAAATTTGGTTTAAAGTTTAGTTAAATCCAAAAGTGCTACCAAAAGAGACCACTGTGACTAGCAATAATTAGTAAATACCCCAGATACTTTTGGGAGGGTTGCTGTTTTGTCTTAACAGTTACTTACTCCCCAGTGTGAATTAATATATTTCATCCTTTCTTTATAGTCGGTTTGAAGGAAGAGGGAGAAGACAGTGACACATAAAGGACTGAGGGACGTTAAATCTGACTGCCATCTTTTTGCAGGTGTTTTCACAGGTTATCACAATGCCTTTAATCTGCAATCATATCGCAAATGTAAAATTGCAGGAGCCCCCCAAAAATATTGATGTAGCTTTGACACTTCTCTCCCTTAGTGGGTTCAGAAAGCAGGTTTTTCCTTGCTAATTCATGACACAGGGTGATGAAGAAGTGAATTCAGTTTCTTCTCTAGCATCTCAACCTGGGAATAAGATTTCTAGCAATGCATTGTTTTTACTTTGATTTCAGCAGATCAAAATATTTTACGGGTCTTGTGGATTTTGGTAGAACACGATTTTTATCCTGAGAATTTCCTGTGAATATTTGAGGCTGAGTCTGCTCTAGGAGACTCACAGCCTGGCCCCGCCTGGGGATGTGCAGGGAGAGACGCCGACAATGACAGGCTCAGACACACCAGGACACAGGCCCCCAGCTGCCCAGCCCATGAAGGTATTGGAAGTCCTAAATTCTATTGGCGAAAACTCATTACTCTCTGTGCTCAGTTCTCTATAGGAAAGAAGGTATGAGCTCAGCCTTCTGGGAACAGGAAAAGAAGTCTGTCTTGGAGAGCACTGACAGATTAATGTGTTTCCACGGAGACCCTACATGATGTCAGTTGTGCTGGACTTGTTCAGAATTTGCAGTCAGGTTCTTGTCCCATTCATTTCCTGATCAAACACAACCAGGCTTCTTCCATCAGGGAAGTCAGAGGTTCCATCAATGACAGATTGCCTGGGTGGGACTCGGGTAAGTGAGAGGAACAGGACTAAACTTCCTCTTGGCTGACGGCTATGATGAATGCTTGGGGCCTAAGAGCAGATTGGAGAGATGGAGGTGCTGATCAGAAGGGAAAATAGCACTTTTCTGGGCCTGGACCAGGAGGCTTCTCTCCTGTGGTGAAGGAGGGGAAACAACCTCAGCCTCAGTTAATACTTGAATTCTGCAATAACTTTTATGTAAGCAGAAAAATCACTTGTACACCATTTTTTGTTTAACTTCTTGGCAAACATAAAATTTCTATTTTTAAACATCATTTGTACCATTTTTGTGAGTCTCCAAAATTTTTTGTTTTCAAACTCAGGGAGTCTCTTAAAAATAGTCACTAACAGAGAGGCTAACCCTATGGCATAGTAGTTAAGTTCAGCACACTCCACTTCAGTGGCCTGGGTTCATGGGTTCGGATCCCAGGCACAGATCTACACCACTCATCAGCCATGCTGTGGTAGTGACCCACATATACAGTGGAGGAAGGTTAACACAGATGCCAGCTCAGGGCTAATCTTCTTCAGCAAAAAACAAAACAAAACAAAACAAAAACCTCACTAACAGAAATAACCCAAACCTAATTTTTTAATATTATGGTTTAAACATTTTTTTTCAGACAAATTCTGAAACTTTGAAAGCTTAGTTCCAAGGAAAAAGTGAACATATCAGGGATCAAGGAATAAAAATAGTAAGAAGGAACAAAAAAGGACAGCAAGATGATAAATACAAGATCGCTAATGATGAGTCCTTTTGCTGGAGTGTGTTTTAACTGTAAATGACTCTCAGGGGCAGTGTTTATGGAGAAAAAAATTCTGGGCTATAAGTCTGTAGGTTGTGTCATGCCTTCATAACTAGTTGTGTGACCATTTTATCTGAGTCTTAACTTCTTTATTTGTGAATGACAGAGTTAGTCTATATGATCACATACTACATCTCTTCTCACATACTAGAAATCTGGGCAATTCCTTTTACTTTGCATTTAAGATAGCACAAATTTTGAAAAGGTTTTACATTTAATTTAATTTAAATCTAAGAAAATACTTAGCTGTATTTAATCCACCAGTTTAATTTCAGTTGAAATTAAAAACCTCTTAGCTGGGTTATGTCCTTTTGATTTCTCATGACCCTTGACTTGAACAGTACCTGATCAGGTAGGATGTTGCGCTATGTGAGTGGAGGTGGAACTATGGAGTCATTAGCTGCTTAGGGCTTCCTTCAAGGAAGTCGGACAGTGCAGGGCCCATTCTCTCATTCAAACCATGGTACATCCTACTGGCTCTTGAGTTAGATATCAATCCTAGAATTCACCTCTTTGACACAGGGCCAGAATAGCCAGATACCTGCCATTCTTTCCCTTTCTCTGACCTAACTGTGATGACACTGGAATGGGACCAGAGCATATCTTTCCAGAGGAGATGCACCATATAAGAAGATAAATCAGCAGATTAGCTTTGTGACAGGCATCCCTCCCAGAGGAGAAAACATTGCCAATAGTCTTCCACATTACCATTTACCAATAACAATAAGCCAGGTAGGCTTCCTTTAGGAATACAGTCCTTAGAATCACTTAGAGGGGCGAGACCTTGGCTGGAAGTTAGACCGGGTCCCCAGTCCTGTTGATGGATCAACTTGAAGAAGTCCCTTCTCGTGTGTGGGTCCACGTCGTTGCCCCCCACCCCCCAACAAGGAAATGAGGAAGTTGGACTATTTCAACATTTTTCTAACTACATCAACATTTTCCAAAGAGTGTTACACTCAAAGAGTTGTTTGTTGTTATAAGAAAAAAAGGGTTCCATGGTTAAACATTTGGGAAACAGCACGCGAAGCAATGTTAAGTTTTCTCTACTACAGAACGTCTCACAGTCTCCATTATGCAGGTGTGTATTTGACTCGCTGATAAGGGAGTGAAATGAAGCTTTCTCCATATTTGCTTTAAAATTGTCCTTTTTTTTTGTGGAGGAGCATATCTTATGACAATAGAGTTCACCAAGGTTCTTTCAGCTTTATGAATCCCATTGTGAAAGAACACACTAATCGTTTTAGAGGATGGGTTGGAATGTCCATCAGCGTGCAGGGAAGATCCACATTCTCTGGGAAGCCACTCTGTAAATGTCACTGTTTTCCAACAGGAACCTTCTATTCTACTCCATTCAACAGAGAAAATATTGTCTCTGACCAACTGAAAAGGGAATCATCAAAGAGTGTGCTTCCAACTCATTTGATGCAAGTTTCCCTGACTTTTGTTAACTCCTTCTCTTCCATATAATGATTTTTTTACTCCATTTCCTGAAACGCAACCTTATGTAAAAGTCAATATATGAAAATCCAAACACATAAAGCATAAAAATGAAAGGAGAGCTATTCATATAACAGAGGAATTCTTTATTTTACAGAATAATTCCTCCGAATCTATTTTAAAGAAAAAGAAATTTGGAGATACTGAAAGAAATTCATTGGTTTCATAATTTTTGCTAAGTTTTGCAGCATTTATTAGTCTTTTAGTAACGTTAACCTTGAAAAGTATTTTCTTAGACACCTCTGTTTGTCCTCAGGTTGGGACTGATGCCTTGATTGCCTTCACTCACTCCATTGAACATCAGTGGGCTGATGTAGCACATCTAGCCTTAGAAATGGCGCATCTCCTCTCACGCTGCCACTGGCCACCTCCCAAGACTCCCTGCTGGTCAAGGAGGACTTTCCCACCAGCAAGGACCACTGTTGAACACAGACAAGCTCCAGCTAGAACGTCATTATTCATTTTCCCAGTTTTGCTTGCAGCTTGGAGACTTTATTTATTTGCAGAAATTATCATCCTCCATTGAAAACAAATCTTTGGCTATCAATTTTTTATCGTGCATCTGAAACAGACGTTCTATTTTGCCAGCTGTACAAATTGCTAAGACATTTTCCCCCCTGCTTGGGAAAACAGATTCTACTCCAGACAGCTACAATGAATCAAGATCTACACAAACTTGATTTTAAAGGTGTTTCCTGCTTTGTTAACCCAATCATTGTGAAGATAAAAGGAACAGGTGGATCGTTGATATGTTGGAAAAAAGCATTAACTTTCTTGTAAGGGTGATTTGCCACTTCAGGTGTAATTAGGCCACTTACACACTTATCTTCCTTAGTCAATGGACTGGGAAGTCTTTATCCTTATCATGAGTGATGTGGTTCAAAGAGAATCTCAGCTCTGAGTGGAGATGCCCTTTCAGTGCAAGGTAATTCCTGCTGGGCTGCTAGACATTTTAATCTCCAGACTTTACCAACAGCCTGGTTTATGTACCCCTAGAAGACTATCACCTCTGAAATATTTCTTCCATCCCTCATTAGGTAGAATTTGACATCTTTGGTGACTCTTTCTTTGCATGGTGGATGGGTAAGCAATACGTTTTTATAAATTCAGGGGAGGAGTAACCAATTAAAACACCAAATCCTGAGAGTGAATGTTCTTTTTTGGATCATCTTATGCTAGTTGTTTGAGAAAAGAGAATGCAGTATGTAGTAAGGGGTACAGAGGAGACCAAGACATCCTTGCATCTCACCCATATATACTCTGTCTGTAGGTCAGGCTTGAGGGGAGATTCAGATGAAGAAAGACACGTATGCTTGGCTAATTTCTCCCAGGATAGTGAAGCGTAGTGACCTGTCCTGGGGAGCAGGGATTCTGATCCTGGCCGTGGCTCTGCTGCTCTAACCAGCTCTGTGATCATGGGGATCAATCAACCTCTCAGTTTTCTCATGGTAAAATGGGGACCTATGCCCGCCTTGCTTGGATACTCAGAATGCTGGTGGTCGTTGTGTTTCTGCGGAGATAATGGGTTTGAAAGTTACAGATTATGATAATTAATGTGGGCATGGGACATGATTTTTTCTTAGCTTCTTTCATATTCTGCTTGACTTCTAAGGAAAGAGCACAGATATTAGATTGGACACACCTGAGTTTGAATTCTGGTTTTTGTTCATTATTCAGTTTCCTCATCTATAAAACAGAGATAGTGACATCTGTTTCACAGTGTTGTCATGAAGACGGCAAATCCTACTGCTTTTAATCACATTATCTGGAGTGATGACAAGCAATATTTTCCCAGCATCTTTCTTCTCCCTTCTGTGTTTCAGTGGCAAAGGCAGCTTCATCAACTCTTTCACAGGTCATTTATGGCACTTAATTGTTAGGTTGCTGCTTTATAAGAAAACATTGAATTGTGACATCTTCACATTTTCTGCTACTTTGTTTCTTTGCTGTTTGGCATATAAAATTACCTCATCATGTAATCTTTTTGTAGACATTTTAAGCAATAATTATGTATCCAAATTTACGTTAAAATTTAACTGCAGGTTAAAACCATAATGAGACATCAACAGAATGTAAAAAAACAAAAATAAAAAACAACCCCACTCCCCACCTCACACAATGAAAAGTGAACAACCAACTAAACCAAAACCAAAACCAAATCTGACAATACTGAGTTTTGGCAAGGATGTGAAGCTACTGGAATTCTTATACACTCTGGGTGGGAATGCAAATCAGTACAACCATTTTGGAAAACTGTTAGGTAGTACTGAGGAAAGCTGAACATACGCCTACCTTGTGACCCACAAATAAATGCGTATGTGCACCAAAAATGTACAAGGATGTTCTCAGCAACTTTATTTACAATAACCAGAAATTGGTAACAATCCAATGTCCATTAATAACAGGCTCAATCAATTGTGGTGCATTCATACAATGGGATACCGTACAGCAATGAGGGGCAGTGGGAAGCTCCCCTGATGCTGGTGATGTTTTATATCTTGATCTCAGCGATAGTTATATGGGGATATTCATTTTATAAAAAATTATCCAACTGTACACTTAAGATCTCTGCATATTTTTGTACTTCAGTAAAAAGTTTACTGAATAAATATCTATGTCATCAAAAAAATTCAATGCCAGTTGGCTAGAAATTTTCTTTAGGCCATCATTGAAAGACACATCAAAATTTCAGAAGTCCTAAAATATAGAAAAAGAAAAATGTGCTCACAATTCAGTGCTCATGTATTCATGCATTTATATATTGTTTTTAGTGAGGTGTAATTTACAAACAAAAATGCACAGATATTAAGTGTACAATTCAATACATTTTGATACATGTATACATTCATGTAATTTTAAACCCCAGTCAAGACATACAATATTTCCATCACCACTTCAAGTTTCCTTGTGCTTTCCATCAATAGCCTACCTCCTATCTCCAGAGGAAACCAACTGTTCTTAATTATATCACATTAGGTTAGTTTTGCTTATCCTTGAGCATCTTACAAATAGAATAAGGCAGTGTATATATTTTTGTGTCCGGGTTCTTCACTTAGCATTGTTTTTGATATTTATCCAAATTGTTGGCTGCACCTGTAGCTAATTTTTTATTTTATTAATATACCATAATTTATTTTTCAATTTCTCTGTTGTGGGATATTTGGGTTGTTTCCAGTTCAGAGTTGTTTATGAATAAAACTGCTATCAAGATTCTTGTACAAGTTTTTCTTGAAATATGTGTACTGTCTAAGAAATCTTTGCTTATCTCTGGATCATAAAGATAGTTTCTTATGTTTTCTTTCAGAAGTTTTATTGTTTTCTCTTTTATGTGTGTATCTATTATCTATGTCAAATTAATTTTTATGTATAGTGTGGGGTAGGGATCAAGGTTCACTTTTTTCCCTATGGTTATCCAGTTGTTCCAGCTCCATTTCTTAAAAAACCCCTTTTCTTTCTCCTTTTGATTACTTTGCATCATTTGCTGAAAATCGATGAGCCATACATGTGTAGATCAATTTTAAGACTTTCTATTCAGTCCCATTGATCTCCTTATTTACTCTCATGCCAATAAAATACCGTTTTAATTACTATAGCTGTAGAATAAGAATTGAAATTATGTAGCGAGTATTTATTTCTTTATTTTCGTCTTTACGTAATACCAATGCATTTATGGACCTCTCTACAATGGAGATAAACTGCTTCTAGTGTCCTCTATGGTGACTTGATTTTATGTTAGGTGAACAATAATCACTTAGATTGCAGAAGCCTTTCAGGTAATGTACCTTAAAATACAGAACTATCTATGCTACTCAATAAGTTTATGAACAATAGTAAATGAATTTCTTATGGATCTGTTGACATTTCTGCCCTTATGGAGGTGGTTCCGAGTAGTAACTCTGACCATATTAAATCGTGGCTTTGGGGATGTATTAATTGATGAATGTTCTTTATTTACATTTTGGACCCCAATATCACTTTTAGCACATTGGTTGTCCCAAATCTCCCTCTTTCCCCCTTTTCTTTTTTGCCACTTTTTATATGCGTCACCATCTTCTTCTTTTTTTAGGAAAGGTATGCTATAGTTTTAGCTCAGGTCAAATAATAAAGATTGACCTTCAAGTAACTAGGTGGTCTCATTTCTCTTTTGTCAGTGATTGGTTGAGATATGGGAATGTGGCACAACTTTAGCCTATGAAAGGTGATGGGGGATGAGTTTTGGAGTCCTTGTGAAAGATTTTCTAGCTGATAAAAAGAAACTGCGGATTGGGGACAAGGTAACAGTTTCTTTCCCACTGCCATTGCTACTGGATGTTGCAGTGTCAGGCTGTGATACCTGGAACTGCTGCAGCCATCTTATGACCATGAAGAGAGCTACAAGCTGACTTGCTAAATTAAGCAGAGTGGAGAGAAGGAAGAAAAATCAGAAATATTAGCTCCCTCAAAGAAATGAGGGAGGTAAAAATAATGTCCTAATCTATACTCAGTCTTCCAGTTATGGAATTTAATAAATTTTTTTCATTGTTCAAATCATTTGAGTTAGGTTTTCTCTTATTTGCTTCCTAAAGCATGCTATCTATTAAAACCATATTTCATTTTAGCAGCTCTTTGATGTGTTAATAACTCCTACTGAGAAAATTAAATAAACAAGGCATTAGATTAAGAACCAAAGTATGAGCAAAGGCAAAATTTATTGACGAACTTTAGTCATCAGAATGTATGATTCTAAAAGGAGGGGAACCACTTACCTTTATAAAGTATGAAAAAAATTGATATTGAACTTGAGATTGCTATGTCTTAGGATACAGCTACTCATGAGTCAGGTAACTCTAGATGAATTGAGTAGAATATTGGGAGCAGGAGAAGCAAAACCAACTGAAGATTTTGAGAAAAAGTCCATAATCATACATTTCTCATTCCTGAAGACCACTGGATTTTAGAGACTTGAGCAAGGCCTGTACTTATAAGGGAGATCAAATGACTTAGCTAAGAAGGCTGAGAGAAGGCAGGACCAGGGAGGAGAGCTCCAGAATTTCTGTATAGGAGGGGCTTGAGGGTTGCAGGCAGATTGAGATTTGGGGCTGCCATTGCAAAGGACTTTTCCTATCAATTGTCCATATCGAAGAATGGAGTGGGACAGTGGATATGGTGTTGGTTTCCTCCTTTGGTGCAGTGACTACATCCAGCCTAGTTTTCCTGCCTTGGGTTGAGAAAACCCACAGCCCTTAACAGCAAGCCAACTTCAGAATGTGTAGCTGCTTTATTTTGAAATGAAGTCATTATTTCAAGTCAAAAGTGCGTAAAGAATTTCTGAAGAGTTTCCAAGGCAGAGAATTTCAATTCTGATTGGTTTGAAATCACAAGTAGTCTTTCAATTTCCAATTTTGTTGGAGGTGATGCTCCATAATTTGAACTTTTGATGCTGAAAATTGAACAGAAGATGAGACGCTTATGTCTCCTTATTGGCATGATTATTATTACCAGGTTATCCCGTCTATGTTGGAGGAGGACAAGAGACTCAGTCCTTGCCCTCAAGGTATACAACCACAATCCCAGGAAACACCTTTTTCAAAATAGCTTGTGCCTGGTGGGGAATGGAGTCTTCTACTGGCTTGAGTATGGTCTTTTCCATTTCAAACAAAGGGTCATTTTTTGCTGAATTGCTGCATTTTTAAAATTCTTTCAATGGGAAGGGTTAAGATGTTTGTCATAGAGGGAATGGCTACAGGGAATTCGGCCTGGGTTCCTTCTAACCTTTGTACATGGGTGGGGTCAGGAATTTATTGGGAGACTTTCTTGCTAATGTTAATATGATGCTTTTCTTGGTTAGTGCATTTTCCTATTTGCAGGGGTCTCTGGAAAAGTAATGTGGAAAATTATTTGTTTACAATTCATGTTTATGCTACCATAGGGAGAACTGAGGTTTTTAAAATTTTTGTTTTGTCTTCTTTTTGTAATGTATCTTTAGTTAATCTAGGACTAAAGAAAAAGACCCATGCTAAATGTTTTCCATTTTAAATTTAACACTGGAGATTATCATCTTGTTGTCAGGTTTTTCTGTGTATGTATGTGTGTGTGTGTGTGTGTGTGTGTGTGTACAGGGAATGTAGGCCTCAGGATAAAGCTTTTCTACCATCTTTGAGAATTTTTCTTTTCCTGAGGAAGATTTGTCCTGAGCTATATCTGTTGCCAATCTTCCTCTTTTTGCTTGAGGAAGATTTGCCCTGAGCTAACATCTGTGCCATTCTTCCTCTATTTTGTATGTGGCTCACCACCACAGCACAGCCACTGTTGAGTGGTGTAAGTCCATGCCTGGGAACTGAACCCCAGCCATCAAAGTGGAGCACACTGAACTTAACCACTAGGCCACAGGGCCCACCTCCTCAGCATATTTTTTTTAACTTAAAAACAAGTACTATTGGCTTTACAAAAACTTCAGGCCTGCATCTAACTAATCACAGACAATTGTACACAAGAGTTCAGCCCTAAAGTATATGTGGGTCATGCTGAAGTAGATGCTCAGAGCCTGTTCATGTCATGTTGCTAAGTCATTAGCAAGTTAACTCATGCTGCATATTGATAATGTTGAAGGATAAATAACTTTTTTGTCCCCCTTGTAAATTTGGGGCACTTCTGATCTGACTCTCATGTATCTGAGAGGAAATGGGAACTGTAGTTCATTATTATGTGACAGAGGTAAAAGTTTTAAGCATGGGTGCTATGGCTCTTTCCCTCTTCACTTTCAGGAAAACAACATTGTCTGCCTGACTCTTTACCCTCATCAGGGTTAACGGGGGCGGGAAGGGGGTTGGGATAGCACAAGCGGCAAAATCAAGAGATTGGACTGATGACTACAGGGGGTGGGGATGAGGAGAGATGGGAGGGGAGGAGTCAGGAGAGGGTGAAGTTCTTAAAGAGGGTTTGTGGGAAAGAGAAGAGAGATTCTGGGCGAGCAGTGGCCATAGTGAATGGGACTCTGAGGAAATAAAAAAGAAAATATAGTCTTTAGTATGTTTTTGTGTTAATTTATTTCCACTTTCTGAAATCCTCAGAAAAGATCCAACCAAAATTGCCTTTTGTCACTGAGAACAGCAGGAGATGGCCCAGCTTTATATATGTACAATTATTTATTTCACTTCAAACGAAATGTTTGTCACTTGTCTTTCAAGATTCCAGATTGGTTATTAAAACGTTTCTAGAAATTATTCCTCCGTCTTGTTCAGCTATTAGGCACTAAGTCCTGTAGCTTAGTGAGGGTCTAAGAGTGGGCATGTGGTGCAGATCTGGTTAATCAGACATAAGAGAACCCTGCTGGAAGCTTCTGGCAAAGATGTTTCCCTGATATAGGGAGAGAAAAGTCCACAAAGAGAAGGTCTTTTTCTGTTCTAGCCACACTTACCTCCACTTTTTAATGTTTTTTTGATGGCTCATGACCATGAAAGTGATATCCTAGGGGTGAAAGGATAGCCTAGGGATGGCAGAAAGGAAGGGTGGAAAGATTTGAGTCCTTTATGACACTGTTGAATTATTGACCTAGTTCTGTATTGCCTACCTTTGGGGTACTTGTTCAAGTCCTCTAAGCCACTATTTCCAACTGATACACTTCTCTATATTCCTGGCTTTTGTTAATCAAAACGAAATATCCTCATGGTTAAGGCTCTGACCTTTAACTCTTCTTACATGCAGCCAAGGCACAACTAACTGACATACAACACGTTTAAAACTTTTCCCATTTATAGCCACTTCTTCATAAGGTGCAACCAAACAAAACTCAAATAAATGGGAAGTTAGAGCACGCAGAAAATTGCAATTGTCATTGAAAACATTTCATTTCAAATGTCTGCATTTATCAGAACCACTGGGCCTCATTGATTGAGTTTATCATAAGCAAATGTCATAACTGATCTCACATTATAAATGTTCATTAATAAAATTTTGCAATTTGTCTGTTTTACATATTGATATTCCAATTAAGATTTCATTTGAAAAAAGCTAAAATAATTGAAGAACCACAGGGAAGCAGGGTAGTTAAATGTTTGCGTTTGTGTATAACTGCATGAATTAATTACTGCATTCATCTGACCATTTAATTTTATTGAACCCCTTCTATGTGGGATCCACAGTTTTGGGAGCTAGAGACACAAAGCTAAATTTGACACAGATTCTGACATTGACAAGACTCCAGTTTGCTCAACGGTGCCGCAATTTGACCACATGCTCATTATGAGAACCATGTGGTCATCCTCGAATCGTATGTTCCTCACACACCCCATATGTAAGGTATCAGCAAATCATTTTCCCTCCATCTTTCAACACTTCCTGACTCCAATCCCTCTCACACTCCTTGTTACTCCCACTCTATCTCAAGCTACCATCATCTTTCGCTTGTGCTTCTCTGCGGGTTCTTCTCTATCTGGTAGCAAGAGTGATTTTTAAAAACATAGAGGAGATCATGATGCTCCTTCCTTTCCAGCTCTTCCATAGTTTTGCTTCACTACAAAAAAGAAAACCAAAGTCCTGGCCCCAGCATATGAGGCTTTATGGTCCAGCACCAGTTACTTCTCAACGTCACTTCCACCCTGCTGTTCCTCATTCAGTCCCATCCCGGTATTCTGACCTCCCTGCTGTTGTCGCACACACCTAGTATGTTCCCTTCTCAGTAACCTATCACTGATTGTCTCACTTCATTTGGGTCTCTGCTCAAAGTCACCCAGGGAGGCCCTCCCTGACTCCTTTATCTTCTTCTCCACCTTCTTACACAGAATTGTATTTATTCGCTTAGAGTCTGTCTTCCTCATTTGAACATCAGCTCCATGAGGGCAAGGACTTGGCTGTTTTAATGAATCCAAATGATGACTGAATGAATGAACTGTGGGTAAGCTGCTCAGTTCTTTCCAATCCTGATTCTGCCCTGACTGGTGATGTCTTCTGGGCCAGTTTTGGCTACTCTCTGTGCCTCTGTTTGTATTTGTGAATTGAGGGGAAGTTTCAGGCTTGAGGGTGGGGGATGGTCAAGGGCAGGCCTGTTGGCTCCCCTCCTATCACACTGCTGGGTGGATTGCTACTTTGTTTATACATCAGGCTAGCCTGTGGCCAGGCAGGATGGGAAGCTGGTCTATGTGGAGGTGCTGACTAATGCAGGTGGCTCTCCCCTGATCCCTAGGAAGAAAAGCCAACTTGGGCAGCCTGGGGCCAATGAACACATGAAGTCATAAACACTCTCTTCTGGGTTTGCATCTTTTCTGCACCCTCCCTCCCCTTGTTGCCACTCCTTCGACCAGGAAATTAATGGGATCTCCATGCCCTGTTTTCTCCTTCCAAGAGGGTGAGTTAGAAAATTTAACTCATCCACAAGAATTCACTTATAATTATTTCTCTTCCAGTCGTCTTTGCATGGAGTTGCAAGTAAAGCAGTCTCCTTGGACTCTAGAACCATGCATACCTGGGTTCAACTCTGACTCTTTTATAGCTGTGCGAGCTTGGGCAGTTGTCTCTACCTTTCTGAGCCTCAGTTCTTTCATCTGCAACAAGGGAACACGAAGATCCACCTCATGCCATTGACGTGACAGTTGAATAACGTATAGAAGGTACCTAGCACAGTGACATCACAGTAGAAAAAGACTGCAGTGCGTGGGCAAAGGATAACTCAATGATATTTTAGCCCACTTTGCCTTTCTAGCATCTTTTAAATTCACTCCATATGCCATTTCTTTCAAATAAATGGCCAGTCTTGCTTATAAGCCTGGAACGGGGAACTGTTGGAAATGAGGCTGAGAGACATAGAAAACATTAATACATTCATAAGCTTGGACCCCTTTCAGCAGAGCCTGCAGCCTGCACGCTGTTCACAGCACCAACACTCTCAGGCTGGAGAAGCTGTTGAACCCCACCGCCAGGTTTCTTCTCCCATAATCCATTGTGATTTCCCTCCAGGGTGGGGTGACCTGCTACAGGTTGGAGTGAACCTTCAGGAGCAGGGTCTGGTCTGGACTGTGTGTTCCTAATCTGTACCCCCAGCCTGGCTCCAAGGAAGGAAGGTGATTTCCCTTCTCCTTCTCCTCACTGCTGGAGGGTGGGGGTGGTGGTGTGGGGAGTGACACACGCATCGATGATGACCTGTGTCAGGCCTGTGAGAAATGGCCCAGAGTGAGCACACTGCCAGCCTGTCCCTCAGGCAGCTCACCTCTTCCCTACCTTCCACATTTCAAGCTCCTTTGTGGGAGTGTGGGGGCTGAGGGGGAAGGGGGTCTGCTCGGGGACAGGTGGAGTTTTGCCAACGCCTCTACTTGATTATGGAGTTTGTCAGCAATGGAAAAGCTGTGTTGAAAGGCCATGAATCCGCAGCTTCCTGTCTGTGGGTGGACAAAGGGCTTTTGTTTACCTGGGAGAGCTAGTCTTAGAGCCCCTGGCAACAAAAGTTTTGGGGGCGGGGTTACTCTGAGATGTCTAATTCAGGTTAAGGGCTAGGAAGGCCCTGGATCTACCAGAGTAGGGGAGGCTGGCCTCTGGGCTAGGATGAGGGTTGGGGATTTTAGCCAAGGGGAGAAAGGAGGGAAGCCAAAAGGAGAGTCTTCTACATCCTGGTAAGTCCAGCTCATTTCCACCTCAGTGCCTTTGCATGAGTTCTCCCTGGAATGCTCTCCTTCCTAAATCTGCATGGCTGCCTCCTCATTTCATTCAGGCTAGTCCAAAGGACACATTATCTGTGAGGTCTTCATGGAGTCCCTCTCACCCAGTATCAAATGTTACCCCCCACCCCACCCCAAACACACTCTCCTGTAGTGTCTCCAAATGTTTTACTTGGTATATTCAACATGCCTATGAGGTTCTAAGTAAATACCTAACAAATAAAAGAATGGCTTTTATACCAAGATTGAATCAATTTCTGGAATATAAGATCGCTGTCTGGATTCAGGATAAACTGTAACAGCTAAGCAATTCATTGGCCAGAGCTTTCTTTTGGCAAAGGGAATCATACTCAGATGAGGCCTGACGTGTGTGGGCTCCTCCTGCCATGACCTGATGCTGTTTTTCTTCAGGTGTTATGGGATTCCCCCTAAAGGCACAGCTAGGGAGTTAAACATGGGCTGCTTTAGTCAGGTTATTGTTAATCTAATGTAGAAAGAGTCACAATTATGATTTTCCTTTTACTTGAAACCTCCTTCTCCAAGCGAAATGATGAAGGCCATTATTAGTGGGACAAGGTTCATTTCTTAAACTACAGACACAGGGCAAGCTTAGGTAGAGTGAAAACATTTTGCTTTCACCATCCACGTGTATTTTTAATTAAAGAATTTTAAAAAGAAATGCTGTTGAGATGTTAATTGCTGTGTCTGCTTGCCTTATCAGGCTTGGGCAATTTCTAACTAATTGAATTGATCACTGTGAGATTGTTCCACTTTGGTGGCCGGGAAAAGCAGGCAAACTGCCCACATTGGGCTCTTTCATGGATCCTATTTATTAAGCTGTGATTGACTTAACCATGGGGCCAAGCACATAGCAGTCTCCTTCATTACTCAACAAAATATTTATTGACCATCTTCCACGCCAAGCATTTTTCTAGGGGTTGGGGATTCAGCAGGGACAAAAGAAACAGGCATGTCTGCCCTCATAGAGCTTCCATTCTAAGGGGGGAGACAGACAATATCAAAATAAGTGTATACAGTGTGTTAGAAGGCGACACATGTTATGGAAGAAAGGCAGAGAAGGGGAATACAGGATGCTATTTAAAACGGAGTTGTCAGTGTAGCTTTCAGGTGACATTTGGGCAAAGCCTAAAGGAAGCTGGGGGCTGGCTTGTGGAGGGGCATGTTAAGCAGAGAGAATGGCCAGTGGGAGTTTCCAGGAATGTTTGAAGGGAAACAAGCAACCAGTGAGTCTGGACCACATTGAGCAAGGGAGTGGGATAGGGAGGAGCCACAGGGAAAAGGGGTTGTGACCACCTAGGGCCCATGCTCATTGGAAGGAGCCTGGTGCTTTATTCTGAGGGAAATGTGAAGCCAATCCAGGGTTTCACAGAGGAGCAACATGATATGCTCACAGGGTAAAAGGATTCCTGAGTTAAATTCTTCGACAGCCTATGTTATTTGGTCAAAGTATTCAAATCCATAAAAAGGGCTTGCAGGCTAAGCCATCCCCAGGTAAAGTGGGGAGCTTGATGCAAATCCCTACATGTGCTACTAACACCCACCAGCCCCTAAAGCCTCGACATTTTGCTCTCAGTAAAGCTAAAGGCCAAAACCAGGGGCAAAGTGTATGAGCCCTCCAACAATTTTGGCTCCACAAGGTCGAGATTTTTCCCTGCCTCCCCCTCCTCTGCATCCCTGATTGGAGGGTGGACCTGGGAAATGAGTCAGGGGAGTTCATCCTGGGATATTCATGCAAATGCCCTGCTGGCATACTCCTGGTCACAGCAGACCTCCTCCTAGAGAATCTGATGCTAAGACTGCCTGAATCATTCTTCTCTTCTAAACTTTTGATATTGATGCAATTATCATCTCATGGCTTGTGATCAGTGATTTCTGTAAAGCCTGGGACACTTTGGTTAACGAGATTTTTGAGCTATTTTAAAGTTCGAGAAACAGCCTGGGAGATGTGGTTTGGGTGCAGAATGTTGATGTTGGAATCGCTGGGGTTCTGATTTGTTATGAAAACAATAAGATAATGAGTCCTGGGCCAGACCCTTATGGTAAGTGGGATGCGGCAGGATGACCTACCTGGCATGTCCTCAGTGAGGTGGAGAAAGGTATCCAAAGGCTTTGGGAGATGGGAATGCTAGAGCAGATTTACCATATGAGACCAGCTCACCCACCTCCTAACTGTGCCCCCAGAGGGTCCAGAGGACACTCCCTCAACCAAGGCCGCAGGCGATGCATTTGTTGGGGAGCCCCAGCATCCCTGAGGACCTCTGTGGTAGCTCCTTTCTGTGAGCCAGGAGTGACAGTAGAGACTGCTGCCATCAGACTGGACTTCCTGACTTCAGTGGGGATGATGGAGCCTGGATCAAGAAATGGTATTTAATTACCCAAGACAAGGTGGGTGTGATTACTGTAAAACTTAGCAGAGCTGAAGTAGTCATGAGAATAGTGTGATCCACAGAAACCATTGCATTGGCTAGTTGATCACGATATTCCTTGAGCAGAAATAGATAGGCAGGCTGCTAAAGGCTTAGTTGATTTGCATGAATGGAAAAGCTCCAGGTCTGGTGAACAGAATCACCACAATAGACGGTCACGGCCCCTCAACCAGTTCCCAGACTTGAGCCAGTTCAAGATCCAGCACCCCCTGGGTGACAGGGAGGACAAGTCTCATTAAGGAAATCCCGCTGCGCAGCCGCAGTTTACACTGTAAAGCTTCCTCCTAACCTTCCCTAAAGGGACCTGTGGCTGCTTATTAGAGTGATTGTGCAGGCAGCAAAGGGATGTAACTAGACTTTTGGGGACTAGTGGACGCTGGGGACCCAAATAGCCACTATAGACAAGCAATCAGGTGATCAATGGAGTTTGGCTCTGGGCCACCTCACAGTGGGTCCAGGGGGTCCCCAAACCCACTCTGTTTATTTCTTCACTTCCAAAAATCATAGTAGGAAAAAATATATCACCAAGCGGCAATGCCCTCATATTGCTTAGTGTTGGTTAGATTCTAAAGGCATCTCTTCTTTCAGGTTCCCAAATGCTAACTTTGCCTGGTGCTCGGAGCACTTCTCATACCCAGATGGCCGCTCCCAGATGGCTATCTCTCAGGGCTTTGTCTGCAGGAGGTGACCACCCTGGCCATCTGGCCAGTTGCTCGTGAGGCCCAGCATGCTACATAGCTGAGCATGATGTAGCAGACTGTAGTAGGCCATAAGGACGGGAAAGAGAAAACTAGTCCCGGTTCCACCATTACCTTCCTGTTTGTCACTGGGCAAGTTGCTTTGTCTTTCTGAGCCTTGGTTTTCTCATCTTTAAAAGGAAAGGTCAGGCTAGAGGCCAGTGATTCTCAACTTTGGATGCATATTGGATCACTCAGGGAACTTACACATTTCTAATACCCAGGCCCTACACTAGAGCTTTTGATTTATTAGTCTGAAGTGGGGACCCAGCACTGACATTTTTAACACCTCCTCTGGCAATTGTAATGTGCGTTCAGGATGAGGCCCACTGGATGAGCTCAACTCTGAGGTTCCTTCCAGCTCTGACAGGCTGTCTCCACAATGTTCCTCATCGAGAGAGAGAAAGAGAGTCTGACACATTTGCAGTCAAAGCCCCAAAGGGCCTTTTGAGGAGAAAAACCTGAAAACCTCTGTTTCCAGAATTAAGATCTGCAGTATTTCTCCTTTGAGGGAGAAATTTGACTGGCCAGACCACAGAGAGGTTGGGTTGGGGAACAGCCCAAATATTTATTCCAGCCATTTATTTCAATGACATTTTGGAGAGCCGCTCAAAAATTTGTCTATCAAGTCTGCCTGTGTCCTAGACATAGGTCCAAATCTGCCCTTGTGTTTAATATGCACCTTGACATTCCTTGTTATCATGATACAGATTCAGAAAGAGGCCCACACCTTTGCTTACTGATAGATGCTCTCACTTCTGTGTCTTAGTCCTACCTTCATCTCTGGCTTCCGTCTGAAAAAGAGTTGCTCCCATCCTGTGAATAATAGGATTGGTTCTAGTTTCCGAGCCTGACTCAACCACAGACTAACTGTGTGATCTTGAAGAGGTATCTTTTTCTCCCTGGCCCCCTGTTTCCTCATCTTTTCAATGTGTAGTTCCCAAGCATCTTACAGATGAAATGCTCTATGCTGATGCAATTTTATGAAACCTTGCTTATCCATCCAGAATCTTAAGCTTAGCTGCCTTTCTGAAGCAAAATGGACTCCAAGCTGTTTCAAACTGATTGTGCTCCTTGATAGCTGAGGTGGATTTGTGGAGAGCAGCCTTCCAACTTGGTCAGCCTCAGAACGGTTGCCTTTTCCTCCTAGCCCGGTCAACGATAAACCCAGCTTTGCAGCACTTAGGGCCAGAGCTGCTAGGTGGCGCTGTTTCCCCAGATTTCCAGGGAGTCTCGTTTCAGCAGATGGCTGCTGGAGAATTAACAATTAATGTCCACTGTATCAGCCAAAGCCCGCAGAAAATAGGTTATACTCCACAAACCACAGAGAACTGAGATTGTTCAAAGACATTCGGCTGCCAGCCTGGTCCTCTGCTGGCCAAAAATGTAATCATACACAGCCTATCCCATCCACAAATTGGTCCCACAAATAAGAAACATTAATAACACGGGTAAATAAGGAATATTATAATGAATGATTCGTACGCTTATTTCCTCAGCCTTATTGCATTTTATTCGGGAAGTTTTTCTGCATCTAACCGTTAGAAAACAATCACCACTGGGCTAGAGGGTGATTATAAGGTAAAACCAACTCTGATGAGAGTTTACTTCCCAACAGCTTATAAAAGGAAACACATGGGCTTCTTAGACTCCATACAGACATTGCAGGGTATCGCAAGTGGCGGCCCAAGGGCTGTGATGGCAGGCAGAAGACATATCCTGTGTTTCCCTGACATTTACTTTCTCATCATCAGGCCATTTGAGTCAAGGATTTAAGCTCTGCAGATATCACTATCTTCATCAAGAGGCAAAGATGTTCTCATCACACAAGGAATTTGGGAAGTGAGGAAGAGGAGAGGTCAAAGAGGTCTTTTAGCTCCTCCTTAGCTGTGCTTGCAGGTTTTCTGTTGATGTTTGTAGCTTCACCATGATTATTTCCATCGATGCGCAGCTGGATTCATGAGAGGTAAACTCCTCATTGATAGCAGAACTTTGCGGGAGGAGGGTGTCATAAGGTTCTGCTTCTCTGCCTATCCCTCAGGAGCTTATCTCTTGTAGATACGGCCATCTCGAGGGGCAGCGAGTGGTGCAATGGCCGGCGGATTAGAAGAACCACAGGGCAGTTCTCTCGTCCAGGCAGTGGCCCTGCATTGAAATATAAAACCTGCACCTTCCACAGCCTTCCCCCTCCCCTGCTGTCCGGCTCCTGACTTCTCCCTCGCCCAGAAACAGCAATCCGTCATAATTAAATCATTAACTGCTTCCCCCTCCCCCTGCCACACCGTTTGCGGCTCACTTTTGCAGGCTGGGGAGATGGAAAGAATGAAACCCGTGCATTTTCTTCATGTTTCCCTCCGAGTTTAATTCTGACTTTTGTGAATTCATGGTGTGCATTGTTTAGATTTAGAAAAATGTTGCCAGTGCGAACTCCTCTGGTGTGCATCACAAAAAAATCATTTTCAATCAACAGCATCAACAACTCAGACTCCAGGTTGGCAGAGGGGGCAAGTGTGGGGCCGCACCGCTAAGCAGCACAACGTCTCCCCTCCTGGCAGGGAAAAGCGAGGCCCCTTGACCTGAGGTGCCAATTACTATTTTAACTGTCCTTCCCCACAGCCCCAGAGGCAGCTGCAAAGGAAAGCGCACACTGGGAGTCCCCACAGTGTCTTGCTGACTCCCTCAGGCTTCCAGGCATTTGCCCATCTGGTGAGGCCTCCAGAGCAGGGGGCCTAATTAGGCGTCATCTGGCCACCTGAGAAAGCTCGGTGGGCCTCCCCCAGCTTTCCCCTCCTCCAGGCAGGACTCCCCTCACCCAGCTGCGGATCTCTGGAGCTTGTTTGGTTGAGCAGCTGCCCTGGCTAATTATTGGATAGGAGGGTCCCCAGGTGGCTGCCTCAGACTGGAGGGGGTGGGCAGAGAGAGGGCTGAGGAACATAAAGGACAGGGAGGGGAACAATATGAGAGGTGGTCAGGGAGGGGTCCAAGGGAGAAGAAACAGAGTGCAGAGTTGGATGAGCATTGCCAGTCAAATCTCCTGAACTGGAAGATGAGGAGGCGTTTCCTGACCTGCCGAGGAGAGTTGATCCTATCGCTGGGCCCATCCATGAGAGACCTCGCTGCCCCCCCGACTTCCCACCACACCATATATTCAATATTGCTGCCCTTTGCTTCCCTTTTAGCACTCTCCTCCACACAGGCTTGCTCCTTCAGTCTAGGGACTAACCAACACTGCTTCATTAGGGGAACATGGCCTTAGAGCCCTAATATCGGGGAGAGGCTTTAGGAAGAGAATGCTGTTTAACTCCAACTTATTCCTTGCTCTTGTCAGACTTTTAGGAATGCAGCTGTGTGTGTTTTAAGGTGTTTGTACCCTGGTGTCCCTAACCCTAAACACAGCAGGTGCCCGGAGAGTTGTGCAGCTGCTATGTAAGCCAGCCTCCGCCCACCACTTTGTGGACATTTTCCTTTTATCTTCTGGGCAGTCACCTCCTGACGTGAGACAAGAGGGAAGAATATTGGGACAAATTAAGGGGAAGCAGAACGGAAAGTAAAATCATCCACAAGGGGTTGTATTGACAAAAGATGCCACCTCCAGGTCACTAATGTTCTGTTGTCAGTTTGAACTCTTACTTGCCGGAAAGCTGGCCTGAGCTACTGAAGCAATTCCATGGTTTTCTCTCTTGTATCATAGCATCATTTGAAACACCAAGATTGGGGTGAGTGGACTAGGTCAAAACGAACTCTTGTTTAATCTCTAGTCCTGTTATGTCTGGGGTACGTGGTCATGGGTAAATCATTGCGTTTCCTCTCTCCACCAGTGTTCCCATTGGAAAATGTAAGAGAATGCTTCTTTTAGTGTGCTGGAAGTTACTATTTTCTGAGCACATTAGAGGTTAGAATTTTGGTTCTATATTTGGTTTAACTGGGCCCAAGAGGGAATGGCTTTCTCCCTACCCCAAAACTGCCACAGTGCGATTGAAGGCATTTTTGCTCCAGGAAACGAAAACTGGTAGATGGAGAACAGCTGTCTCGAGACTCATCCTATGTGCCCCCAAAATCAGAAGGGTGGGTTGTACAGACTTGTGTGAGGGGTTGACAGCTGGCAGGAATCAGAAGGATGGTGGGATTTTCAAGGAGGCAGGAAGATAATCTCATTAAGACTCTTAAGTCTTGTCTGGTTCTGTCATAACTGTCTGGACATCCCTTGTGAATCTAGGGCTGACGTGGGAAGCCTCAGCCTGCGATAGAAGGATTCAGAAATTTGGGTCCATCAAACAGGATTCACAAGGATGAGCAACTCTCTTCAGAACACTAGAATCCTTTGATTCCACGAGCTGTAGGCTGTGGTCATTTTTGGCTCCTTCAAAGGGCCTCTGGGCATAAATTGCAGGTACACAGAGTGGCCCCAGTAGAAGCAGAGCAGGGAGCAAATAGAAGAGAATCTTCCTACCAAGGGGTTTCAGCTTTCAGCTGGGTGTAGAATGGGAGGAAGTTGAATTTCTTCAGTCTTAGAGTGAGAGTTATTATTTTAAGTTACTCTGGGGGCCCAAGAGAAATCCTAGAGGATAATTGTTACTCTTCTGCAGGTCACTGAGTATCCTACCTTTGTCCTCAAGCTCCAATGGAAGATGACCAAATATTTAATTAAAGCCTATAGATTCTGCAGGGGGATTTTCGGGCCTCGAGAGTTGATTCAGCCCAGCATGTCACTCTCGTAGGCAGCTCTCCGGTGTCTCTGAGGGGTGGAAACCAATTCTCTGCTTGACTAACCCCCAAGGAAAGTTGCCCTATTCATTTCACTGTGGGCAGTTCAAGTGCTTAGAGGACCATTCCTTATTTTGAGCTGAAAGCTGTTCCTGTGAGACTTCTGCTCACTAATCCTAGTTCTGCCCTCTGCAACTACACAGGATAAATATAATCCCCTTTTCAGATGAAAGCTCTTAAGATAGTTGAAGCTGGTTATCACGTTCTCTAAGTCTTTCTCTATACAAGACACACGTTCCAAGTATGACATGTTATCAAACTCCTTCACCATCTTGCTCTGGTCGTCATCTGGGTTTTCATCATTTGCCCTAGTCAGGATCCAGAAGGAAGATAGAGACACTCTCAACATTTCCAGTAGAGGGAAATTAGTATAGGAGTTTCTTATATAGCTGTAGAAGGACAGAGGGAGCAAGAAGGCAAATGTGAGATAACTCAGACATTAGTAACTACAGGAAGGAGCTACCATCCCAAGAGCTGGAGAATGAATGACAGGAAGTGTCCCAGAGCCCAGAATCACAGGAGGGAGCCACCTTGGGGACCACCAAGGCTTTGTTGGCACTCTTGTTGAGTTTGCAGTCAACTTAACCCCTTATTTACATGAAGCAGGTGAGGCCAAAGCTATTTTTGAAAATGAGGGTTTGACTAAAGTTTAGGTCTCTGGTGAATCTATTGTTTTCTTTCTTTCCCAGTATACTGCCCCTTTCTTCTGGGAACTGTGCCCTTCTTCTTCTCTTGGGGAAATTGCCCTTTTTCATCCATGTAGCTGGGTTGTCAGTCACATGACCCAAACAACCCTGATCACAGGGCAGGGCACATGAGACAAGCTTTGAAACGTGGCAGAGATGCTGAGGGACAGATGGCCAGTGGAACTGAAGCTGTTGATGGCACTTTCCTATAGAAGCAGCGTTTGGGTTCTCTACTGATGTCCCTGGAGCTCCTCGGACCATGGGCCTTCCCAAGACCTGTTTGCTTTTTCTGCTATTGCATGCACTACCTAGTGTCCTTCCTAGCAAGTCCTTTCTTGCATAGGTCAGCCAGAGTCTATTTCTCTTGCTTACAACCAAAGAACCTGGAATAATATGCAGTCTTTACCTGTGTTCCCTATAGGCGAGAAGACACCATCTGGCTTGGTGGAGATCAATCAAATATTGACTCTAAAGCCAGCACATCAGCTATCCCTCTATCTTTCTGTCTTCACAAATATTAAAAGCACAATGAATTACTGCCAACCTAGAAAGTAAACTTCTTGTGATGTGCTGAAGAGATCTGTCTTTATGCGTTATGGAGTTCCAAAATCTGTGATGCAAATGAATATATGGAAATTAAGGCTGGAAAAAGATTTTGAAGTGACTACTTTGATTTGGTCATATCAAAATGTGTGCATCAAAATAGAAAACATATTTTTTCATTTCCTAGCAATGTGAACAACCAACATCTCAAAGTTTTACCCCATCCCTGGGTTTGACCTTACTGAACCTCTAAAATTGACTCAGAAATGGGACAAAGATTAGGAAGTGAGTGTGTGTGTGTAATTATATTAATTGGCACTTTAGAAAAATTTCTTCAAGTTAAATTGTTTTACAGGGCTGTCAAAATATCTTCAAAGTAGTTGCATCAAAATATCATGTATCTGATTTCTATATATCCATATGAGTCATAAAAAATGTGCCAAAAGTATAGTTTTTGCAAGAAGAGCATGCCCCCCCCATCATCACACACTACTTTTCAGGTGGACAGAATCACGTTTATCAACAGTGTATATATCCAGTCTTTCAACTAGCTAAGAAACCTCTTCTTTACTTAACCGTCATTCAGTCCATGTTTATCTATAATGTCCATAGGGATAGTGTGACAATGACTTCTTGAAGTCTTGACCCAGGAAAATGTTGACTTCTCTTGATAACCTCTCAATACAGAAACAAGGGGAGTTTGGTGATGTTTGTTTCATAAGAATCATGTTGGCATAAGCAATTATGTTTAAATTGCTTAATAGTTATATTTTAAATATTAAAGTATATTTACTCTTTCAAAAATGGGCCAGGTCTTGGTTTCCAGTAGGGAAATCATAAAAGGATGAGTCCTGGAAAGATCATTGAATGGCTGCTTTTCTTGGGACTCAAGCCATGACATGCTCGTTCTCTCAAGTGACCTGACTAGGGTTCTTGCCACATGGCCACTCGCCCCTCAGATGTGTTTATCTTTTGCTATGGGGGCCCCAGACAATATGATGGAACATTCTATGAATTTCATACTTATTGCCTTAAACCCTCAAAGATAGATGAGTTTCTGGAAAATATTAAGAAAAACCTTCATCTTTGAACAGCTCCCTCTGAATTGGTTGGATTATGGAGTGCAAAATTTGTAGGCAGAATGAATAAAGTGTTCCATGTTTGGAAGTATGATAGTTTTGCTCATCAAGGTGAAGTTTGGAAAGGCTTGGCCAAAAATAAGGCATGCCAAGAACAACTTCTCATTCCAAATTTGGCTCTCATTGATAAACAAGAGTTTGAGATTACCTATGTGGTACCATGGTGCAAAATAGAAAAACGTCCAAAAGGAGTCTATGAGCTTTCATCTGGTTATTTTCCAGATGAAACCTGGTGGGCCAGCTCTGTGGGGTGATGCATTTAAAAGGACAGTTGATGCCCATGTCAATATAGGCTGCACAAAACTGTTGGCGTTGTCCACCCAGAATATGGAGCACCCAGCAGAGATCATGTTCTTTGGTGAATGAGAGTGCAGATAGTCATGCAGCTGGAGACATCAATTTCATGAAGATCTTAACTTGCGGTGGCTGTTTGGGAAAACCTCAACTACCAAATGTCACATAAAAATATGCTTCTGATTCTCATTTTCACCATTGAAACAGTTTTCTACTGAAGTATGAACCATTTCATTAACTGCTGTAAGATGTGTCTGCTCAGGGACTTAGATTTGCCCAAGCGATTCTCACCTTTATGTGAAGGAGGTGGTAAGTTAGTTAGCTATGTCCCCTGCATTTTTGAAAGTCACCTCTGTCCTTTGTCACCACCACACTAGGAGATAGTTCTGTTCATTTCCCCCATTTCAGTATCTGTTATACATTAGAAATAATGGCCACTGCTTCATGATCTTGATTTTTCATTTGTTTCAGAATATCTCTTCTGTATTTTGAAAACTCTTTGCTTTACCACATTTTGTTATATTCAAATAATGATGTTACATTTCCACATCTGTAACAATATTTTAACATTATTTATATACAATGTCTATCTTTGCATCATATCTGTTTTTTTCTGAGATTCTTTGGCAATTTTTTTTGCCTGGTAAAGTTTATTTTGTGATATCAAATGTGATTCATAAAAATATTAGATCACAGATATTTCTTTACTTTGGTAAAGTACACTATTGTCTGTATCATTTGTATTAATTATGGTTTTCACATTATTAGTCACTCTAACTTGGAAAATAATGTAATTAGGTCTCAGTATTTAAAAAATTCAGAAGACTTGTTGGTTTATCTACTGAACTGTGTTCATTTATAATTAATTTTACTAATCTTTACTTCATCTTAGATCACTACTTAACAAAGGTACTTAGGACAACTATTTATTTTATAGAGATCTTTATGGTTATGGAAACGCTTGCCCTAAGCAAAGTCTACACATCCGTAAAAAAAAGTACTGCCAGGTCTTGATACTTTTCACCTTACTGTAACCGACCTGTTCCCTGTTTTGAAAAAATTGGAGAATGTTCTTATTCTCTAAAATCCCCCCAAATCCTCCAGCGCCCCCTGCGGCCACCCCGCACCCTACACCTTCCTCTGTGGAGTGGGATGTCATTCACCCGGACCCGTGTACTTGAACTCATTTGAGTGGCCAGGTTTTGTCTTATTATCTTCTTGCCTGTCTCAGGTTTCAATTTCCTGCTAAACATGTTTGTTCTAGCCTTCCCAGTTTGAAGATCCCTTTCCTCTAACTAGAGAAAGCAATAGAGAAGTTGAATTGTCCTGTTTTTCTGTTAGCTTTCAACATGACACCATTTGCCTCCAAGCAGTGGGCCCTTGCATTTCTCATTCTTCTTCCTGCCTGAACTCAGCTCTTACATTGACTTTTTAAGCCTCAGGGCACTCTGGTCTCTGTTTTTCCTAGTGTCATTATGACTGGCTTGCATTCCTTGGTTACATGTGCATCCTTTCATATTTTAGGCATTTCTTTTAAAATCTGAGATTATCAGAGAGCTCTCTGCATGGGTTTTTTGTTTGCTTGCCTTTTTAAAGGACACTTCCCTTTTTCCTTCTTGCTCAGTGTCATTTGTTCTTATTGACTGAATGTTTGTGTCCCTCTAAAATTTATGGGCTGAAGTCTACTCCTCAACGTGATGGTTTTTGGAGGTGGAGCCTTTTGAGAGGTGATTAGGTCATGATGGTGGAGCCCTCAGGACTGGGATTAGTGCCTTTATGAGAAGAGGCCAAAGAGCTAGTTCACTCTCTTTCCGTCATGGGATGATGACAGTCACTTTATCTGAGTGTTTATTTGACTATACTAGGCTGGTCATGCCTAGTGGTTAGTAAGAAGACTGCAAGTCAGAGCTGAAAGAGTAGAGGTCTCTGAATTTGGCAGATCTGGGTTCAAATCTCCATAAACCTGCTGATGATCTTGGACAATCCACTTGACCTATCTTACTTACAGGGTTAAAAAATTGGGTTAATCATACAACTTCGCAGGGATGCTTTTAAAATCATAAAAAATGTAAATTGCTATTAGCTCAATAAGTGGCAGCCAATATTATCACTGTCTGAAGAATGTTTTTGATCTTTTGGGAGACTTTCTTGCTCCAGTGTAGTGCTCATCTATGTGTGTGAGTTGGTAGTGTAGTGTGAATTCAAGTTACAATGGGTAACATTAGGGTCGAAGGACAGACATACCGATTGCAAATAGCGTACTCATTGAGCACACAAGCTCTGAAGCTAAACTATATGACTCAAAGTCCTGCTGTGCCACATATTAGCTTTGTGATCTTGGGCAAATGGCTGGAACATTCTGTGTTCCCATTTCTTTGTCTATAAAACAACTCTAATTCATAAAGTTATTAGGATGATTTAAATGAGTAAATACATGTAATTGCTTACCTGGCACATAATCCGCTCTTAATAAACGTTAGCTCTTATTATCATGCTGAGGATGGCACTATATGAACCCAGAACTGAGAATGTCAGAAGCACCAGCATTCCTGTGTAAACTAGAATATCTGAAACAAAACTGAGAAACCCTTAGAGATAAACAAGGTTGCAGAAAAGGAACAAAAGAAAGTTGCTGAGAAATGTTGACAAGAAATCTTAGATTGATGGGTCGTTCCACTGGGAAACATGAACGCTGTAGGAGGGGAATGGTTTCCGAGTCACAATAAGAGATAGGGAATAAGGGCATCTGAAGGTTTACCATCAATTTGCAGTGCATCTTGCTGACTCATTAGAGCCCTCCTCTGTGTGGGCGGTACAAGTGCCCCCAGCCCTCTTAGGGAACTGGAGGTGTGCACCATTCTCCAGAATGGGTTGTCAGTGAGCATATGGGTAGGCAGTTATGCATCTTTATAAATCCTTCTCTTCTCCTTTGTTTATTGGCAGTCAATCCAACTTTTAAAATATGAGCCCTCAAAGGCTAAATTGTGGGATTACAATCAGGGAGCGTCACAAAGAGGAGAAGCCCTTAAAACAAGGTCAGTGCCCTTCGGGACTATTCCCTAGACTCGAAGGGAACGAAACATTGCTCAGAGTTGGAATAAACATGTTTTCAAATGTGAGCAACTCTCCTCAGGGAGTGTGGTTGTGTGCCAAATGGAAAAAGACAGTTATCCCTCTCATACTTGCTCAGGTGGTTTACACAAAAACTGATAACCTGATACCCTTTACTTTCAAAACTTAATCATTTATGCACCCCAATGAATACCAAGTCCTTTGTCACATATGGTCTTTCTCACTCTTCTCTTTCAACGTGGTAGACTGAGCCGGATTCCCAAAATCTTCCACCATACCAGCTCATCAGTATAGCCTATGGTTACAGGGAGCGCGCTGGCACTGGACTATCAGGGTCTAAATCCTGTCTCCACCATTTCCTACCTGTTAACAGCTTAGCCAAGTTTACGTCCCGTGGGTAATAATAATACCTAAGCCAAAATGTTTTATAAGGATTAAATGCGTTAATACAGTGCCAGGTGCATAGGAAGCACTTAACACAATTAGCTTCATCCTTTGAGGGCTGTCAAGAAATTGGTGATTATAAACTGAGAAACTTTGCTTTGTTCAGGAATTCCTGTCTGTGCCTTCCATAAATACTCTTGTTTATCAAAAGGAATATCTGCAGTGGATATTTGGAAGGTTCTAGTCTATTTAGACACAGGTTCTATGAAAGGTTGAGTTAATTCAAAATTGTACTGACTCTTCAGAGCTGACTCAAAACACCATTTCCTCTAGGAAGCCTCTCCAGCTACTCTGAATTGGATGGTGAGGCCTCATCCTGGTTGCCCTTGCACATGTGGCCCAAACTTCATATGCTGGCAATCAGTGCACGTCACATTGTGTATTTCTCTCCATTGTTTCATGGGAATAAATCTTTTATTCCAAAGTGTATTGCCAGATCATTGAAGACAATATATGCTCAGTATTTTTTTTATATATAAAGTGAATGAGTTTGTTTCTTTTGTGTAATCCAAGCTTGGCATATAAAGGGCAGGCTGTGGGGTGTAATTTTTAAAAATGCACAAGTGTTGAGTCAAGTTGCCTGCGTTGGAGGCCTGGCTCCTCCCCTTATTTTGCTCTATGACCCTATGCAAGCTCTCTAAACTCTCTGAATCTTGATTTCTTTGTCTATAATATGATAATAATTGGGGGGGAATTAAATAGTATAAACCACATCCTAAAGTGCCTGGAGTAAAGTAGGTACTGGGCAAAGGTTGGTTCATAATCAGTATCTATGGACCCCTCTCCTCTCCATCAGTCAGACAAACTTGAGCCCCACCATCAGCCTGAGTCCCTAATCAATTGACAGCCAACCTAGTGATCAGTTTCTGATGACTTTTTCTATCAGCCTTGAGTTTTGGTTGCACTCCTAAGAATTTTTTTATGGTCATTCTCAACTCCCAGGTGTTCTTAAGCTGTATAATGAAAAGTACTACCTGAGTGTTTATTAAAAATGCAAATTCCAAGACTCCAGCCTGAATGATCCTGATTCTTTAATTCCAAGGAGAGGCTCAGAAATCTCCATTTCAGCAAGTACTAAGTGATTGCACCAGGTAATTCTGATGTAAGTGCTGCAGCAAACACACTTTGAGAAATTGCTAGTGAGGTTACTAGGTCCTATATATAAACTCCCCATCTGTTCTACACAAAAATGCCTCTAATCAGGAGTTCTTAGCCTTGGGCGCATGCACAGGCTTCAGGGCCCCTGTGAGCTCCCAGAAGTTGAAGACAAATCATGTATCTATACATTTCCTGAGGGAGAAGTTTGACCCATAGTTTTTGCTTTACCTACGTCCCTGAACCTTCTATCTCACTGCCCCCTTCTGCCAAAACAAAATAAAATGAAACAAAAAAGTTAAGAACTATATCTCCATGCTCCGGGCCATTTTCCACCCCAGCCCTCAGGGTCTATCTTTCTCCAATAACCAACTGGACAGAGCTGTGTCAACAGCTAGCCTATCCCCTCATAGACTGATCTCACCCCAAAATCTCATTGGTTTTTATTGCCAAGGGGTGGTTCTTCTTACCGAGTAGAGCTGCATACCATGGTCAGGAGCAGAGCATGTAGGTGTGGCTTATTCTGGCTTATCTTCAACAGGTATCCAATTGGTTTACATCCCTACTGAGCACAGGTCTTGGAGAGACCCTGCTAATGCTCCCTGTGGGGGTCCTACTGGGTGCCCAAAGATGGTGGTCCATGAGGCCTTCTCTGGGTTGAAAGTTCTCTGCTAACGTCCACTGTCAGGAGTTCTGTTTTTCTCAAGGAGCTCTTGAAGCATCTCCACAGGGGTCCCGATCACCTAACCTGGGGAAGGTCTGAGCCCCCTGTCGGCCTGATAATTCTCTTTCTGGGGAATCTGGCCATACTGCAGCTCCCTCGGGCACTGAGTTTAACCCAAGGGAAGATGTCCTTTTCTCCTTCCCAGGAGACAGAGTCAAAACAAGTGAGCTCCCTGGGGGATAATGGAGAGCTTCCTCACTTTCTGTACTCACAGATCCCTTAATTCCACTTTCTGTGCCCTAAGCATGTGGAGTAGGACCCACCTGGACCCATAACCATTTAAGTACCTTGTCTTCTAAGCCTTTTTCTTGATAGAGAAATATCAAAATTACCCCTCCTCCACCACTACCAGCAATGCCTGATTCTCCATTTATGAGAATTGTGTTTCCCCTCTAATGGGCTTCTGTACAGTTCCAGTCTTTCGGACATCTATAAACGGCTCAAGGGTATTTGCTCATGATGTCTGCACGCATGGGTTCTTCCTCCAGGCACAGCCTGTCTGTCCCAGTCTTTAGACTTAATCACCTCTGGGTTTCATGTTGCATGGTCCTTGGGGGTGAACAGGGGTTAGTGGGATACCAATGTGGCCAAGCACCTCTACCTGTTGGCCTTTGTGATATCTGAGCCCATACAAGTCACCACCTCTTTGGTCCCTCTTTGTCCTTCACTCCTGTGATGGAAGCTTTCCTGGAGAAGTCCAGTATAGATTCCTGTACTGCTGGTGTCTACCTTGCTGGTAAAAATGGCACACTGGGTCTGGAGATGGTGAAGTGCCTTTTGCATTCAGTCCCATCCCTCCAACCACTCTGCTTTCCTGCCTAGTAGCTTATTCTGTATGACGACCTTAGCAGCAGTGGGCTCTGGAAGAGAGCAGGCAAATATGGTGATGTAAAATGCTAACAACAGCAGATGGCAGGAAGAGTTTCCTTGAAATTCAGATGAGCAGTTGCTTCTCCTGGTGGGTTTTTTATTATTACATGTATTTCCATCATTTGGTTAGATAGGCCTATCCTTGTGCATACTTATCATGTTCTGAGATAATCTTGCTCTTAATATCTGTAACAGGGGCTGTTCGTTATATCACTTATAAATATATGCATATGGTCCCATGTGTAATTGTCAACTCACTTACATGGATACAGCCTTTGTATTTGGAGGGAGTGAATGCTCACCTTATCCTAAAGAATATGACAAGTTTCTCAGCTTTCAGGTTCCTACCAATCCTCTTCTTTAGGATAAGGTGAGCCTTTTGGGGAGCCAAAAATTATTGGCCCATTAATTGACTTCAAGTACCTTACCTTAGTTCCTGAAACTGATCCCCCTTTTACAACTATTGAAACACAGCATCCTTATGTTAAGCCATCCCTGCTCCTTCTGTGAACTTGCGATTTTTCATTTCCAACTTCCAGTAAGAGGAATCAATGTCCAGCAAGCTGTTTGGAAACTGAATTTAAATGATACTCATACCCTATACGCCTCCCCCACCAAAGTAGAATTCTTCACTGTCTCTGTTATCAGGAGCAGCATTTCCATTATTACCATCACCTTCTTGCTCTATATTATTACCGTTGATATTGATTAATTTCATATGTGGCAGAAATGGCATCATATTAGATATTTTTGACTATTTCCAAATCAAGAATCCTAGAATTCCAAGGATATAAAAGGATATCGTGAGGTCGTCTAACCTAATCCTCTGCTTTCTAGAAAAGAAATGTTCAAACCATACAGAAGGAATTTATTTTCAAACAAAATATTCTTTGTGATGAGATGGCTAGTGAAAGGACAGTGGACATCAACAGGAAGTTCAAATGAAACTTTTTTTTTACAGGATCTCTAGTTAGTAGTGAAGGACCTTCATTGCTGGGGAAAAGGCCATCATAGGCAATTTTTTGAACCCAGTGATAATCTTTCTATTGAAGAGAGATGTGCTGTGAACCTGATTATTTCTCAAAGAACTGTCATTTTCCCAAGAGCTGGCATTTTCAGCCTCTTGAAGAACACCAACCACTGTTATCACAACTCTAAGTTGAGCAATCAATCATGGGTTTGAAACATTAAAATGGAATATATAATTTCAAAGGGGATAATTTTAGCAAAATTCACCCTGAACTGAAACAGCTCTAGTCAGCCCTTCTCTAACAAGAGGGTCACTGTTTTCTCTTCTTAGCACTGACAGTTCCCTCCCTGCACTCACCCTGACTTCCCACCCAACCAGAGGAAATGAGGTGCCAGAGATGGATTTATGAGATTTCCCTGAAAAGAATACCCAGAAACCTCCAGAAAGAGGCAAGTACAGCTTACTTAGGAGAACGCCCAAGAGGGAGACCTGATCCCTCTTCTTGCGTTCCTATGCGGGGTGTAATGTCCAGAGTGGGGATAATACAAGTGAAAAAACTGGGCTGGAACTTAACTCTGACCCTATCAGATATCAGAAATGATACGACTTCTGCTCTGGAAACCCAACAAACCAGTTTAAATGTAAATTCATTAGATAATGTTGTCATGGCTAATCACATAGCCCTTAATTTCTTTTTAGTTGGCCAAGGGAAAATTCAGGTGATAGAAAACACTTTCTGTTGCACCTAAGTAACAGTCTGATTAGGCTTTAAAAAAAAAAAAGCACCATTTGGATCTCAAGAAGACAGCATTTGGAATTTGGGATGTTTTCAATGTTTTCATTGCCTGGGTTTGGTAATCTAGGTCCCTGTCTTCAGGGTCTATTATGACAACTAATAACCATTTTTTTTTCTGTTTCTGATAATCGCCTGTGTTATAGTTGGCTGATGTATGCTGTCCAGAGTTATAAATGCTGCTGTGCAGCCGTTGTTGTGTCAGATGTTAAGCAACTTGTCCTGCAACAAAGGGAAGAGCAGTGGCAAACCCTAGTTTTGCCGCAGACTACATTCTGTCGTCTATTCAATCTGTTAATCAGAAAAAGCTCAGCAAGGGTGACAATCTGAATATCCTAGATGAATGTCCTGCTGCCCGACTTTATCTGTCCTTGGCCAAAAGGGGGGACTGAGAGAGAATAAAGCAGCCCTGACAGCCAGGAACCCACTTGGTCCTGTCAGTGAGGCTGTAGTGTTGCCTGGCGTTTCCTGTCACTTACAGCTGGGCTGTAGTGTTCCCCTGTTGACATGAACAATTTCAGAGAACACCAACATCAGGCGAGGCTGCTAAGACAAGACACAAACAAGATCATTCCACAATCACTTCTAAACACAGACAAACACGTATATGTTGTCTCTACCACAAAATTGACCAAACAGCACTGCATCCTGGATGACAGAAGCCTGTTGTGTCTTTCCCAATCACAACTCTAGCCGTGCTCCATTCTTATGGCCTTCTAGGTAAGAATTATGAGGATACCCTCACATGGAATTACCCCTACTTCCTAACAGCATCCAAAGTACGCAAAGCCCCATTTCCTTGTATAATTCCCAAATGACCTAACAGAAGCCCAAATTCTATGAGATGCCCCTTCTAACACCTCTTACTGAGGTGCCCTATGATTCCCCATTGTGGGCATATTTCCTTATTGCAACAAGTCAGTACGACCAACTTTGGTCAATTGCAGGCGTGTTCCTGATGGTCTTTGGCTGAAGGGCATCAACGTCCTCTTGCACAGCTTCACCCTCATCTCATCCATCCTACTAAATGTACAGAGATCACGAAATCATACTTGACATCTTTTTCTCTACCCCATATTCCCCATCAATCACAAATCCTGATGATTGTACCTCGTAAATCGCTCTCACAACCATTTCCTTCTCTACATCTTCAAAGCAACCTCAGTGGTCCAAGCTACAAGCATCTCATTTTGTCTGTTGCAACCATGTCTAAACCGGCCTTCCTGCAGCTCCCTTGACTTTTTTTCAATCTGTTTTCCACACTGTAATCCTTTCTAATGGGAAATCTTAAAAAGTCAGTCTCATGTTGAAAGCAAGTTTAACACTTCCTAATGCTCCTAAAAGAAAGCCACAGTTACTTCATGGCTGACAATGACATAAGAAGTCTGACCAATTCTTGCCTTTTCATCTTACTCCTCACCTCTTTCTAATCCAGCCACATTAGCTTTCTTTCATTTCCTTGAACACCATACGCTTCCTGCTACCACAGGGTCTTTGTACATGCCATCTCTCTGGAAGTTCACTCTCCTCCTCCTTCACTTAGTAAATTCTTCTTCATCTTTCAGATCTCAGTTCAATTGTGTCTCAGGGTAGCCTCCTTTGACTATCCTGAGTAAGTCAGCTCATCTTATTTACATCTTATAGCACACACATCTCTCTGTGCTAGCACTTATCATAGCTGTAATTGTATTTGTACTGGTTGATTCTTTGATTAATATCTGTCTCCTCCATAAGACTCTTTACACTTAGTAGGTGCTTAATAAATATTTGTGCAATGAGTGATGAGTCCCTGCTCTACCACTGGTGAGCTGCCTCATTTTGAACATGTCATTTAACCTTATTAACTGCCAGTCTGCTTGTGCTGCCATAACAAAGTACGACAGACTAGGCAGCTTAAACAACAGACATTTGTTTTCTTACAGTTCTGGAAACTGTAAGTCTCAGATCAAGGTGCTATAGGGTTGGTTTCTGGTGAGGATCTTTTCCTCTTCCTTGCAGATGGCCACCTTCTCACCGAGCCCTCCCATGGCCTTCCCTGTGCATGTGTACATATATTTATACACATGTATACACATATTTATATACATATATACAGAGAGAGCTGGTGTCTCTTCTTCTTCTTATAAGGACACCAGTCCTTTTGGATTAGGACCCCACCCTTACGACCTCATTTAACCTCAATTACCTCCCTAAAGACCCTATCTCCAAATACAGTCATGTCAGGGGTTAGGGTTTCAATAGATGCATTTTGAGGGGGGCACAATTTGGTTCATAACTGTAACCCATGGATTCCTCACCTGTGACAGGAATAATTATTCAGGCCTGTTCCCTGAAAGACATTATGAAGGCAAAATGGGACAGTGTCTGTGTAAGCCCCTTGAAACACACAAAGTGCTAACCTAAGGGAGGTGGTAGGAGTCCATTCTTTGATCAAGAAAGATGTGGTTAATGTCCTTTCAGTGTAGGAAAAGTTTATAGATAAGAAAGCCTATACTTGGGTGGGGGTGGGGATTGTTTTAGTTCAACATCAGAAAGATAACAGGTAGAGCTGAAGTGTTTGACAAAGGGCTGGGTGGGCTTCTTGGAAATCGTGAGTCCTCACTCCTGGGTGGCTTCTGCAGGACCCTCTATGGAGTGGGAGGCTGGGCCAGGACTCTTCCAAATCCTCTTCCAACTTCAAGCTTTGTGCCTTGTACTGTGTTACACGTTGCTTTTACCTCATTAGGAATGGGCCCTGTGCTCATCTTCTCTGATCATGTATATTAGAGGTCAGCTGAAAAGTACCAGATAGTAAATAAGCATATTAGGCCTTGCAGGCTGTGGTCTCTGTTGTGATTACTCACTTCTGTCGTAGCAGGAAAGCAGCCTTAGACGCTATGTCAATGTATAAGTGTGGCTGTGTCCCAATAAAACTTCATCTATGAATACTGAAATTCAAATTTTGTATGATTTTTATGTGTCATGAAATATTCTGCTTCTTTTGATCTCCCCTTATCCATTTGAAAATATAAAAACCATTCTTCTCTGGTGTGGTTACAAAAATAAGCAGTGGGCTAGATTTGGCTGGCGGACCGTAGTTTGCCAATATCTGGTGTATGTTATTAACTCAGAACCTGAGATGCCATTAACTTCCTGGCTATCCTTAGACCAGCAAACTACACCGATTTTCAAGCCTGGTTGGAAAAGTCTACTCCTCTCTAATTTGACTCACTGGCTAGACAGAACATTTACTTTATTGTTTCCATAAGTTTCATTTTACTGCTGGCTGCGAAAAAATTACCCATTTGCCAGGTTATAGCAGCTGACGCTAAGGCGCATGAGCCAAACCTGCCTTTTCCACACTCCCTCTGCTTCTGGCCAGTCTTAATCCTGCCACGTTCTCCAAGCCCCTTAGCTGCTGCCAATGCCAAGCCCCCAACCTGTAAACCAGCCTCTTCCAATAAGGATTTCCAATCTCTAGATTTTAAAAACACCCCAATGCCAATGCCATATTTAGATTCAATTACAAAGCACAGACATGCATGTAGAAGGGAAGGGTAAAAAGTCACTGATGCTCCATCGGCAGCTCTTAGGCCGCTTGGCAAGAGTGCTCCAGCCTATTTAAGAACCATCGGTAAATGACGCTGTCACATTTTCCCAAAATATCCTCAAATTAGAGTGCACAAAAGCTTCTTCAAATGCTCAACCAGACATAATTCTTCCATGCATGTTTTTAGTGCTGGCAAATTATTTGGTGATCAAGAGATATATGGAACCTTAAACTTTGAATTTCCTCTTGGCTACTGAATGGTTGGCTCTGCACTCAAACCTTCCTCTCCTTAACAGATATGAGACTGGTTAGGGCGATGTCATTCATGCCTAGAAGTGACCACCTATGGCTCATGATATAAGCTTTGTCATGGGAAAGAGTGTAGAATTGCTTCCTGCTGGCCAAGGGCAGGTGGATTATTCTCACTTAAGTTTTGAAATTTTAGTCTTGGGGCTATCTGAGAAAAACTATCAAGCTCATTTGTTGATCAATATTTGTTGATCATTTCCTGAGTTCAATATCCTGCAAAACTCCCCATCAGATGACTGCATGCCCACTTCCTGATTTTAAATGTGCCAATTTATGTTATGAATGTGGGTGTGTGCCCATCTCAGGTATTACAGTTATTACAACCACCTGGAGAGTTTCTAGGGCAACTCTTTTCCAGTCACACCTCCATGATTCATTCGTTCCATCCAGCATTAATTCTGTCTTACACATTGTATTTATTCTTTCAGCAAGTGTTTTGATCATCCACCAAGTACAAGGGAAGTATTAGATATTGAGGATAAAAAAGATGAACAGACATAGGCCCTCTAAAAAAATGCACCTTTAGTTGTGAGGGAGTCAGGCGTTTAAAAAAATATCTCAATTCAGTGTAAGAAATGGCATAGCCAATGTAGGGACCAAGTGCCTTAGGACTAGTGAGGAAAGAGATTGAAGTTTGGAGGCAAGGCAGGTTACAGAAAACTCCAAAGGTGGTGTATGTACTGGGCTGAGAAGGATGAAGGGTCTACCAGGGAGAAAATGGGAAAGAATATTCTAGGCAGAGTGGATAGCACAAACCCCTTAGTATCCCCAGACATGATTTCTTTCTACACCCAAGCTTAATCACATCCTTACCTGTAACTTGCTTGCCTCATTCTGCTGCCCCCCTTCCTTTGTGAGACTTTTCTAGCTAGGCTGGCAGACAATGAACTTGAGTGAGTGACCAGTCTTCCACTAGACAGGTGCTATAATATAGGGAGGGGCTTGAAAACCAAGCCAACCATTTTCAACGTGTGAGCAAAGATAGGTTTCTGAGCAGAGAAGTAAGTTGGTGTAAACAATACTGCAGAATAATTGGCATGGCCGTGGCATATGACATGAATCGGAGGGAAGAGGCTGGGCGTTGGAACGTTGCCTAGGAGACTATGTTGGGGATGTACTTTCTGCCTCCTACAGCACAGCGCAGGCCACACACTGAGTGAATGATGGGCCCAGGGATGGGCTGTCCAGGCCCTGCTGGAGGGAGCATCACCTACTCCGCTGCAGCTCTGACAGCAACTGACAACAAGGCAGGGCCTTCGAGGAGGGTCTGGCCTTGCAGCTCACTCAGCCCTCCCGGGAAGAGCCTGGAATTAGTTAGCAATCAGGGAATTTGGCCAACACGGCAGATGGGCAGACTTGTGTCTGGCCTGAGGTTGAAAATGGGGTAGGCTGCCATCGTGATGAGCAGGGATGGGAAAGCAGGGGGCTGCAGGAAGGGTGCAGAGCAAGCTGCCAAGGTGTGGGTCAAGCAGGACTAACAGAGTTCCAGCAGCCTGAGCCAAGAGGAGAGAGTGATAAGTAGACACAAGGTTCCCTGCAGAACCCTGGCAGGTAGAAGAGCGTTATCAGGAAATACTCTCTTCTCACATAGAGGGGAATGTGTTACTTGCCAAGTCCAGATACTTCAAAAGCTGCTTCCCTTGAAGGTATAATCAAAATTAAGATGTCAAGTGATGGCAACTGCGCTACACTGCTGTTGAGCAGATAAATAGATTGTAAAATTGTTTTTAGATCCCTGGGAGACAGCGTGGGGAAGTGGGGGTCGGCAGACCCTGCTCTAGCCCAGCTCCTCTCCCCAGATTGCTGGGATCTTGGGCCGGCCTTTGAACCAGCTGAACCCCAGTTTCCCAATGTAGGAAAGAGAGCGGGGGGTGGTCTAATTCAATCATCTCTAACATTTCTTTCATATTGCAATTCAAAACATTATGATTGTGTTGTGTATTTTAGAGAAATCATCAAATTTAAAACGATGGGAAAATCTAAATTACTGTTAGTGGGAACAAAAATTAGTACAACTCATTTGGAAAGCAATTTGGCAATCTATGTCAAGAGCCTTGAAAATGTTCATACCCATTGACTCGATAATTTCCCTCCTAGAAAACTACTATCAAAAGTGTTCTGAAATTCAGAAAGAAAAAAAAACAAGTTCACTGTACTATTATTTTTAATAGTAAAAAATTATCCAGCAATGGGGGGGATGTTTAATTGATAGTCCGTCTAATGGATTATTTTTTAGTCATTAAAAAATGCTTATGGAGCACATAAAATGACAACTTTAAGTCATATAAATAGTAAATAGGGAAATTATTGAAGTAAGTAGGGAAATGTTTGTTATAAGATTAAGTTAAAAAAAAGAAAAACAGGATCCCAAGCTACATAGAGACTATAATCTCAATTCTGTAAAAAGGCATAAACATATTGGAAGTAAATATCCATTTTAAATGTTTTGGGATTATTGATTCAATTTCTTTTCTCTTTGTTTTCTTCTAATATTCTATAATAAGCTTGCATTACTTTCATGATAATAAAAACTGAAATAACTCACGTTTATGATTATTAGTTGGTAGTATGTATTAAGAAGCTGTCAGAAAAAATGGAAATAACCATAGCTATGGAACTTGGGTTGTTATATAATATGAAATGAAGTACCATGGAGCTCAGTGGTAGATGGGTTGCTGGAAAGGTTGCTGAACTCAGAGTCAAAGCTCTAATTCAAGTTGTGGTTTTTATATTTCCTATCTGTACAGCCTTGAGTAGATGCTCTCTCTGAATCTCAGGAGTGTTATCTGTAAAACAGAAATTCAGTGAATGTTTACTGAACACCTACCATGTGCCAGGTATTTGTGAAATGTAGTAGTGATACAGAGTTCAAGAAAACATGATTCATGCAAATAGATTCATAAATTAGTAGGCATCTTCATTGAGTCTTTAAGCTTGAGCTATGAGTGGGTTTTGGTTAAATAAGGACATTATCAGTAGAGGGAACAGCAAACCCAGTATCTGGGACCTACTAAAATGTTTCATGCAGGGAAGTGACTCAGTGTTGGTGTCACAGGTCTGTGTTCAAATCCTGACTTTGTCTCTTACTGGCTGTGTCGCTTTGGGCAAGTTGCTCAACCTCTCTGTGCCTCAGTTTTCTTCACCTTAAAATGCAGATGATATTACCTACATCTCACAACTGCTGTGACATTTGGGGACAGCTTTTGTAAACTATCTGACAAAGCATTGTCTCTCCAAAAAATATATCTTGGATGTATGTGCAACACATGACTGACAGATGCTAAGAGTAAATAAAAAACCAGGCAGACACCTTCCCTTGCTCTCCTATCTAGTATTGGAAAGAAGTTCTCAACGTTTTCCACGTGCCACATGGTCCCATCAGTTTTCATTACTGCGGTGATTGTGCGTTGATTTTCGACCCACGGGAATACCTCAAGGTGACATCAGATATCATGATACCGATCTTTGATATGCTGATGGAAAATGTCCCTCTCAGAAACTCCGCTGTGCCGCTTTCTGCTTCCTGCCCCAATGAGTTTTGCTGAGGGGAGAGTAGGTGTTGTGTGGATGAGCTACTATGGGGAGGATGGATGGGCAAAGGCCTCTGGGAAATGGGACGCTCCCAAACCCCCACTAGCTAGGACGGCTTTACCCCACCCAGAATGGGGGAGATGGAGGAAGAGAAAGAGTGAAACTGCTGACTCCTTCCAGAAGGCTCCTTAGAGACGGGGAGTAATTATGGCAAATGTTTCAGCAACCACAGGGGGAGGGGGGCGGTGGAGGGGAGAGCCTGGTTAATTATGGAACAGACGCCCAGCAGCACCTGGGGCGGACGCATTACAGGAAGGGAGCTGCCATCTCACTCGCCCCCCTCGCCTTTATTCGCAGGCTCCCGCGGCCCCCAGCTGCGGCTGCTTTAGTGGGGGTTTGCCTCAGTGGGAGAGATCCGCAAGTTCGAAGGCTTCTCCTTAGTTTCAAATGGGATCTCCCTCCCGCCCTCTCCCCCCTCCTCCCCCATTCTGCGTCCCCATCCTGACTCTCCCTGCACCAAGCCTCCTCCGAAGGCAGACGACTTTCATTGTTTTGCCTGAACGGGTTCAGGAAAGCGGCTCCAGACCTTCAGGCAAACGGGAGGGGGTGCTTCCAGGCCCCCTCTGGCTCCCAGCTCTCTTCCACTTCTCTCTGCGACTTGCCGGTGGCCCGGTTCCAAGTTCACCCAGCAAGGCCTCTTGCAGACGGTGCCTCCGAGGGAAGTCTTTAAAGCTCTGCTTTGACCTGCTGCTCCCGCCAGAAGCCCAGAGAAATGCAAATCAGGCGGTGCAAGACACAAAGGGCAGGGGCCCTAGGCGGGTGCCCAACACTGCCTTTGGTCACCCTGACACTGCGCAGGTTGCATCCTGGCCACAGAGGTCTGGACCTGAGGCAAAAGGTGCCAGGATCCACGTGGAGATAGAAAACAACACCGGGACTCGGTTGTCCTGGGTTCTCCTCTCCTCTCCTTCAATGCCTTCCCCACACCCTTCCCTGCTGCCTTCTCCCAGGAGGCCAAATGGTGATAAAACCTGGAAATCAAAAGAGGCGAATGCCTTGTGTTTCACCCTCCCTCCTCCCCCCAGCATTTTTAAACAGGACTCACTTGCCCGGGGCCGACTCAATCCACCTCTGCTCTGACAGTTACTCTAACTCCCCAGGGACCTCTCATTTCTCTTCCTGCTGAATTGCTGCCTAAATTAGCACTTGCTTTTCTGCTAACCTGGGAAGATCCTTTCTCTCTCTGGCTAGATTGTCAGCGTCTGGAGAAACTATACCCACTTCAGAGCCACTTTGATTTCATCTGGTGAAACACGTGGTAGAAACGCCAGTCTTTTCATACAGCCTGTCTGTTTCGCCCATGCTCACGTTATGCATAATATTTATGGTCAGCAAAGTAAACTGCCCCTGGTAATTAGGCGTGTCTGTAACCTCTAGCACAAGCATCAAAAAAGTGGATGGAGACATAAGCAATTCTGTTTTCATTTTATCCATAGTGCCTAATTCAGTGAGAATTTTTCCTACATAAATGAGATGATTGACTACTTTGAGTAATGTAAACCAGACAGCACAAATGAACTCACTGGAAATGAAGTACTTAATGCATCATTGGCTTTATCATTGTTATGCTGTCATTGTTCTCATAATTTCAAGATGTGGGTTGTCAATTAGATTCAGAAGTGACCTTTGAGGAATCCTCGTCCAGTGTCCTACTCAGAAGACAGTTTGTCAGCTTAGCCAAAGCTGAGGTAAAATCTAAATCAGTTTACAAGGCAGAGACGTATATGGAATGTGAAATCGGTGCGAGGCATTTGCCACGCTGTGGAGAAAGCCCAGGGTCTGAAATAATGGGATCTGTTTGGCCCTGCACTCTGAGATCTGTAATCTTCCAAGAGACCATTTAAAGCAGAGGGTGCAAATTGGCTCGTCAGGGGCTGTCTCCCACCTGCCGAGGTGTTTGGTTTGGCCGGTATAGAATTTATTAATATTTTATATGTCAGCATTTAAAAATCAGGGGAGTTCACCCAAAACAAATCAGAACTTTTTGCTTATTGTTAAGAAGTGGAAGCTTTGAAAACAATGACTCTGCAATTACATTTGGAACCAATTAGCTGCAGGAGTTTCCTTTAGGCTTAGATCTGGGGTGAGCTCTAAGTTTACCACAGTCCATACCACTCCCTATTACCTCCCTGTCCCCAAGGCCAGGTGCCAGTTGCCACTTATTCCTATGCTTATTTTTAAATCTCTTCTTCCCCCTTCCTCTCTCCCTTTCTTCCTTCCTTTCTTTCTTCCTTTCCTTCCTTCTCCTCTTTCTCTTCCTCCTTCTCCTTCTCCTCTTTCTCTTCCTCCCCTCTCCATTCCTTCCTTCCTTCCTTTTTTATTCCTTTTCTCTTTTGTTTCTTTTAGTAAAAATGAGACAACAAAGGGTAGACTAATATGATTTCTCCTTCAAAATGCTGCCCTATACATCTTGCGTTTTCCTTCCAGGACACTTGTGTTCATATTATTCATTTCATGCTTGTCTTGCCCTCTAGACTGTGAATTCCAAGTGGACAGGATCTACCTGTCTTGCTCATAACTGCACCTAGTGCTGTGCCCAACAGAGGTCACATTCAGTATATATATTATAAGACATATTAAATTCCTCTTACTCTTCTCTTACTTACAAGTAGCAAAGTACCTTCTCAGCCAGAATTGACTACAATCTTATCTAACAAGATAAGTGGGTTCTAAAAATTCAATGAAGTAAAATGTGGGTCACATCATTGGAAGGTAGTGAAAACAGTATTTTTCAGTTGGTCTGTACTGTCTTAAAAGGTGAATGGAGAATCACGATATGGTGACAGATGAGTCACTTCATCACTGCCTTTCCTCACCAGAAGATAAGATGCCAATCTGCCCCTGTTTGAGAATAGGGGCTGGCACGGCGTGGGAGCCAACCATCATTTGAGATGTCCAAATACCCGTTATCACAATGATGCTTTCTCAAGATGCATAATATCTGGGGGCATCAAGACACCCTGAGCAGAGAGCTTGAATAGGGAAGAAAGTGGTCAGCCATCTCTTGGGGTTAGTGTCAAAACTCTGGTATATGTCAGGGGTCCCAGTCCTTTGTCTGGGGGTTGAGGGGACATGATTCCTGTACTTGTTCACTCTCTCCTCCCTTTGGCCTTTGCTGAATTCCTGGACGAGGAACCTGGCTATACCACTTGAGGATCACTTCCTTCCCATCCCCAGGTCCTGGCTCTATCCTAGTGCCTGGCTCAGGCTGCTTGCTTATATGTAGACATTTAACATCTGCTTGATGCCCAGCCCTGTCTCCATTGTCTGATCACAGGTGACAATTCAAAGTTGGACTCTCCAATATAGAAAACCAAAGGGAAAGTGCCCTAATCTATTTTGGCTCTCTGCTTTACTGATTTTTTCAAATTAATTTTCTTTTGTTTTCTGCCTATCCTCTAGGCCCTTCTTGAACATAGCATCTGGGCAGCATTTGAACTCGTCAGTGCTGAGGCCAAAGGTAGCTGAGCTCTTATGGAGGCTGGAGGTGGACTTGCAGGAAGCTGTGGTGATGACTGACAGGGCAAACGCATGCACTTAAGGTACAATCCATTGCTTGAGTGATTGTGATGATTCTGCATACTTTTCTTGCACCACAAGCAGTGATTGTGCATCCAGAGAGAGCAAGTGGGCCAATTTTGATAATCCAAGCTACACAGCAGGTTTTGCTGGCTTCTACTAGCAGTCAGTAGAAATCCCCCCATGCTAGATTGCTGGCAGGTTTTACCTAGGATTCAGAAGTCACCTGGCGGTCATCTCTAATCCTTTCTGATATAGCATATGACTTCCACTCTCCCCCTGTGCTCCCTCTCTCCTAGAGCCTGCCTTGTCAAGAGCTGCCTGTTTCAATAGTGGTTTTATCAAACCTCACACTAATGCATTTAGTACTTTATTCTTGTCAAAACCTTTCACAAAACCACTGCCTCAGCTACCTCGAGTCTGTTCTCACTGAGCACTTCCCTTCATTAATGCCCTATTTCTCTGATGAGCTCCCCCCTGCCCTGCTTTCTTCATCTGTTTAATTTGTTTGCTGTGCACTTTGAACCCTTCCCTTGGAAGACATGACATAACACCATCTATTTCTATTTAAACTGTTACTCAGGACATTTTTGAAATGTGCATTATTCATGTATTATTCATGGGCATTATTAGAGATCAGTGTGCAAATCAGCTTTATTGGGCACCCCAGAGACTGCAGCAGAGTCTTGTGTACTTATAAATTACATCGTATCATTTCCTGAAAAGCAGCCTTGCTCTGCCTTCTGGGGGAAAACGACAGTTTCATGGAACTGCTGAGAACAATCATGCCTCTGAAAGAGATCATGTGGCTGTTTCATTTGACATTTGATACACGTACTTCAGCCAGGCTTGAAGACCTCCCCAGCCATGTTTGATTCCTATGGCTTTGAAATTTTATTCAGACCCAGACTTTGTCCAGGACCCTGCAGAAGTCACGGAGGAGATGTGGGTATCAAAAAATCCTCAATCCTTTTTGCTTAGCAAGGGATGGAAAGACCATTGTAGAGAATTTCTCCAATCGAAGGACACCTATGAATAAGCAGACGGGACAGACACGGTTGTGAAGGTAAGGCAAGTGTAACTTTGGCATCCTGCTTCCCTTTCTAAGTCTGTCCTCTCTGTTCAAAGTTCCCATGTGCTTGTGTTACTCTGAGGACCTCTGGTCTTGAAGAACGTGATCCGCACACTGGGTTGTAGAAGCTGACCATACTAACCCTCCTAGGAATACTTGCTGTTAGAGAGACTAATGGGGAACCCCAGTTGGGTTATTTCTGTTGATGGAGATCAAGGATTATGGCTCTTGGGTGGGAAGACATTTAGGAGACAAGAGAGCTTTCCTAGAGTCTCTCTAAATCATCTTGCATATGTGATTTAGATTCTTTTTAAACCTTTGAGAAGGCACTCCTTCTCAGCCCTTGGATAGGGCAGGCTCTGTGCCCAAGTGAACTAGACCCTGTGGTCCCATTTTTTCTGCACCAATATTCCATGTGCTTCAGTAGTCCCCAGGGATAAACTAGGGTTTTTGGAAAGCACTTACTCTTTGAGGCTTCTGTACAGGTACGTACTAGACAAACTTCTTTGCTTATGAGCAGGTTGGATTCTAAAGACTATTGAAGTCGATTTGTTCCAAAGTCCAAAGTCGCATAATAAAAGAAGGTGCTTATGCCATTGATTAGTGAGAGCAGAATTCACACTCCTCTGCCATGAGTTTGGGCAGACAACCAATGTTCTATATATAGAAGTTCTTATGTGCAAAGTGTTCAAGGAAGGGCCCTTGTAGAGAAAAGAATGAGTGGCTCCTTTGATGGTTTAAAGGGGAAATATATTTTTATATGTATTTAGCTCTTCATAGTCACATCTCAAATTGTCAGAGGCCAATAAACCTGAAACTTTGGGTTGATTAATTCATTAATTTGATCAAGAATTATTTTTGAATGTTTACTCTGTGCTAGCACTGTGCTGGGTGCAGGGGATAAAATAAATGCACGACAGAGTCCCTATTGTATGTATGGGTGCATGTGTGTACCCACACACACATATGTACACAAACACGTGTTGTGGGACATTAGTTCAAAAGTGATGATTCATTGGGATGGGGGCTAGGATGGAAAGAAGGTGAGTGTTATGGGAGTGAGGAGAATAAAGCACCCACCTCAACACTGGTATATGCCTGGGGAGAGAAGCCAAAGAAACTAATGCTTCAGTTGGGTCATGAAGGATGGTGAAGATCTTTGTAGGGAGAGGAAATAGGGCAGTCAAAGCAGAAGAAGCATTTGTATAAAGGCACAGACGCAAGAGGGAATGCGGCTGCTCAGGGAAACTGGAAGCAGTTCTGCAGCTGAGAGGCCTGAAGGATAGAGGGATTCTGGCAGGAGGAAAGTTTGGAGAAGAAGATTGGATCACAACAGGAGGTTCCAGGCAAGCCCTATTGAGGAGTTGGAACCTTATTCTCAAAGTGATGGGAAATTACTGCAGATTTTCAACAGGACCCCACACTTTTGTAAGACCACTCTGACAATAGTGGAGGTGGATTAGAGGACAGGAGAGAGAATCAGGGGGCCAATTATGATCCTGTGACAGCAGTCTAGGTGAGAAAGGCTCAGCAAAGATAGTGGTAAAGGGGGGATGAAAAGGAGGACATGCACCAGAGAGTCACTGAGGGAGGTGGGACTACAGAACTGGCAGATGATTGACATCTTGGGGAAGATAGAGGATGGTTCTCAGGTTTCACGTCTTAGTGACTAGATGTCTGGTGACTGTGATGACTAGTGGACCGTTCCCTGAGATGAGGAACTTGAGAAGGGCCCTCCTTCAGGAGAAAGAGGCTTATGTTGGAAGAATACATGTCATCTCAGGGAGCTATTAAAAACCAGAATTAGCTGGTCTCAAGGGAATTTTTAAAGATATAGACACACAGCCCACAATGGTGAGTGGAAGTTCTAGGGTCAATTGAGTAGTGCTCTTCAGTCGTCATCACTCTCCACATGGGACAAAGACCACTGATATTTAGGATGATGATCTTGAGACCTCCTGAATGATTATCAAGGCTGAAAGATTCAATTATTTTCCTTAAAGCAGGAAAGTGAACTTGAGCATTTGAATTTGAATTTATTCCAACTCTGCATGCTGCCCACTTTGGAAACAATTTGAGATAGTTTACAGATTTGGACTGTTCAAGATAAGATGTTTTTGAGGAAAGCAGAAGGAGTAGGAGCTTTTCAGGCACTGGAGATGAACAGACCCCACCATTTGATGATAAAATATCACAAAACCAAAGTTTTGTGTTCTTTCTACTGAGGCCAAAAAAATTGAACTAGTTCTTTTTGATAATATAAAGGATGTGGTTTCATCAGTTGTAAAAACTATTTCTGCAGTAAAATTTAAACAAAACCCATTAATCATTATTTCCAGGAAGGTAACACCAGTCTTGGAGTCATCCAAGATTTAAATAGGGACTATTTGTCTTCATCCCCAAGGCCAGAGGGTCATCCTTTAAACAATCTTTAAGAGTCTCTTTTCCTTCGACTTCAGGTCCAGACTTCCATCTCTGTGCACCAGGACCATTGTGGTGGCTTCCTCACGGCCTTTCCCCCATCACTGTCTGGCCTCTTTCATCCATTCTATGTGTACCCCTGCCTTCTCTTCTATACACGGATGGCACTCTAACTTATATTTCCATCTCTAACCTCCTCCCTGATTCATACATCCAACATCATCATAAGGGCTGTCTAAAAGGCATCTTCACCCTAATGCATCCAAAACCAACCTACTGATTTTACACCCCAAACTTGCTCTTCCTGCAATCTTCCCATCTCAGGTAGTGGCAATTCCATTCTTCTGGTTGCTTATTTTGGCAAATTCTGTTGATTCTACTTTCAAGATTCTGACTACCTGTCAGCACCTCTACCTACCACTCTGGCGCAGGTCATTATCACTTATCATCTGAATTGTCAAGAAAGCCTCCTACCTGGTTCCCTGTTTCTACCGCTGACCCCTACAGAATGTTCACAGCAAAAAGCCAGAGTGAGCCTATTAATATATAAGTTTGATTGAGTCCCTCCTCTGCTCGGAACCCTCCTGCAGTTCCCATCACATTCAGGAAATCTGAAGTCCTTAGAGTGGCCTGTGACCCTCTTAATCTAGTCTCTGGCCACTTTCTTTGTTTCATTTCCTACCAGTCACCCCCTCTGTGTTCTAGCCACACTGGCTTTCTTCTTTCCTCACGTTCCACATCTTCTCTTGCCTCACACAGGAGTTCCCTGACCCATAATCCAATCTTGGTTCATGTTGTTCTCTCCTGGGTCCCTTCCACCTGTCCAAACCTTCCTTGTACTTTAACTCACCTCAAGGTCACTTCCTCCGTGAAGACTCCCTTGACATTCCAATGATCTTCCTTTTTCCCAAACCCTGATGTAATTTTTTGACCTTCATGCTCATCTCCCCATTCATGAGAAACAGCCTGGTAGTCTAATTTAAGTGATACAGCTGGTTTGGTGCCAGCTAGCCAACGAGATGATAACTTTCCTGAGGCCAAGGACCGTTTCTTTTGTTTCTATCTCCTAAACACCCTCAGTATGGCATACCTTAAACAAATCTCTTTTGGATTCAGTTTGCATTGGCCTCTATATCAAGCAAGGAAAGAAGGTGCAGGAGAACTGATGAATGTGTCTCTTAAAATAATTCTCATGACCACTTAGCGATGAAAGGGAATGAACTACTGATGCACAGGACGGCATAGATAGACCTCCAATGCATTATGCTCAGTGAAAGAAGCCACACCCAGAAGGATATGTAGTATATGATTCCATTTATATGATATTCTGGAAACGGCAAAACTACAGGGGTGGAGAATAGACCTGTGGTTCCCAAGAGTTAAGAGTGAAGAAGGGGTTGACCACAAGGGTGCAGCATGCAGGAATTTTGGGGAGTGACGGATCTGTTCGTGGTGGTGGTGGATCTGTGACTCCATGCATTTGTCAACATTCATAGAACTGCACACCAAGAGTAGTAAATATTGCTGTTTGTATGCTGAAAATAAATTTAGAAAATACACAAAAGACAGAACATTGACTAACACATTTAATTGCTTAATAAACGTTTCTATTACTAAGAAAAAAAAGCCTACTTTGACAAAAATGAGGACTATATCAATGGCAAAAATTTGTTTGCTTATGGAGTATTATCTAGACAAAACATAAGATTAGTTGCAAAAAGATTTTCCAGTTTGTGAGATACCCAATCATGTTTATGCTTTATAGGGATAACATATTTTATCTTTAAAATGAGGATAGAAAAAAATTGTGCAAACATTGCAACTATGTGCTAATTATTTTAAATAATACTTAAACAAATATATATAATATATATAAATAAAAATAAAGTAACTGTTGTATTTTAGTTTTAAAAAAGTTCCAATGTGCAAAGAAATTCATTTTTATTGTTGTAATGAATGTGCAAAAAAAAACAAGTTTGGAAACAGGCACATGAACATAAATAGCTATTACCTCATTTTCCAGAGGTAACAACTGTAAAGAGATGTCATGGTGAGTCTACTTGTGTTGGACACTGTTGGCTTCCATTAATTCTTATAACAATTCCCTGAGGAAAACAGTATTATTCCCATTTTATAGATAAAAACTATGAGATCTAGAGAGACAAAGTGACTGAAGAGGATTACAGGGCTTGTTAGCGGCTGGGGCAGGATCCCATGCAGATCTGTCTGACTCAGATGATGCACTTTCCACAGACACCCGCTCCTTCTAGCAGTACGGATGGAAGGCACCCAATAGCAGCTCACAATGAGGAGGCTCCAGCCTGAACAGCTTTTGGCTCTCTTTAGTCTGGCCTCTGCTGGGGACCTCTGTCCAGCCGCCAGACATTAACACCAAGGCTCCTGACCCATTAATGGCCTCATTTTGGTCAATATGGTGAAAAAAATCTGTCCCTTTGCAAAGTCACTGAGGCGGGGCCGGGATCTAAGTCCTATCTTCCTCAGCTGCAGTGCCAGCTCAAAAACAAACAGCCTCTTAGGGGGCCGTTCTGTCAGGAAGATAAATGCTGCCTCATTGATTGCCTCACCAAGGAGCTTGTTCCAAACGGCAGCTGCTAGACTGAAACGCTTTGAAGATTGAACCCAGGAGTCCAGTTCCAGCCTTTCTTGCAGTCTTGCCTAGCAATTCAAACTCCTATGACAAATGTTAAGTCCCTGTCATGGGCTAGGATAAGAAGTAAAATGAATGAATAACACAACTTTTCCAGGGAGATTCTTAGAGAATGCCAGTACCAGGACTGATCACACTCGATACCTCCCTTCCATAGCTTGACAACCACCCATTCCGGGATTTATAAAATGAACTTCAAGGACCCAGGGGAATCCTGAAAGGCAATGAAGTCAGAAAAAGGGAGAATGTAAAGTCACCACGTTTGCAGGAGATGGTGAAAGGTGAAAGGTCATTTAGGATTTTGTATATGTATGTTGAATATATAGAAACACAGATGTAAGAGTATCAGAGTTGTTTTTACTGTGCCAGCTAATGGCATCACCCCATTCTGCTCACCAACCCTCTCCTGTGTCACTGCCCTGTGTCACCTGCTACTCATAGCAAGAGTCCTCAGAGGACAAGGACTCGAGCAACTACCCCCAATTCCCCATGTGCTAGGGAAGCGACATAATGTCATGGATGAGATGAGAGGTGGGGACGGGGGCAGATGGTCACGTCCAGTTACAATCCACCTGGCCTCTCACTCTGGAGGAGCCTAGTGCAATGGCAGATCTTTCCACCAGGTGGCACTCATAGTTTAGCTTTATTTTTGTTTCTAATGACCGAAAATTTTGCCCTACTATCATTGTTGAGGAATACATGACTTAGGCTTCCCAATTCATGGACTGATTTCATGTATTGTCATGTTTTGGACTCTATTGTGTCATGTAAAATTCCAATTTATTCTTTCCCTCTGGGACCTTGGCAAGAGCCAGCATAAGGGGAATAGCCATTAGAACCAAAGTGGGAACGGTTATTTTCATCACACACAAATACACCCCCCCCCACCCCACACACACACACCCCCTCCACGACTGTTCAGGGGTTAAATCCTGCTGTGTTTTTTCTTTTCCGGTTTTCCTTATCTCCTGCCTCCTTGCCCTTCCCAGCTCCTCTCCATGGTCAGAGTGCTATGACCAGTTGGCACACTTTGGTTTGCTAAAACCCAGCTCAGGATCACCTTTTCAACATTTGTGTTTGTTACATAGCAGTCAAGTTTGGAGTGGCAGCCTCAAAAAATGGTCGCCCTTGAGTCTTAAAGATCAAAGGCCAGAGGGAAAAAGATGATGGTAGTTTTGTCTCTGAGAGAGGGCATCAAACTGTATGTGTCTGAGATGTGACTGAATTTCATATGGCCATTCTCTCTCAGGAAGCTGTATGTAGGGCTGAGCTGACCAAGGTTCTTAGAAGCCTCATAGTAATATTATTGGACATGATCCAGTTATTAAAGTTTAAAACAAAAGATGTAAGATATTGTCCCTGTCCTTGAAGAATCCAAGTCTACTTGGGAAGATAAGAAATTTAGTCACTTCAATAGTGTTAGTGGAGTAACGTAATTTTTGCTAAGAGCTTCATGTCAACAAATTTGCCTGACAGTTCATAAGAAAGCCAGTCCCTGAGTCCTGGGAGGTTGGGGACTGGGAGATTTCAGGGAAGCATAGACCTAGGTGGGCCTTGATAGGATTAAGGCAATAGAGGGGGTGGGAGAGGCTCTACCTGGGGAAGTAGGAGGAATCTTGCAAGAGAAGCTGGCTGTAGACCTGCAAAACCGCCAATAGTTGGAGCTCAGTTGCTTGGCAACTTCAATGATAATGGTTCCTTTAAAAATTCTGTTTTATGGAAAGACCAAACCGCAGTAAATTCCCAATCCTCTACCACGTGGAATGATGATATCCCTGAAGCCCAGCAAAATTATTAATCTTTAAAACAATATTTATTTCTATTCTTATTAGTACTGAGAGTGACCTCATTCATTCAACATATGTTTATGAAGTATGTTTATTGTTCTGGATGTTTTGTGGGAAACCAAGATATATCAGGCAGGATTGTTTGCTCTGGAGCCTTCATGCTAGGAGGGAAGACAAGAAACGTGAATATAATGATTATAATGTCAGAGAGAGAGACAATATCTCTAAGATCAGTATATAAAAATATTATAAGGGTTAAGAATAAGATAAAAATTATTTTCAGCGGGGGATTCAGTGGTGGGATAAGTTCATGGAAAGATAAGGGGAAGGGAAGGGTATTTTGCATGGAGGAAATGGCACAAAATAAAGAGATTGGAAAGGAAAGACTGAATGGAGAACACAGGTACAAGAGCAGGATGGTGAGTAAGGATGTTGAAAGTTCGGGTTAGGGCCGCCATGACCAGCCTTGTATAGCAGGTTAAGGAACATGAGGTCAGCATGAAGTTACTGTATACTTTTGAGTAGATGGATAAATTGATCTGTTTTGAAGATTAGCACCTAACATCTACGCGTAAGATGGACTTGCCAGGGGAGAGAAGGGCAATGGAGGGCTCTGGTTCAAAGGCTCTCCTGTCAGTTTGGGAAGGCATATGGATTCATAAGTTGGCAATTATTCTTTTTTTTTAATGAAATGAAATGAAATGAATTTTTTTACTGCAATAACATTGGTTTATAATATTATATAAATTTCAGGTGTACATCATTATATTTTGATTCCTGATTAGATTACATCATGTTTACCGCCAAAAGACTAATTACAATCAATTATAATCCATCACCACACACATGTGCTTAATTTTGCCCTCCTCCCTCCCCGCTTCCCCTCTCGTAACCACCAATCCAATCTGTGTGTATCTATGTGTTTGTTTGTTGTTGTTGCTGTTATCTTCTACTTATGAGTGAGATCATATGGTATTTGACTTTCTCTCTCTGACTTATTTCTCTTGGCATAATACCCTCAAGGACCATCCATGTTTTCACAAATGGCCAGATTTCATGGTTTCTTATGGCTGAGTAGTAATCCATTGTGTATATGTACCAAATCTTCTTTGTCCATTTGTCCCTTGATGGACACCTAGGTTGCTTCCAAGGCTTGGCTATTGCGAATAATGCTGCGATGAACACAGGGGTGCATGTATCTGTATGCATTTGTGTTTTATGTTCTTTGGATAAATACCCAGCAGTGGAAAAGCTGGATTGTATGGTAGTTCTAGTCTTAACTTTTTGAGGAAACTCCATACTGTTTTCCATAGTGGCTGCACCAGTTTGCACTCCCACCATCAGTGTATGAGAGTTCCCTTCTCTCCACACCCTCTCCAACACTTGTTGTTCCCTGTCTTGCTAATTATAGCCATTCTGACGGGAGTGAGGTGATATCTCATTGTAGTTTTGATTTGCAATTCCCTGATAGTTAATGATGTTGAACATCCTTTTATGTGCCTGTTGGCCATCTGTATATCTTCTTTGGAGAAACGTCTGTTCAGATCTTTTGCCAATTTTTTAATTGGGTTGTTAGATTTTTTGTTGTTGAGATGTATGAGTTCTTTATGTTTAGGATATTAACCCCTTATCAGATATATGGTTTGCAAATATCTTCCCAATTGTTAGGTTGTCTTTTCATTTTGTTGATGGTTTCCTTTGCTGTGCAGAAGCTTTTTAGTTTGATGTAGTCTCATTTGTTTATTTTTTCTATTGTTTTCCTGGCCCAGTCAGACGTGGTACTTGAAATTGCTGCTGAGACTGATGTTGAAGAGCGTACTGCCTATGTTTTCTTCTAGGAGTTTCATGGTTTCAGGTCTTACATTCAAGTCTTTAATGCACTTTGAGTTAATTTTTGTGTATGGTGTAATATAATGGTCTACTTTCATTCTTTTGCGTGTGGCTGTCCAGTTTTCCCAACACCATTTATTGAAGAGACTTTTCTTTCTCCTGTCCATAAATGTGTAGGTGTATTTCTGGGCTCTCGCTTGTGCTCCATTGATCTGTGTGTCTCTTTTTGTGCCAGTACCATGCTGTTTTGGTTACTATAGCTGTGTAGTGTATTTTGACATCAGGGAGTTTGATACCTCCAGCTTTGTTCTTTTTTCTCAGTGTTCCTTTGGCTATTCAGGGTCTTTTGTTGTTCCGCATAAATTTTAGGATTCTTTGTTCTATTTCTGTGAAAAATGTTGTTGGAAATATGATCGGGATTGCACTGAATTTGTAGATTGCTTTAGTATGGACAGTTTAGCTACGTTAATTCTTCCAGTCCAAGAGCATGGAATATCTTTCCATTTCTTTGTGTCTTCTTCAATTTCCTTCAACCATGTTTTATAGTTTTCAGTGTACAGATCTTTCACCTGTTTGGTTAAGTTTATTCCTGGGCATTTTATTCTTTTTGTTGCAATTTTAAAAATGGGATTGTATTCTTAATTTCTCTTTCTGCTACTTCATTGTTAGTATATAGAAATACAACTGATTTTTGTATGTTGATTGTGTATCCTGCAACTTTTCCATATTCATTTATTATTTCTAAAAGTTTTCTGGTGGATTCTTCAGGCTTTTCTATACATAAAATCATGTCATCTCAAAGAGTGACAGTTTCGTTTCTTCCTTTCCAAGTTGGATCTCTTTTATTTCTTTTTCTTGCCTGATTGCTTGGCTAGGACTTCCAATACTAAGTGAAATAAGAGTGGTGAAAGTCGGCATCCTCATCTAGTTCCTGTTCATAGAGGGATAGCTTTCAGTTTTTCTCCATTGAGAATGATTTTAACTGTGGGTTTATCACATATGGCCTTTATTACATTGAGATACTTTCCTTCTATACCCATTTTATTCAGGGTTTTTATCATAAGTGGATACTGTATCTTGTCAAATGCTTTCTCCGCATCTGTTGAGATGATCATGTGATTTGTATTCTTCATTTTGTTAATGTGGTGTATCATGTTGATTGATTTGCATATGTCAATCATCCCTGCATCCCTGGAATAAATCCTACTTGATCATGATGTATGATCTTTATAATGTATTGTTGTATTTGATTTGCTAGTATTTTGTTGAGGATTGTTGCATCGATGTTCATCAGTGATATTGGCCTGTAATTTTCTGGTTTTTTGTTGTCCTTGTCTGTTTTGGTATCAGGATAATGTTCGCTTTGTAGAATGAATTAGGAAGCTTCCCCTCCTCTTCAATTTTTTGGAAGAGTTTGAGAAGGATAGGTATTAATTCTTCTTTAAATAGTTGATATAATTTACCAGGGACGTCATCTGGTCCTGGACTTTTATTTTTGGGGAGGTTTTTGATAACTGTTTCGATCTCCTTACTGGTGATTGGTCTATTCAAATTCTCTATTTCTTCTTGATTCAGTTTTAGAAGATTGTGTGATTCTAAGAATTTATCCATTTCTTCTAGATTATCCAATATGTTGGCATATAGCTTTCCATAGTATTCTCTTATAATCTTTTGTATTTCTGAGGTGTCTGTTGTAATTTCTCCTCTTTCATTTCTGATTTTATTTGAGCCTTCTCTCTTATTTTCTTGGTGAGTCTAGGTAAAGGTTTGTAAATTTCTTTATCTTTTCAAACAACTAGCTCTTAGTTTCATTGATTTTTTTTTCTATTTTTTAAGTCTCTATTTCATTTATTTCTGCTCTGGTTTTTATTAATTTCTTCCTTTTACAATGATTTTGGGCTTTGTTTGTTCTTCTTTTTCCAGTTCCTTTAGGTACATCGTTAGACTGTTTATCTGAGATTTTTCTTGCTTGTTGAGGTAGCCCTGTATTGCTATAAACTTACCTCTTATAAGGTCTTTTGCTGTATTCCATAATTTTTGTCATGTTGTATTTTCATTTTCATTTGTCTCCAGGTATTCTTTTTATTTCTTCTTTGATTTCTTCATTAACCCAATCATTGTTCAGTAGCATTTTGTTTAATCTCCACGTATTTGTGGCTTTTCTGATTTTATTCCTGTAGTTGATTTCTAGTTTCATAACCTTGTGGTCAGAAAAGATGCCTGGTATTATTTCAACCTTCTGAACTTTATTGAGACTTCTTTTGTGGCCTAATATGTGATCAATCCTGGAGAATTTTCCATATGCATTTGAAAAGAATGTGTATTTTGCAGTTTTTGGATGGAATGTTCTGTATATATCTACTAAGTCTATCTGGTCTAATGTGTCATATAAGGCCAGTGTTTCCTTATTGATCTTCTGTTTGGATGGTCTATCCATTGGTGTAAGTGGAGTGTTAAAGTTCCCTACTATTATTGTGTTACTGTCTGTTTCTCCTTTTATGTCTGTTAATAGTTGCTTTATATATTTAGGTGCTCCTATGTTGCGTGTGTAGATGTTTTACAAGTGTTATATCCTCTTGTTAGATTGTTTCCTTTATCATTATGTAGTGCCCTTCTTTGTCTCTTGTTACAGTTTTTGTTTTAAAGTCTATTTTGTCTGATATAAGTATTACTACCCCAGCTTTCTTTTCATTGCCATTCTCATGGAGTGTCTTTTTCCCTCCCTTCACTTTCAGTTTGTGAGTGTTTGTAGGTCTGAAGTGTGTCTCTTGTATGCAGCATATATATGGGTCTTGTATTTTTTATCCAGTCAGCCCCCTTAGCCTTTTGATTGGAACATTTAGTCCATTGACATTTAAAGTAGATATTGGTAAGTATGTACTTATTGCCATTTTGTTACTTTTTTTCTGGGTTTTTTAGTAGTTCTTCTCTATTCCTTTCTTCTCTTGCTCTCTTCCCTTGTTTTGGTGGCTTTCTTTAGTATTATGTTTAGGTTCCTTTCTCTTAATTTTTTGTGTGCATTTATCATAGGTTTCTGGTTTGTGGTTCATATATAATAACCTATGTATATAGCAATCTATATTAAGTTTATGGTCTCTTTACTTTGACCTCTTGGTAAAAGCTCTGCTCTTTTACTCCTCTCCCACATTTTATGTTTTTGATATCATATATAACCTATTTTGTGTGTGTGTGTGTATCCATTACCCTGTTATCATAGAAACAGGCAATTTTAGTACTCTTCTCTTTTCACCTTCATATTATCTTCATAGGTGGTTGATCTGCTACTTTTACTGTATTTTTGCCTTTATCAGTGATTTTATTGCCTTTTGGGGGGATAATTTTCTTATTCCTATTTGTGGTCTTCTTTTTCTCACTTAAACAAGTCCCTTTAGCATTTCTTGTAAAATTGGTTTCTTGGTGATAAACTCCTTCATTTTTTGCTTGTCTTGGAACTCTTTATCTCTCCTCCGTTCTGAATGATAACATTGCTGGTAGAGTATTTTTGGCTGTAGGATTTTTCTCTTAGCACTTTAAATATGTTGTACCACTCCCTTCTAGCCTGTAAAGTTTCTGCTGAGAGGTCAGCTGCTAGACTTGTGGGGTTTCCTTTGTATGTAACTTGTTGTGTTTCTCTTGTGGCTTTAGGATTCTCTCTTTATCTTTAATTCTTGACATGTCTCTCTCTTCTCTTGTCGGGACATCTTTAATACGAAGGTCAGTGTGCTTGATGTTGTCCCAGAGGTCCTTTAGATTGTTCTTGTCCTTCTTAATTCTTTTTTCCTCTATCTGTTCAGCTTGGGTAATTTCCTCTAATCTTTCATCAAGTTCACTGATCCATATGTCTGTATCATCTACTCTGCTATTGAGTCCCCCTGGTCAACTTTTCATTTCTAGTATGGTATTCTTCATTTCTGATTGGTTCCTTTTTATATTTTCCAATTCTTTGTTGATGTTCTCACTGAGTTCATCCGTTCTTCTCCCAAGATCAGTGATCATCCTTATGACTTTTTGTTTTCAGGTAGATTGTTTATTTCTGTTTCATTCATTCCTTTTTTCTGGGATTTTGTCCTGTTCCCTTACTTAGAAAAAATTCCTTTGCCTCTTCATTTTGCTTCTTTCTCTGTGCTTATATCTATGTATTAGGTGGGTCAGCTACATCTCCTGATCTTGGAGAGGTGGCCTTATATAAGAGATGCCTCATGAGGCCCACCCAGTGTGCTTCCCTCTTGTCACCAGTTCCAAACATTCTAGGAGTGTCCCCTGTCTGGGCTACATGTGTCCTTCTGTTATGGCAGGGTTACTCTTACTGCAGGTGCCCAGGGAATCTATGCTGTCCCACTGGCCAGCTGGATGTAATGCTCAGCTGCATGTGGCTGCTACAGACCCTTCAGTCACTTTGCTGGGCATGAGGAGCCCCAGAACAGTTGGCTGCAAGGTCTACTAGCACATTCCTGTTGCAGTTTTTCTGTTAAGTGAGTAGGTCCCCAGCATGACTGGTTGCTAGGCTCATGAGCTTACAATTTCTCTAGGCCTCTGGCATACAAGGCTCTTGTCAGCCCTCTCAGGATTGCAGCTAGTGGGGCTGCCCCCAGGCAAGGGAGCACCCAATTGTTTCAGGCTTGGAAAGATGGGGCTAATCTCCTATGTGGCTATTTGAGAAGCACAAGTCTTCTGCAGCTGAAAAGCCCCACCACCCGCAGGTCCACACACACAGTCAACACAGTCCTGCCCTGTGCACATGCCCTGACCCCCTGAAGTGGACCCAGTCACCCCACTGCAGATGCCCCACACACTCCCTAATGCCCCACACACTCCACCCTCTCCTCATGGATGCCCTGCCCCACAGAGGCAGACCCACTCACCCTGTTGCAGAGGATCCAGGCATCGAGCCTATGCAGGCTGACAAGTTGCCTGAGGGATTGCTGTTGGGTGGGGCCAGTCCCTAGGGTGGGCTGCCTGCCCTGGCTGAGCTGGATTAAATCAGTGCTCTAGTGGGTGGGACAGACCCTGGGCTAACAGGCCAGGGGAAGAACTCCAATGGCATCTGCCCGCATCTGTGTCAGCTTACCTGTACTAGGTCGCAATAATGGCTGCTGCCAGTGTCTCGGCCATTGACAACCTCTCACTGAGATGCACTCAGAGCCTATCAGGTGAGTCTTTTTGCACCAAAGAACTATGCACCTTTCTTTCTGGTGATTTTAGGTTGCTTTCTGCAATGGGTGAATTTGTGCATGGGTCCATTAAGAGCAGGCTTCTTTTCCCTTATGTCTGATAGCTTTTCTGGGGGTATTCCCCATTGCTGTTCATAGCCAGCAAAGCAGTTGGCAATTATTCTTATCATTATGGAAATTATCAACATTCTGAAAGCAAAATTAAAGAAACTAAGTCCTCGAAATTATTTTCAGTGAAATTAGGAGACATGTGTAGTTCACAGATCCAAAAATATGTGTTAAGGGTCCCCAAAGGTAGCTGAAAACAGAGGGAAATTGTACAAGAAAAAGTGAAGAGAAGAAGCACAGATAAGGGTGAGATGGCAGCTATTTCAAAAAGTACCAGCAGTTCCTGAAGGGGAGGGATACATCCTGAAGTGCAGAAACTATATGCTTTGTTAACAATAATGGATGTGGGAACTGGGTTAATCAGAGCTGTTAGCAGAAGCTGTTACATAATGGGTTTGGTAGAGAGAATCAGAGGCTGAGGACTTCACAAAAAGTTGTACCAACGTGCCACATTTGCAGAATGTATCTTCTCTGTGGCATCATAGATTGTGTTGTAAATGCTCTCTAGCCTGTTCCTGTCCCATGAAGGACACTCTTCCCTTCACTAAAGGGACTCCCTGCAAATAGCTCGCCCAGAGATCCTATGATGACTAAAAAAAAAGATGAGCAAATGCTAAATCAATACAAAGTTACTTTAAGAATAAAAGAAGCAAAAGAGCGTCAGAACTTACTAACAAATGAAGAACATTTACCAGAAAAATGTTTCCAAAAAGTAGAAGAAAATTGTGACCAAATATTTCACTGCAAATTGAAAAAGAAAAAAGAAACTCACATATAGCAATCACTTCCAAAAATAAAACATTCAACGAAAAATATAAGAACTCAGGAAAGAGATGGGCAGATAATAAGAGAAAACAAAACATGAAGGATCAGATCTCAGGAAGTAAATAGAAAATACTCAAATAGCCATCAAAGAAATGAAGCCAAAATTGTAAGAAGCACAGCGGAGAGCATACCACGTGGAAAACACAATAATGGGCACTGAAGAAGAAATGGGAAAAGTCACAAAAATGAATGCATCTCTAAAAATTAGATGCAGGTTTAGACAGAATATTATAATTAGACAGGAATGGCAAAAGAGATTCAATATTTGTGTAATCGGAGTCTCTGAAGAGGAAAGTAAAATAGAAAGTAAAAAATATTTAAAACATGTAATTTAATGAAATTTTATTTAAATAAAAGAAGACTTAAACATCTATGTCAGAAGTTCACACCATGTGATAATATACATTGACCTAGAATGAGCAATAGAGAGACAGAGTTGTAAAGATTTTAAAACATTCTGTGGGCATCCAGGCAAGAAGATCAAAGCACATATAAAGAAATAAAAATTAGGCAGGTCTCAAATTCCGCTACAGCAAAATTCCATGTCAGTGTATCATGGTGCAATGCTTGAAAAAAACCTCAAAGGAAGAAAGTATAAGTCAAGAATTTTCTATGGAGCCCAGCTTTAAGTATAGAGGCTGTGTATAAAAGTTAGGAATGTGCAAAAACCAAGGAAATGTTATTATGAGCCTGTTTTGAGGAAATGTCAAGAGCGTAAACTTTTTTAGCCAAGAAATGTCTAGGAAAAATACAACAAAAGGCAGAGAATATGGAATATATTTCACTCAAGAGTTAGCAGTAATGCACACTTGGAGATCAGAGCAATGAATCATGATATAAATCTCACGTATTCCAACAGTGTAGAAGTGATACAACCAACAAAATCAGAGAGAGGTTGAAAGAGGGTGGGCAGTAGAATAGTCTTGCTCACTGTCTCACTAAATAATAGTCAATAGCTATTATTTAAACCTTTTAGAAAATTGGCATAAAGTGTACAAAGTAACATTAAGAAAGATATTACCTAAAAACAGCTGATCAGGAAAGAGGAATTGTACTAATTTTATCGTTTCTCAGAATAAGGAATTAATATATGTGTTCTAAACAAAGAAAGAACTAAGGAGGTTATATACAATTATGAATACAATTTTCATATACCAGAATAAACATACCCACAAATCCAAGCAAAGAAATTATACCACATAGTTAAAAAGAGAGAGAGAAAACATAAAATGGCAGATCTAAGATAAACATACTTCTCATATTAATGTAAATGGGCTTAACTCACTCATTGAAAGAATTTCAGAGTGGATCAGAGAAACAAACCAAACTGTACGGTGTATAGGAAACATACAAAAACAAAGTAATTCAGTACAGTTGAAAATAAGAAATGTGTAAAGGTGTACTAAAGAACCACAAAAAACAGACAGAAAGCAAACAGCCAAAAAAATCCCCCTAAACCCCCATAAAACAAAAACAAACTCAGAAAACCAGGCAAACGAAAAAAGGAAGTAAACAAGCAAGAGTCATGATCTTAATATTAGAAATGGTAGAATTCAGGCAAAAATAAAGGGTTAAATAAGATAAGGGTAGTTTTATCCTATAATGTGCAATTCACAAATCTTCAACAATTATTCTTACCTACACATCAAATAACATGGCATCCAAGTTCATAAAGCAAAAATTACAAAGGCTAAAAAGAAAAGTAGTAAGGAATTTTAGTTCAACTCTTTTGGTCTTTGATAGAACGAGTGATCAAAAACATTGAGAAAAATAATATAATTCACAGGTAGATGAGATGGATATATCTCAAAGTCTATTTTCTGAAAATAGAGAATACACGTTTTTTTATGTGCCTAGGAAATAATCACAAAATTTGACCATATTCTAAGTCCTAGAGAAAAATCTCAATACATTTCCAGGAAGTCTAAGTAATATAGGCTGTGAGATAATAGAAAGTACATATTTGGTCTCTGCCCCCAGTTCCTGGCCCAGAGCTTCTAAAACCCTTGAAATTTCCTAAATGATAAGAGCACTGAGGCATCTTTTGTTTGGTCTTTGATCTGGTTCCTGAAACAGGGCTCCTGAAGCCCTCGTAATTTCCTGGGTGATAGGAGTGTCTTTTGTTCCAATGGGGTGACTGTTAAGGGCTTTTGATTGGGAACTAGTCACCAGAAAGACCATGTCTTGATGAGAAGCTTGGAATTTTCAGCCCAACCATCCATTTTCTTGAGAAGGGAGAAAGGTTGGAAATGGAGTTAATAATTGATCATGCCTATGTGATGAAGCTTTCATAAAAATTGTAATAGTACAGGGTTCAGAGAGCTTCCAGGTTGGTGAATACATCCATATACCAGGAGGGTGACACGCCTCAACTCCACAGGGACGGAAGATCCTGCACTTGAGACCTTCCCAGTCTTTGCCCTGTGTATCTCTTCATCTTGCTGTTTATCTGCATCCTTTATCACATCCTTTAACAAACTGATAAATATAAATAAGTGTTTCCCTGAGTTCTGTGAACCACTCTAGCAAATTAATGGAACCCAAGGAGGGGGTTGTGGGAACCTCTGATTTACAGCCGATTGGTTAGAAGCACAGGTGACAACCTGGTCATTTGATTGGCATCTGAAGGAAAGGGGCAGTTTTGTGGGACTGAACCCTTAACCTGTGGGATCCGACGCTGTCTCCAGGTAGATAATGTCAGAATTGAGTTAATTTGTAGGGCATCTTGCTGGTGTCAGAGAATTGCTTGGTGGTAGAAACACAACCCACACACATTTGGTGACCAAAGTGTTAGAAATGTTGTGAGTGTGGTAGTAGTCTCAGTAGTAAAGGAGACACACAGGAGAGAAAAACTGGGGTTTTTCCCTTAATTTACAGACACATTCATTTTTCACAATGCAATAAGAATAAAATTTAAGACAAAAATCAGAAAATAAAAGTGTCTTCCAACTGGGAAATTAACAAAAAGCTCTCATACAATGTGTGAGTCACTGATGATGTACAATGAAAATTACATAATTTCTTAATAAATAAAGCACACTGAATCAGACTGTTCAATATATAAAGTATAACCAAAGGAGTGACCAAAGGAGAACTCATAGTTTTAAGTATTTATATCAATAAAAAACAATGAAAAAAATTAGATATTGAATTCAAAAAGTTAGTAAAACAGCAATAAACTGAATAAAAGCAATATGAATAAATTATTATAAATAAAATCAGAAATTAATGCATTGGAAAACTGAAAATCGGGAGACTAGAACTATATCTAAAAGTATAGAATAAAATTACACACAAAAAATAGAATAAATAAGATAGTAGGTAATCCAAATGGAGCAATATGTGCTTTAGGAGGACAGACAGATAACCCAAATATATAATAATAGAATATGATAGAGCAAATTAACTGCAGGATGATAGTAAAATTTCAGATCTGACTATTTGCTCAACTTTATGTAAATAATTCTGAAAATTTGGTTTACTTCAATCATTTTGTAGGAAAATATAATTTGTCAAAACCGACCCCAGAAGAGATAGAACATGTCATTATGCTAATTTGAACAGAAGTAGATAAACTCACTAGATTATTTTTGTTTACATGGAGGAATTCTATGAAACCATTAACAAACAATATTTCCACTTTCTAAGAATAAAGAATAAGAAGGAATAAATCTGCATATTTTTATGAAGTGACTAAATTATTGATATCAAAGCCTGATAAAGATTGTACAGTAAAGAAGGTTATATATAACTTTCTATATAAATTCCACATATGAAGATTAATGTAAATATCCTAAATAAATTATTAGTATGGATTCAGTACCACATTAAAGGACTCAAATATAAGAGCAAACGGATTTTATTTTAGTAGTGCAATGTCCTTCATGTTATAACATGTATTAATTTATCATAATAATTGACTCAAGAAGAAAAATAGACACTGAAAAATATTATCAATGCCTATATCTTCAACATGATAAAATATACGTATCTTAGCCCAAAGCCGACATCATCTTTAGTGAGGGAAACACAAGAGGTATTTCCAACTGAAGTCAGAAAGTAGAAATGGATGTCTACTAACTATGACTATTATGTGACATTATATTGCAGGTGTTGGCCAATGCAATTAGATAAGAGAGAGAATTAGAAACTAAAAGTGAGGGGAAGTAAACCTATAAAAATTTGGATTTGATGTGATGAATAATCTAAGATAATTAATAGAAATCTGCAACTAACAATAAGAAAATTCACTAAGGTAGTGGAGTAAAAAAATAACGTACAGAAATCCATAGCTTTCGTATATACAAACAACTGCCAGTTAGGAAATATAATGGAAGAAATACCCCATTGACAAGAGCAACTAAAAAGGTAAAATGTCTATGAATAAAACTAATAAGAAATGTGCTGACCTGTAGGAAGAAAATCTTAAAACAGTCCTAGGAGACGCAAAAGAATAAATGACCAAATGGAAAGAGATGTGATAGTCTGTTAATTATATTGTGCTACCTGGCATAAAAAATTGAGCCTAGAATGTATGATAAGTTAAGAACATTAACACTGACTTCTTGCTCAGTCTGAGGAAGGTATCAGTCGTTGGAGGGTGGCCACCCACAAGCGATTGAGGGACCCAGGCTGTTTCCATCTTGTTGATTTCCTGTCTGATGGAACTGCCCGGTCTTCTGACTCCAGCTTGCAGTAGGGGAAAGAGAGCATGGCAAAGACACACTCTTCCTAAATGCTTTGGCCTGGAAGTAATACAAGTCTTCTCACCTTCTACTGGCTTCTGTCTGCTCACCTTCACATGACCACCTAAATATAAGGATGGGTGGAAAATGTAGTCCCTAGCTAGGCAGTCACTTTCTAGCAGAATTTTGGAATTATTTTGGTGAACAGCTAACCATCTTTGACACACTCATATCCTTGTATATGCAGACTCAACATTATAAAAATATCATTTCCCTCATGTTAATTTTTAAACTTAATGTAATCAACATTGCAAATGGTTTTTTGAAACAGACAAGATGTTTTAAAGCTCATATGGGAAACTGAAAAATAAGTACAGCTGGGAAAACTCTGAAAACAGAAGATAAACAAGATGTAAATAGTTTACCATGTATTAAAATATTATTATTACGTCCCAATGATTAAAATAGTGGGATACCAGCGCATGCATTGATGAGTGGACCAAAGGAAAATGATTGAAAACCCAGAAATAGCTTAAAGTGAATATGAACAAATTTAGAATACAAGTGAGGAAAATGATAGAATACCATGATAAACGCCAAGCAGATCAAAGATTTAAGGATAAGAAATAAAACCATACAAATAAAAAATAAAATGTAGTAACATTTTGAATTGTAGCTTGTGGAAGATTTTTCTAATTGTAATTCAATACTTGCGAAGTACTATAAAAAATTTGGCTAATTAGGCCCCATAAAAATTAAAGAAAAAAGTTCTGCATAGCATTTTTGGTCTTTTACTACATTGCCTTTCATTTCAGACCTAAACAAATTATTGAATTTAATTGAAGTAATAATAACAGAACATTTATGACCAAGTTCATGAATGAGTTAGCAGTGGCAGCTACATTACAACTGCCACCTGCTTGACAGTTCTCCCATTGATTGTAAAGTCAGAGATGTAAAACATTTTTGAGATACCAGGGTCAACATCAATGACATATGATATAATATATATACTTGTATTACTGAAAGTAACACGAGCATCCTATATACCAGTTTGAATCCAAGATGAATAACTATCTAATTATTGATTATTGATAACATACTTATGATCTCAAAAGATTGCCGCACTAATTTGTATATCACTCATTGAAAATTTAATTATATTAGTAATTTTATCTAAGAAGAGTATATCAGTAATAATCTTAGCTCTAGATTAAAATTTTCAGAACATTTGTCACACTCATTTGCTAAACACTAGGTGCTATCATGTGGTGTTTAGTAAAAAAGAATGAGTGGAGTGACATTTTATTGACTACACTCACACATGTGCACAGGTACATGCACACGCACCCACTCATGTGCATGTAGATGACAACTCTTTTTCAACATGTCCTAGGCATGAAAAGGTGTAATAATGTCCACAGCAGGGAGGAATAAGTAAGAGCATATTCATGAACCAGATTTCTGTTTTTAGTTCTATTGTGAAGGATAATTGTTTGTTACCATAAATAACAGCATATGCCTTGGTTGAAGTTTGCAGCATGGAGAAATATCAACTGTCTATATCCCTTCTGTAAAATGCAAGCTCTCCTGACTTGCTTCTGAATAAATCTAACACAGTATCACTTATTACTGATTACATAAGCACTGACAATTTAAATGGACACAGAAAACTTTATGTCTCCCACGTAAACAGCTAACCTTGTCAACAGAAGTAACAGGTGCCCCATATCACTGGTTCTGTCACTTAGAACTTCATCCAATACAATTACAAAAGATAAACCTGTTTGAAAAGTTAGAGTCATCATTTCTTTTTAAGATGACTGATTGACCCCTAAATCAAATTCCTGAGTTGTTTGTTTGTTTGGTTTTATTTTAATGCCCTTCAGGGTTACAAATTTGGTCCAAATGAGTCAATTGTTTTGAAATTTGCTTTAGAGCAGGCAACCTGCCATGGGCAGAATATCAAGCAATTCTGTTGAAACTAAAAGAGCAGTTTGCTTGGTCATTGAATAAATGTGTTAATTGTTCTTTTCTGCCATAGATTTTAGTTCAGCATCTGTCCTTCACCCTGGCACATGTGAAAGGCTGATTATAAATCTAAAGAACTAGGAATGTGGAGCTGGTGGCTGTAATACTCAATTTATAGTATCTAATACTAACAACATAGGTCTTCTAGAAGTGGCTTATAAATATTGATTTTAAAATGGAAACTGCCAGAAAGAGTATAAAAATCTTCTAAACAAAGAATCTTCTGGAATTTTTTTTTTTTAATTTGAAGACTCAAAGATACCTGCTCTGAAGGTGACTGACATCCTCATTGCCTTCGTTTGGGTGCTGGTGGCCTGGACTGTTGATGTGGCCTGCTGCTAAGGAGTTAAACCTATTGGCATGTTTGTCATACCCCTGCCTAACGGTCCCTTAAGCAAGCCACAAATCTTCCTTGCTCTGGATGACAGTTAATGAACTGTAAAAGTCTTGCACCAATATTTCTACTTCATCTGCAAGCTTGAAGAAGGCAAGTTTGTTTTTCACCCTCGAAAAGAACCAACTGTATTTCTTAGGCAGACAAGGATGATTTGTTTGCATGGACCTCTTTTCAGTTAGGAGGACATGTTTAGAGCTTGGGAATTTGATTCTGAGAATCATAAGCTTTGAATTCTTCTTAGGATGTTTTATGTGCCTGGATGTATTTTATTAGCCTAACTATATTGCAAGCTCTTCTAACTAATTCTGTGACCTTGAGCGAGTCACTTAACCTTTCTGGGTCTATTTCCTGTTCCATAAAATAAGAATCCTAAATACCTCACAAAATTCCTTAGAAGATCAAATGAGATAATGATTATTATGTTTTTTAACTATCACTTAAAATTACCTGATTAAACATTATATTAATTCCCAAAAGCTTTAAATCATATTAATCATAATAAAATATATGTATATATATTTATATGTATATTTGGATAAATATATATTCCTATGCTCTTTGAAGAGGTATAAACCATTTTTAAGACTAAGCAAAATGAAGCATAATTTGACGTGAGAAAGCAACTGTTTGGAAGCAAGAGTAAAAACATTTTAAGAAGCATCTATTGCATATTCTGGAATAACTGTTATATGCATGCCCCTAGTCATATTATACTTTGCCTTAAATTTTGACTGGAGCCACCTCACAAATTCTAATGTCTTTCTAAATTGTTGTTTCAGTTGAGCTCTGTTTAATATTTACCAAAATGGTACCACCAGAAATCCTGCTAACTTTTTATTCCATTTCTGATTTACCCTTCTGTGATTTTAGAAAGAATTCTGGTTCTTTCAGTTGCTCCTCATTTCTCAGCTGGCATCATCTCTTTTCTAACTCAGCACGGATCAGACAATGCAATAGTCTCGAACCAAGTGTTCAAGTTGATTTTGATGCATTTTCTCAGCTGCTAATCTTTTTCAGGGTCCTACTAATTTCATTATGAAATATATCTAAAAAAATTCCTGGGCCCCTTTAAAGCAGATTTAGCTCCTTTTTTTTTTTTTTTTTTTTTTTGATGTTGGAGAATTTGGTCAACATAGCTTTTCCAGGTCTTACTGCCAGGCTGAATCACAAACAGTACGTCAGCCAGGCGATCAAGGTCAACGTCAACAATGATGAGTCACTTCAGCTGAGGTAGAACAGGGACCACCACCCGAGAGAATTCTGTGCATCTGTTGTAGAATCCAAAACACTTGTCTGGCAGGACTGTTCATTCCAGCTGCTGGGTCTGTGTCTTTAAAATGTTGACATTAATAAGGTTTTTGTCATTGTCTATTTCCTCTTCTGAAATTTCTTCATCCACTTTTTTTTTCATTAACCAAAGTCCATATTTTATTCAAATTTGCTTAGTTTTTTGCTAATGTTCTTTTTCTGATCCAGGATCCCATTCAGGATACCACATTATATTTCATCGTCATCTCTCTTTAGACTCTTAAAGACTATGACAGCTTCTTAGACTTTCCTTGTTTTTGACGACCTTGACAATTTTGAGGAGTAGTAGTAGAATTCTACAAAATTCTACAAGTATTTTATAGAATATCCTTCAATTTGGATTTGTCTCATATTTTTCTCATGATTAGAGTGGAGTATGGGTTTTTGGGAGGAAGGCCACAGAGCAACAGACATTCTCATCACATCGTATTAGGGTACATCGATTTGCCTTATCATTGTTGATGTTGACCTTGATCACCTGGCTGAGGTAGTGTTTGTCAGGTTTTTCCACTACGAAGTTACTCTTCCCCTCCCTTCTTCCCATATTGTGCTCTTTGGAAGGAAGTCACCTGCACAGCCCACACTTAAGGAATAGAGAGTTGCGCTTCATCTCTTTGAGGTGGAGTGTGTACACACATTTTTTGGAATCCTTCAACACAGCAGATCTGTCCCTTCTCCCTTAATTATGTATTTATTCAATCATTTATTTATATCAGTATGGACTCATGGATATTTATTTTATACTTTGGGCTATAATCCAATGCCACTTTATTTATTTTGGTGCTCAAATTATTCCAACTTTGGCCATTGGGAGTTCTCACAGTTGGCTCTTGTGTCCTATTGACATACCCATCTTTTTGGGGGTTTTTTTTTAGCACTTCCTTACATTCTGGCACTATGAGATGCACCTGACTTATCTTCTATATTTCCTTCACCAGTCCTAGAATCAGCCATTTTTCCAAAGAACCCTGGTTTGTTTTATTGCAGAATGGTTTTAGAAATCAGTATCTGAGGACTAGGTGTACTGGTAGGTTGTTGTTTCTAATAGGCCATCTCAGGTGATAGAGCAAAAAGAATATTTATACATAATAACCCACATATATATCTATTTATAAATATTTCTATATCTAACCACCTGTATCTATATTCAGCTGAACATGTGTTCATACTGATGTCTCCAACTCTAATCCATTACCACGTGGATCATTCTAGACTTCTCCCCTTCTTATGCGTGATCTCCCATTCCAACAGTAAGAAACGTGGCTCTCACCGTCTGCCATTCATCTGCTTAGTTCAGTGCTAGTACGCATGCCCAGCTGTATCAGAATCGTTTACTCATATTCCCGTGGGGAAAACTTTATCAACTAGAATGCAGTACTTAGTATACAAGCACTGCATATATAAGTGTATAATTTCTTTTGCCTTAGTCTTACAGTCTCTGCTCGTTCCCAAAGTTGCTTAAGTCAACATGTCCCTGCCCCCACCTTCAGTGAGGTCATTTCATATACTTGTGATATAGTTAGATTGTTTTTCCTCATTCTGCATTTCATCCTGTGATCCCCTGGCTCCCTTCATGATTTTTAAAAATTTGTCTTCGTTCAATTTTATTTTAAATACTGTACAACCTATCAAAATACTGCTAATCTTATGTATACTTGTATACTGAGTTTGTTGGCCTTTTCTGGCACAAATCCATATACATGTTAACATTTCTTTATCTGAAAAATCAAACTCAAAGCATATACTGTCTAATAATCAGTGCTCTTAGTTGTAGACAAGAGAATCCACTCTGGCTAGTTAGAGATATAACAGTAACAGTAGTGATAATGACAGCAGCAGCAACAATAATATAATATATAGTAATGACTAACATTAATGTGTTGACTCTGTGTCAGACTGAATTCTAAATGCTTCACATATATTAATTCCTTTACACCTCACAACAGCCCTGTGAGATAGCTACCTATCTGCTCCATTTTCCAGATTAGGAAACTGATGCATAAAGCAGCTACGTAACTTGCCTGAGATCACACAATTAGCAAGTGGTAGAGCTGAGATTGGAGCCCAGGCTGCTTTCTCTAACTCCTAGAGTCATTGGAAGGGTCAAAGGGACAACTCTAGGCTGATTTCCAGATCAATTCTTGGCAATACCCTGCAGAACAGGACTGGTGAAGGGGCTGCTGCTGCTGCTGATCCAGGACCACACTGCCCCAGCCATGATCAGAAAGTGGCCCCCACTTCCAATCATAGAAACACGTGGCTTCTGCCACCACCCTAGACTGCAGCATAGAAGTCCCATACCTGCCCATTTCATCACTTGCAAATCAAAGGCTCTTGTAAGTGGGTCTGATTGCAGGAACTTGAATCACACATCTGAGCCTTAGTACACCAAAAGGCCGAGACTTATGTTTATTATATTAGGGACATTATAATCTTAGTGCTGGTCAAAAGGGGTAATTATCTTTGCAATTAGCCAAGCATCAAGAATATAATAAAACATAATGTGTGTATAAGACTTATTCTTTTAGAGTGATTTAAGGTTCACAGCAAAATTGAGGGAAAAGTATAGAGATTTCCCATAAATCCCTTGCCCCATATGTGCATAACCTCCCCCATTATCAACATCCCCCATGAGAGTCGTACATTTTTTGCAATTGATGAACCTACATTGACACATCATAATCACCCAGAGTCCACAGTTTACATTATAGTTAACTCTTGGTGTACATTCCATGGGGTTTGGACAAATGTTTAATGACATGTATCTATCATTATGGTATCATATACTGTATTTTCACTGCCATAAAAATCATTTGTGCTCCACTTTGCTATCCCTCTCCCACCCCACCGCTGGCAACTACTGATTTTCTTTTATTGTCTCCATAGGTTTGCCTTTTCTAGAATGTCATATAGATGTAATTATACAGTATGTAGCCTTTTCAGGTTGGTTTCTTTCACTTAGCAATATGCATTTAAGTTTCCTCCATGCCTTTTCATGGTTGAGAGCTCATTTATTTTTAGTGTTGAATAATATTCCATGGTCTGGATATACTACAGTTTATTTATCCATTCAGCTGCTGAAGGACATCTTGGTTGCTTCCAAGTTTTGGCAATAATGAATAAAGCTGCTATAAATATCTGTGTATATGTTTCTGTGTGCACATAAGTTTTCTGCTTCTTTGGGTAAATATGAAGGAGCATGATTGCTGGGTTATATGTTAAAGTAAATTTAGTTTTGTAAGAAACCACCAAATTGTATTCCAGAGTGGCTGTACCGTTTTGCATTCCCACAAACAACTTACAAGAGTTCCTATTATTCTACATCCTTGTCAGCTTTCAGGGTTGCCAGTGTTCTGGGTTTCGGCCCTTCTAATAGGTATGTGGTGATATCTCACTGCTGTTTTAATTTGCATTTCCCTGATGACATATGATGTGGAACATCTTTTCATCTGTTTATTTGTCATCTGTATGTCTTCTTTGGTGAAATATCTGTTAAAGTCTTTGGCCCATTTTTGAATGGAATTCTTTGTTTTCTTATTATTGAGTTTTCAGAGTTCTTTGCGTATTTTGGATAACAGTCCTTTGTCAGCTGTGTCTTTTGCAAATCTTTTCTCCCAGTCTGTGGCTTGTCTTCTCATTCTCTTGAAATTGGCTTTCATAAAGAAAAAATTGTAATTTTAATGAAGTCCAGCTTGTCAATTGTTTCTTTCATGGATTATGCTTTTGGTGTTGTGTCTAAAAAAGGCATCACCATACCCAAGGCCTTCTAGATTTTATCCTATGTTGTCTTCTAGGAGTTTTATAGTTTTACATTTTACATTCAGATCTATGATCCATTTTGAGTCAACTGTTGTGAAGAGTGTAAGGTCTATGTCTAGATTCATTTTTTGGCATGAGAATGTCAAGTTTCTCAAGTGTCATATGTCAAAAAGACTATCTTTGCTCCACTGTATTGTCTTTGTTCCTTTGTGAAAAATTTGTTGACTGTATACATGTGGGTCTATTTCCAGGATCTCTGTTCTGTTCCATTGCTCTATTTGTTCATTCTTTCACCAATACCACACTGTCTTGATTAGCTTTATAATAAATCTTGAAGCCAGATAGTGTTAGTCCTCCAACTTTGTTCTTCTCCTTCATTATTGTGTTGGTTATTGTGGGTCTTTTGCATCTCCATATAAACTTTAGAATTAGTTTGTCAATATCCACAAAATAACTTGCTGAGATTTTTATTGAGATTGCATTGAATCTATATATCAATTTGGGAAGAATTGACATCTTGACAACATTAAGTCTTCCTATCCATGAACATGGAATATCTCTCCATTTATTTAGTTCTTCTTTGATTTTTTTCACCAGAGTTTTGTAATTTTCCTCATATTGATCTTGTAGATATTTTGTTAGGTTTATATTTAAATATATCCTCTGAGGGGGTGCTAATGTAAATGGTACTGTGTTTTTAAAAACAGAATGTTTTTAGTTCTCCTAACAACCCTAGTTCTAAATGAGAAAACCAAGGCACACAGAGGTAAGATAACTTTTCCAAGGTTACACAACTACTGAATGGAGAAGCCAGGTTTTCAACTCACACAGTCTGTTGTAAGAATTTGAGCTCTTAATCACTCAGCAATCCTGCCTCTCTATAACTATTTTTTCTAGATAGTAAAGTAATGCAAAATAATGTCTGGAGAGGAGAATTGGTGTGTTTTCTGTTAGGTTTCTTCCTGGTAGCTTAGCTGCTTCAAGTAAGTCCTGTCTCCCAAACTTGTAAGCCCACAGACACCACCTCCTAGAATCAGCACCACCCCAGGTCTAGGAACTATACTTTCTAAGCTTGAGAGCATGACCTGTGGACAGACAGAGATCATGGAGTGGGCCGCTTGCACCTTCTTGGCCACAGTGGCCTCTGCCTCTATAGTTCTGGCCACCTACTATGAAGCACTTTAAAACATTCAAAGTGCTTTAAAGTTGTAAAATGTTACCATCACTAGCAATAATTTGGGGCATCAGAGATGTGTCTCCTTACTACTTTTGGCTTTCCCTGTAGTATGTAACTGGTAAGTCCTCAATCACTCTTTAATATACGAGTAAATTCAAAATAAGGGATTCATGAACTGGGGCTGCAGCATGCTGCAGGCTGTAATTCTCCTGAGGCCTCTCCTGGCCAATCTTGAGTTAACTTCCTGGGAGATATAGATGAGGCTACTGCAGAATCAATAAATGGAGAAGAAAGTGAATAGTCTCGTAAGATTTGCTGTCCTTCAGCACCTATGCAAGGCTTAGAAGTTAGCTGGGAGTAAGAGGTTGCTCAATTGTCCATATATGAATGATTCACTTTTGTGGACCAACCTTACCTTATTTAGCTGGCTTCTACCTGGTGGTCTTTTGCACTGCCTTCTTCCCATCAGCTGCTGTGTGCCTAGGGAATACTAACCAATCATCTTATTGATTTCAGTGAAGTGCAATCAGGAAGAAACTTTGCTTGCTGCAAAACTTACACAGCAATAAGTAGCCAAATATAAATGAATTTTGGATTATCCTGTTTTGGACTATCTGCCACTGCACACCCTAATTACCTTCCCCTGCATGAATAACCTGCAATATATCTAAAGCACTGTGCAGAGGGGTCCACTTCAGTGGGCTCTAGTACAAAGCACATTTTGTAAGGCTGCCCTCCTCCATCTGACTCTATTCTCTCCTCCATTTGTACTTCTCCACTCCCTTCCAGCTCCAGGGAGGATTCTTCAGAGTGTGGCAAAGGTGATATATTCTCCTTTGAACAAGCTACAGGGCCAGATTAAAAATTTTATAGACCATGTACATTAAAATATACTCCATGGTTGATTGTATTATTGTTCCCAAGTATTTACTCCCTCCTTCCCTATAAAAGGATATACATGTGCCCATGGTGCATGACTTGTAGTTTTCCTGTGGGAGCAGTTTGCTCCCTTCCCCTGCTTGGCCATGTGACTTCCTTTGGCAAATGGAATGTGTGCAGAGTGCAATATGCCTGTGTGAGCAGACATTCTAAGAGGCACTGTAGATTCCATCAGTTCTCTTGATCTTTTCCCTCTTCCATAAGTATGACGTGTCCCCAAAATTGGCTGCATCTTCAGCCTGGGTCCCAGAAAGAGAAGACATGGGGAGCAGGGCTGGGTAGAACAATAGCAAGTGACCCACAGTTCCCAACAATTAGTATGAGAAAGAAATAAATGCTTGCTATTCTAAGCCACGGGAAGTTTAGGGTTCTTATTGCAGTAAAACTGAACTGATAGTCCCCTGTATAACTTGAAATAAGAACTAGACTAAAGGTTAGTGAGGGCCAACAAATTGTGATTTCCCTCCTCCACAATGATTACTTTGATGTCTTATTGAGAATCGTCTAATATCAATTTGTTTCCTTGTTTTGTTATAGTCCTCACTCACTCTAAGCATGAGCTCAGTCTCCCTCTTGGGTTATCTTGAAGAAATCATGTTTAAGTGGACAAAAGGAACCCTTCCCAGGAAGTCAGGATACGCAGCGGCTCATGTATTAATCAGCTCGGTGTGATTTTTGACGAGTAATAGAACCTGTTGCTCAGATGCTTCATCTTTAAAAGAAGTAGCTGAGCCCAAATAACCCAAGATTTGATTCAGCTATAAAATGTATAAGGTTTGAGGGGACCAATAAATGGTGCCTCATTTCTCTATCCATGTTTGGAACCTGTCGTAATAGGGTCACGTTCTGGAATTATAGACAATGGAGATCAAAATAGATTCTATTGTGATAAAATCTCTGCTGGAGGACAGGATTCAGCATGCAGCTAAAGGACCTGCTAACCTTCCTGTGAATTCAACTGCCCTCCCCAGACTGTGGGCTTACTCTTGCCACACGGCCAGAGCAGGGGGGAATGTGTGCTGCCTGTAGACTTGGCAGATGCCCGTGACAGATCATGGAAGGGACTAAGCCCAGGGGGGTTATCTTCTGCTTCCAAATTTTCCCATCAGTTGTCATCCTTCCTGCCCTCTGTTGGGGTTAGTGAGTTAGTATAGACCTCAGAGGCAGGGGTGCTACTCTGGGGCCTGGGTCTCTTTGCATGGGAACATGCATCCCTGGGAAAGGAGCTTCTCCCCAAGAGAATTCTATGAGTCTGTGATTCTAAAGCAGGTACAGACCAGAGTGGAAAGAACACATGGTGAGACCTGTGCTTTCAACCTGGATCCATCACTGACTTCCGTAATTCCAGATAGGTCAATTCACCTCTGAGGCCTCAGTTTTCCCCTCTGAAAAATGTGAATAGCAATATCTGCACTACTTACCAGATAGGATTGTTCTGTGAACCTAATGAGTTAACATGTATGAAAAAGTTTTGAAAATTATAAGGCACTATTGTTATCATCATAAAGTAAGATAAGGTTGAAGTAGAAAGCATATAGTATTGAATCATGGAAATTAGGCAATGTATTGTATTTCTAGCTCCAATTTTAGCTTCACTGATAAGAAAACCAAATCAGAGAGTCGAGGCAGTTTTCTCAATGTCACATGAAGGTTCTGGGTCCCCAGTCAGGGCTCTTTTAACACATCAGCATGTAAATGGTTCCAGAGTCATATCTATTTCTGGAAACTGAGTCTATTACAGTTCCACTGAGCTGTGTAATCTTTATTCTTTGGACAGTGACATGCAGTGTCCTTTTTGCTGCTCTCCTCCTTCCCTGTGATGTGGGTGGTGGTGATTTGGCTGGAATGCTGCTAAGGAGAAGTCAGCAGTAGGACAGCCACAAGCTCCCAGCTCCCCACGTGCTTTTGGCATTGCCACCAATTTAGCGTTTTCTAAAGTGTGTTCCACAGATTGTCAGTTTCCTAAGATAGTCCACTCTTAAAAAGAGTCCGTGTTTAAATTAGTCTGGGAAACACTGATGTGCAATCCCCCTCCTGGAGAGTGACAATGCCCATTAACATGCCAAAGTCCTTATAAGTCCCATAGCAAATGTAGGTTGTTTACTATTTACTGTTACGGAACCCAGGATTCCAAGTGTATTTAGCATTGAAACACTTCTTTTTGAGGGACATCCACCAACATCCTGGTTTCTTGTGGTGGATGTTCTAATCTTCAAACCCTGTCCCCACTTCTCCCCCGTATGTAGAGGTCTGAGGAGACTTCTCAACCTTGGCTATGCATTAGAACCACCTGGGAAGCTTTTAAAACTCCTGATACCCAGGTTTCCCCCAAACTAATTAAATCTACATCTCTGGGGGTGGATCCCGGGCATCAGTGCATTGTAAAGATCCCCACCCAAGTGGTTCCAAAGTAAGGCCAAGGCTGAGACCCGCTGGGTTAAAGGAAATCACTTCGGCAATGACATTCCTTGCCGTATCCTGCCGAGGTCTGGTCAGTTAGCCCTTCACATAATAAGGCCAGGTTTAATATTTCACAAGAAATAAGAATATAAAATTTTCACGTTGACTACTGGAAAAAGTGGAAATGTCTACTGAAGGAAACTATTCGTTGTAGAAGCTTATATGGCACAAAAGCACACGTTCCAACCACTTTATATATATTACCATATTTAATCCTCTCCACAACCTTATGGAGTAGGCATAGGCATTTTTAATCACCATTTTACAGTTGAAAAAACTAAAGCACAGGGTTGGGTTTAAGCTATTTTATGAAGAACCCACCCACCTAATAAGTGAGAAAGCTGAGATTTGAATTGGGGTAGTCTCGCTCCCAAATCCGTAACCAATGCTATACTTTCATCCAAGATCCTCTGGGTAATGAGGTAAGACTGGTCACAGAAACTTTAACATCAGTTGCAGTTCAGATGGGGAGCGCCAACATATGCCCCACCCAAACACTTGTCTTCATCTCCATGAACTAGACAGAGCTCAGTCTCTGTCCTTCTTGCCCCATGAAGCCAGCAAACACAGAGACCAGAGCTTAGCCTTCTTCTCCTGGGGAATCAGCAGAAAACTGGGCAGAAGAGCAAAGGCCCCCGCATTCAGCAGATGCCTGGAGCTGAAGTATTTGTAAGATACCAGGAATCAGGGGTTGTGGGAGGACTTGAGTAATTTGAGAACAGCAGTAGAGGATTGGGCAGCACATCTGATCAGTAAGGGCTAAGACAGAGAGGACTTCAGGAGGAGGAGGGGAAGGGGAAGACGTGCTCGCCACGCAGGCGGATGGCAGAGCAGCTTGGCAGAGCCTTTCCGCAGTGAAGGGTTCAACTCTGCCTGGGGGCAGAGGCAGGTGAAATGGAATCTAGAACAGTGAGGGCATAAGCAGATTCCACAGTCTAATGGTGACTTCGAAGGACTAAGTATGGGACTGTGAGGAGGAGCTCCCTGCAGACAACTACCCATCAGAGAAGCAGTAAAATCAACCCCCCAACTCCCTTCCACCCAGAGAGATATCTAGAGTGTCAAATCACCTGGAGGGCTTGTGACGCCACAGATCACTACATCTCATGCCAAGTTTCTGATTCAGTAGGTCTGGAGAGGGCCAGAGGTTTTGCATTTCCAACAAGCTCCCAGGCGATGCCCATGTTGGTAAGAGAAGCATCGAGTTTGAGATATCCCTGCGGTCTGGGGTGGAGAGGACGGTCTGCCATTTGGGATGGACTTTGGAAGAAGCCTCTCCAGTCCATTCCTGCTGCTGTGCCTCTTCTGACCTTTCCCGGAAGAAGTCTCTCTCTTTCTCTCTCTCTCTGCCGCCAGCCAGGCCTCCTGCTGGTTACTCCAATCCTCTAACCTCCCGGGTCTCCAAGTCACCCTGTGCTTTAGGAGTCTTGCTGGTAAAAATGCCTCCTTTCTTTCACCAGAAATCTTTCCATTCCCTAAGAGGTACAGGAGGAAGCCTGTCTACAGGACTGTGCCTCACAAGGACCTCTTCCCTCTGACAGCCCCTGGACTGGCGGCTGTCACTGGGTTGGGAGAGTTGCAGTTCAGGAATCAGCATCCTTTCCACAGAGAATTTTAGCCTGAACTTGGGGACTGTGACTAAACCCCAGTCCCTTTCACAGGCCAGCCCCTTCAAGTTCAGAGGGATCATGCAAATGAGGCCCCAAGGCCTGCCTGGAGCATCTCAGAGTTCCCCCAGGCAAGTATGTAAATGAGACCGAAATAGTGACCCTGGTTTACAAATATAAAGTCGATGTCGGGGCTTCATTTGTTCTGTGCTGTTCTCTGCCTGCCTTCTTACCTCAGTCTCCCCACCTGGAAAAGACACGTGCTGGGTTTTATGCGCCAAGGAGCCATAATGACGCCCACTTAGGCAGCTGCTAGTCGAGAATCATGTTCCATTATTGTTCCCCACACTGTATTATACACAAAAAACATATGTCAGCGGGCTTTGAGAGCAGGCAGGAGGCCTGAAGGGAATAGCCTCAAGTGGGGGAGGCAGAGTGGAAAATCTGCACCCTCACTCATCATAGAATTCCTAATTTCTAGTTTATCATTCAAGATGCTCTGCCTTTCAGATGCAGTTTAAAGCAGACAACCTGAAATTAAAACACAGAAATAAACAACTGAAGAGGGTCTCCTTTGCCTTTCTCAGTGTGGAAGAGATGACTTGTACCAGGGTCCAAGTCTTCAAGATGATGGAGAGGGAAGGAGGTGGGTGGTGCCAGGCTGCTTTACATATTTGCAGCCACATTGCGACTGTTCAAGTGCTGCGCGTGGAGGAGCAGGTGTTTGCTTCCGTCAGTATTCTTGGTCCTTCAAGCATACAGGGACATAAAATAATACATATAAAGGCCCTAACTATTCCGCAGGCACTCCGTGAGGCACTGCGCACACATACCCCACTCAATCTTTACAGTATCAGTGAGGAAAGTATTATTAGCTCCATTTTCCAGCAGAAGAAGCAGAGGTTTAAAGATGTTGGGTAACCTATTCAAGGTCACAGCTAGTGAGCTGCAGAACCTGGACCTGAGGTCCTCTAGTCTTCAGGCCATCTGTGGCTGTCCCTGTGCTAAGTTGCCTTTAGGGTGTTTGCAGGTCCCATAGTGTGTTTGCATCTTCCCAGTTGCCTCCAAGTTCCTTAAGGCTGTCTTCGTCTTTCCCAGAATTCCTCAAACTCCACTTTCCTGCCCACTGCCTCCTCTTCCTCTCTTGGGCCTCTCCTTATGAACCAGAAGTTTAGGGTGCTTGTGCCTGCTCCATAGGGGTGTCTCGTTACTGGTGACAAGTAGTAGCATAAAAAATGACCTGTGAAATAAGGTCTTAGATGGGTTGTGAGGGGTAAGAATGCAGAGCACAGAATCAGCTTGGGCCATGAATCTTGTCCTTCCCTGGGAAAGAAGGGAGGAGAAAAAGTTAGAACAAATACAGAAAAAGTTGTTGGGAAATGTGAAGAAAGAAGCTAGAGAGTTCAATGTCTCATGGCTTCTATTTTCTTTGGGTAATTAGAGGCACCATGTCATGTCGTATCTCCTTGAAGCCCTCATTTCACTTGAATAGATGTCTTTAGCATGGGCCGGTGTTTTGAACAGGACAGGCTTTGGAGGGCTCCTTGCCACACTACATGGCAAGGAGGCCCTGGCTGGGAATTCTGAGTTCTGATATTTAGTGAACTAAATAGTCCACTCTCCGAGGGGAGGAGGCCAGTCAGCTTCCCTAAGAGAATCTATAAAGAGATTTAGAGAAGTTTTATATAAAAAGATCACTCTAAACTGCAACAAACATGCGTCACACTACCAGGAGGAGAGACAGGTGTCCAGATGGGTTTCTTAAGAACCAACTTTAAAAAAATTCACCTGTTTGGATAAAATATTTCTAAATGCTTTCTCTTGAAAGGAGCAGAGTAAACATAAAGGAACATTTTCTTGGTCCATTTATGGACCAAGATTCTCCTTATATCCATTAAAATCCCGCTGGGCTGTGATGCTGGGAGGATATCGGAGGTACTAAGGTTTCAGGCCTGCTGAGTCTTCCGTGTATGGCTCAGGGCTATGCAGTATTATCTGGCTCTGTGTCAGCTTTTTGTAGTTTTTCCACCTCCTCCCCATGGTCATGCTCTGTGTAATGTATAAATATGCGTGTGTGCATAGATAGAGAAATCTATATAGTGCCTGTTGCTGTGAATTTTAATGGCAAATTATTGTTATGTTAAATATTGTTTGTCTCAAAAATGTGCATGAACTTCATGGCTCCCCTTACGTACTTTTTTTATACAGATGCAATCATGGATACGCTCTGAAAGATTGTTTACAGACTGCTTGGTGACTGTGCAACTTTTTTTCTTTTAGTACCAACAAGTGGTACCAAGCGCCATTTCTCTTTGAATAATCCCAGGGCTTCGTGCCAGTGTTTGATTTTGCAATCAGTCCTTCTGGTAGCACTTTAAATTAATGTTCGCACATATGGATTTAATTGGAATTTAATAAGACACTGCATAAGTAAAAACCATGTGATACTAAAAACATATTTACTGAAGATTAACCACCATGGAGATACAAATCTATTATGTAGAAACCCCAATAAATATTTTTAGAATGTTAAATCATGTGTAAACATTGTGTGTTGCTTCAAGTAAATCCAGATCTTCAGCCTCATTGGTTATTCTCTCTTCTAAGTAAACGTAGCTGTTTACTACAACGAACTTCATTTTCTTCTTAGACAATTGGTTTGGCAAAATTCACAGTCAGGGAAAAATATCCTCAACCTTAATGTAAAGCAGACTTTCTCCTTCACTAAGTCTGGGGTGGCACCTGAGAATTTGCATTTCTAACGTGGTCTTGGGTGATGCTAATGGTCTGGGGACCACACCCTGAGAAGCACTGATATCAAGCATTGTCTTGTTTTAAGATTAAAGGAAGACTTTGGTTTCCTCTGCCCTAAAGTAATGTCTGGTCTTAGGTAAAATCTGCAGTAACAGGTTAAAGACGGCCACACATGCTTTGTCACTGTCCACATTGAGAGGTGGGTTAATTCTCTTTCCCTTTAATCTGGACTAGTTCTGTGACTGTTTAATAAATAGAATGCAGAGCAAGTGATGCTTTCACGTGACTAACAGCTTCTACTTCTCCCTCTTGAGCCCAGCTGTCATGCTGTGGGTTAGCCCAAGCAGAGATCTCCACGTGAATAAGAGTCGAGGCCACCGGCCAACAGCCTTGGCTGAGTTCCCAGGCAACAATGAGCACCACTTGCCAGCCATGTGAGTGAGCCTTTCTGGACATGGAGCTGCCTCAGTCTACACAACATGGAGCAGAGATGAGCCATTTCTGCTAAGCCCTGCCCAAATTACAAAACCAGACTAAATAAATTGTTGTTTTAAACTGTTTTGGGATGATTTATTTTACAGCAATAGATAAACAAAATTTCCCTGCCTATAAGTTGATGGGGGCCCAGTAGTCTTTCAAGATAAGTTAGGCGTGGGTTTTGACTTTTCCCTTCAGGGTATGTGTTATAACATCTAAAGAACAATGCCAACCGAATGAGTCATAAATGGGCAAAGGTTCATTCTAGAATTTTATTTTTCCATTTTGTCAGAATGCATAGACACAGTTTGACTTTATGTGGGGTCAAAATAAGTAACTGTCAACGAGGACGTCATTTCAGGGTGTTGGGAAAGTCTGTCTGTCCCTTAACATATGATCCCATGGGATCATTGAGGCCTGCATTTCCGTAATTATGACTCAGTTATTTTGCCTTGAACCAATGAGGCTTTGCTGTTAAAAAGCAAGGAAGAATGGATGATTTAACACCTTAGTGCTTAGTGGACATTTACAGCATAAAATCAGTGCTTAGCTGTTCCTCCCTGGGAGGGGGCATGTCCAGCTTCTTCACAGTGGGCAGCAGCGGCCCCGCGTTACCACAGTCAGGAGACTTGTGTGTATTTGTGTAGGAATTTTGCTCTCTTATTATAGAAGCCACGTCAGTGTTCTGATACTGGCAGCAGATTCCATTCCTGGAAGAAGCAATGAAGCTGAAAACAGATTTCCTCATGGAATAAAAGTCATACTTGGAAGATCTTCATTATTGATCAAGAACTTATATACAGCTTTTAAAATGTGTGCCCATAAATACACTACTTTGCAGCTACCACCTATGTAAGCACAGCATACATTGTATTCAATGTCTATAATTTGTTCAAATAGACAATAGGGTATCGGTTTCAATGCCATCTTAGACATACAATTCAGGAAAATATCTCCAGGGGATTTGGTCTAGGACCCGCGGGGATGCCCAAATCAGTGGATGCTCAAGTCCTTTATATAAAATGGCATAATATTTGCATACACGTAACCTAGGCACATCCTCCCATATGCTTTAAATCAGCTCTAGAATGCTTATAATGCCTAATACAGCGTAAATGCTATGTAAATCGTTACACTGTGTTTTTTAGGGAATAATGACAAGAAAAAAAGTCTGTACATGTTCAGTATGTTGTATATCGTTGTGCTTTGTAACACGTTCCTACAGTTTTTTCATTACAACCACCAGAAAGCAGTCTCCTTCTAATGAGGGATGTTCAGCTCAGTTCATCAGCTTATTGCCCGGAATACACTTTGTGTGTAAGACGCTCCGCTGTGCACTGCGGGGGACCGACCGAACACAATGAAGTTAAGTTGGGGTAGTAAAAATAGAGTAAAAATGACTTCAATCCCAGGCAGACTATTGGCAGCATCAGAAAAGAAGTACAAAGTATTACAAGTTTTCAAAGAAAAAACGGCTGAAATCTAGGTCAGGAGACAGAGAAGCCTTCTTAAAGGCTTTGGTGTAAATATAACAATAAACACAAGACTCTTTTCACTAATATAGCAATTGATACCTCATAAAAGTTTTATGTGCACTGTCTTGTTTGACTCTTGCAATATGTAGGGCAGTGATTCTCAAAGTATGTTCCCCAGACTGGCGGCATCAGCATCATCTAGAGCCTATTAGAAATGCAAGTTCTCAGGTTCCACTTCAGACCTGCTGAATCAGAAATTCTGGTGGGGGCGGGAGGGTGCAGCAGACTGTTTTCACAGGGCCTCCTCCCTGATTCTAATGCATGCTAAACTTGGAGAAGCACTGAGGTAGGAATCTTTGGATTTCACATACAAGATTAAGGATTATTGAATTGGATTTTGCCAATTTTCTAGAACTATACCAGGAAATCTAATTCCAAAATTATTTCAGATTGAATGTATAACATTCTTTTGAATTGCATCTTGAAGAATGGGTAGGATTTTCACAGGTGATGATGGTTGAGTATTGGGGGTGAGGTTATTTCAACTGGATGGAAAATTATCTTTGAGGTTTTTTTTTGTGAGTAAAATTGGGCCTGAGCTAACACCTGTTGCTAATCTTCCTCTTTTTGCTTGAGGAAGATTATCACTGAGCTAACATCTGTGGCAATCTTCTTCTATTTTGCATGTGGGATGTCGCCACAGCATGGCTTGATGAGCCAAGTGTAGGTCTGTGCCTGGGATCCGAACCCACAAAGCCCAGGCCACTGAAGCAGAGCATGCAAACTTAACCACTATGCCACTGGGCTGGCTCCTATCTTCGAGTTTTTGAAAGATATATTTGAGGAAACTTTGGCTTTTAGGTTCTTTTCCTCAAGAAATACGTCCTTGAATGTCTATTTTGTTCTACGTTTCTTATTAAACAAATAAAGAATTTAGAAAATCATGTAGTAATTCTTTCTGTTGCATTTGGATGGGAATTCATTTCCTCCAAATATTTGAGTCTTTGCAAATCTTATGCTCTTTTTTTTTTTTTTTCCTGCTGTGTTACTTTGAGAATAAGTCTTAAGATCAGGGAGAAATTCTCTTTCTCTCTTTACTTCAGAGGACACACTTTTTTATTTGTCAATTACTCATAATAAGAGATCAGAAGCTCTTGATAAGCTTCAACACCTGCTGGCATTTTATGCATTTGGTTTTCAATTCGTGGAAAGCAGACAGGGTCAATTCCCGGCAGATTGAGGCAGGGATCTCTAACACCCCTTGGAGATATTCTGCTATTCCTCTCTGCATCTAGACCACTGAGGCTCTTCTGGGATACCCTGACGATGGGCCCAACTTCTTAACTTGAGGTTTTGATAACTTGGGCAAAGATTCTTTAAAATAGAGTCTTAAAAAGAAAGGAATTAACCCTTGGTCACTCTACCAGAGCATTGTTGATATGGGATAAAATGTGGCCCAATTTAAGTTTTGAAACTGACAAATGCATATTGACTTTGACTTTTATCAATGATTTAAAAAAATTTTTAAACCTTGCTTTCTTTTATTCACTGTTTTTATGTATGATAAAATTAACTCCTTGTGGTGTACAGTTGTTTGAGTTTGACAGATGCATATAGTTATGTGCTCACCTTCACAATCAAGATATAGGACAGTTCCATCATCTCAAATGTTCCCTCACACTGTCCCTTTGTAGCCAAGCCCTTGTGCCATCCCCAAGCCCTGGGAGCCAGGATCTTTTCGTTCCTATTAGATGGTCATATAAATGGAATCACATAGAATGTACCTTTTGTATCTGGCTTCTTTCACTCATACAATGCATTTGAAATTCATCCATGTTGCCATGTAATCAATAGTTCATTTCTTTTTTGTTGCTGAGTGGTATCCATTGTATGGATGTACCACAGTTTATCTATTCATGAATTGTTGGACGTTTGGTTGTTTCAGGTTTTGGCAATTATACAGTTTTTTTGTGTGAACATAACTTTATTTTTAGGCAAATACCTAGGAATGAGATTACTGGGTCATATGGTAAATGTATGCTTAACTGTATAAGAAACTGCCAAGTTTCTTGGCATGAAGAGATGTACCATTTTGCATTCCCACCAGCAATGTATGAGAGTTCCTAAGGCTCCTCATCTTTGGCAGGATTTGGTATTGTCTTTAAATGTTTTTAAAAAATTTAGCTATTCTAATAAATATATGGTGGTATCTCATTGTGGTTTTGACTTGCATTTCTCTAAATACTGTTAATGTTGAGCATCTTTTCATGTACTTATTTGCCATTTGTATATCTTCTTTGATGAAGTGTCTGTTCAAATTCTTTGCCCAATTTTTATGGGCATTTTATTTTCTTATTATTGAGTTTTGAGGTGTTTATACATTCTGGATACATATCGTTTTTTAGAGCTGTGTTTTGCAAATAATTTTAGTAGATATTTGAAGATGAAACTTTACTTTCTCCTTGGTCTGTGTTATGATACAAACCTCACTGTCTAGTCCTGAGTTGTGCTACTTTGGCATCACCTGATCTATGTCTGCATCATGAGATGATCTCCAAGAAGCTGGTTCTCTCCCTGTGATCCTGTAAGAAGGAATTTGCATTCAGGTTGAAGACAGGAATACAAGGCTCCCGAAATGTTAAGCAAAGTGGTTGCAGGAGACTGCGGAAATAGAAAGACTGGAACTATGGGGACAGAACTATATACTCCTGAACGTACTAAGAAGTGGCTTGACATCTTCCATTTGTGGGCCAACTCTTCTATGTTATAAATATCATGGGTACAATTGGTAGAATTTCTAGAATTTCTCATTTGGGGTAATGAGAACATAATGGCACAAGAACAACTATATTTGTATGTATGCCAGTGACTTTGTTAGCTTTCAAATACTGACATTGCATAGAAATTCTTTCAGGCACCAAATTGCCTTTTTGGCCTATTGTCTTATCTTCAGTCACTGATAATTTAGAATGTTAGATTTTTAATAACCCTATGGCCTGAATCTCACCATCTTTATTCATTTGTAAAGATACTTATGATGATGTGGGGTGAATTTGGACAATGTCTTCTTTGTGAAAAATAAGTGCTTCTTTTTTTTTTTTTTTTTAGGAAGACTAGCCCTGAGCTAAGACCCATGCCCATCTTTCTCTACTTTATATGTGGGACACCTACCACAGCATGGCTTGACAAGTGGTGCCATGGGATCGGGGCAGCGAGCCCTGGGCCACTGAAGTGGAACATGCGAACTTAACCACTGCGCCACTGGATGGCCCCTAGTGCTTCATTTTTTATACGACTATTTATGTACTTTCTCCCTTGGCCATACCACTACTTGATAGCATTCAATCAGATCTGGCCTTGGAAACAACTGGAGGAAGGCTGCAAAGTGTTGCTCTCAGTAGCTGCTGTAAGTAACAAGCCTCAAAGCTTGAAAGGTCTTCTGTTGGTTCTTCCCCAGCTATTCCCAGTTGAACTGATGCTTTCAACTACGAAGTCCAACAGCCAACTTTCACGAAGGCTGGCACTAAAAAGGCAATGCGTGTGGCGCCACCTGCTGGTCATTTCTGCCCTATGCCTTGGGTGTGCTCCCTGGGCACCCACCTGTGTTCCTTCAGTTCCATTCTTAACACAATGTTTGTCATGTTGATGAGACTGGACTCCTTTTTTCATGTGTTTTCTGGACCAGGGTCTTGCGCCCAAGTGAAGCTAGGTGGATATTGAACATGCTGTCTAGCTCTTACCAGCTCCCTCTCCCAGGGCTAGTTCCTGTGTTCATGCCTTCTGTACCTGGCTTGGATTTTGCCATTCTATCTCCACTCTGGGGCCTGCAGAGGGATCTGTATTGAGAGCGTGAGGCCCTCCCCTCTTCTCATGTCTGCCACACTTGGAAAGTAGTATTTATATATGTGTTTGACCAATTTCTTCCTTCTCTGTGAATCACAGGTGTTGACTTTTTCTGTTTAAAGCTTTGCCAAAGGCAAACCACTTACCGCTTAAACAAGAGGAGATTTATTACATTTAACCAAAAGGATAAAATGTTTCTACAGGAACACTCTACACATCAGCGAAGTGCTGTCCCAGCTGTGTCTGAGTCAGCTATCAGCACCTCCCTGGACAACTCTCCTGTATAGTGACTGTGGGTCCAGCTTTCATCCTCCAGAACGTGACCATGGAAAGGCAGACATTGCATTCGTCTACTGAGATGACCTCCTGCAACTCCAGCCAATGTCCTTGTGTAGGCCAGTTTCAAGGTTTTTGCTACCACTCAAACTGCCTCTTGGCCACTTACTTATTGATCAGCCTGAGGAGATGATCCAAATATTCTTCAAATCATTAGAAAGCAAAGAGGGAGTAATAAAATCAGATATTGTTTGTATTACATGTGCCAATTAAAATCTGGGATTGTTTGCAGGTATGGAGTTCCAAAACAGGTAAGATCACTCATGTCATCCCAAAATTTGGATATTTCATTCCTTTTTAAAAATCTTTTATTGAGATGCCTCTACAATATCTCCCTCTTTTCAAGCCAGATTCATGTTTCTGTTTTCAAAAGTCTACTTAGTACTCTAAGGGCTACAGTGGATGTATCAATTCAGGCATGCAGAGTGGAAAAACTGTGTGTGTGTGTGTGTATATGGCACATTAGAAAGAGTCCTTGAAGTCTGCTATAGGATCTTAATGCCTACTCTCGTTACTGTCTGGGGAATCCTCTTACCCAATAGTCTTCGTCCAGGTCCTCATTGGATGCAGCTTTTGGCTGAGTTTGAGCCCAGGTTGGCCAGACCTCTGCACACCCTGATATGGACCACTCATTGATACTCTCAAAGCAGTGAACTAGAGCTGGACTGGTGTTCCCAGTCCTGCCTCTTCCTACCTTCCCTTCTTTATCTATAAGCCTGTGTTGTGAAGTCCTCACAATGGGAGACAGAACCAATGGAGTCATTTAGTGTCAGGAAGGGGGCATACTCTTGATCCCCTTGATTATCCTCCATTTGATTGTCTATTACAGCATTCCTGGGATCACGGGTGACAAAGGTTATTTTGCAGCCAGATTTGAGTTCCATTTCCTTTCCTTGACACCATTCTCCTCATCCCTTTCTTCCAGGGAAAAACAAAAGTTTCTATTTTTTCATTAGAGCCAAACAAATTTAAAATGCTTGCAAACTGCGTTCTTTTTTTCTCATTCAAAATGGAAATAAATTTAGTGAAGCCTCTGGACAAATTTAGAGATTCACTACTTTATTCAATAGGAGAATAACAATGAGCAAAATGGTCCTGTATTTAGGTGCTACAATGCTTATATCCGGGCGTATTTGCAAAATAAGAATGCAGACACAGTTTTCTCCTCTCCATTCTGAAATTAGATTGAAGCTGGGTAGGACAGTGGGGACTTGGGGTGGCTTGTTACTCATCATTGTTCTATAGCAATGTCACCTGAGTCGCTGGTTAAAAATTCAATCTCCCTGGCTTGTCCTCTGAAGATTTTAGGGTGAAGATCAACAATCTGTGCTTTTTTTAAACCAATGCCCCAGATGATTCTTAGGCTCCGTCAAATCAGGGAAACACTGTCCTAAAGAGGTGAAGTCTGAGTTATAATTATGGAGTTGTGGTAGTGTCAAGGTGAAGGATCTTGGGGGTTATCACTCAGCCCCATTTTTTAGACACAGATGCTGGGGTACAAGGAGTGCCTGGGCCTTGCTCAGATCATCCTGCTTGTCGGTGGAGAAGCCTGGGTTTCCAAACTCCTGGTGAGGCTCGGGTGTTGTTTCTGCCTGACCGCATTCATTTCCTCCCTGAAGACTGCCTGGATGGACTCATTGGCTTGGTACCTTCCTGGAGACCAGAATAGGACCAACAGCAGTGTTTTACTCTGAGAGAACTTTCCTTTCCTGTAATATGTAGCAGGCAGCTCAGGGGAATGCTCTGCACTTAAGCAGTGCTCTCCCACCTCAGAGGGCTGTGCAAGAGGCATTGAATGAATCCTTGGTGCCTGCACCCTGAGAGACGGTGCTGGCCATGTTCAGTCTTGTCGACATCTTTCTCTTGAGGGTTTCTCTCTCCTTTATGTTTTCATTGAGGCTATTAGTCACATTTAGATTGTGAGACTGTAGCTGATTTTATGTTCTGTACACAGACAAGGATAGGTCCTCAGGATGTGGGGAAAATGATACAAAATTGGCTTTTCCTATTCTTTTGAAATCTTAACAGTGGCCTTGACAGAGTTAAAACAAAAAAGTTAACAGAGTTAAACTAAAAAAGTGCTCTTTGATAGAGCCTGCAGTATCTGAAAATTATTCAGGGATATTTGGTATCTTTAATGAAGTAGCTTATTTACTTTAAGGATGGGTGTGAAAAAAAGGGAAAGATAATTTACTGCTTGTGGAAAAAATCTGCTTATGTTTTTTGAATATATTTATGTATTATACATGTAGGGGAGCAGAATTTGCTACACAACAATATGTCTCTTTGACTTGATTATTTTTTAAGAACAAAAGACTCAGGAAGAGGGGGCCGGCCTGGTGGTGCAGCGGTTAAGTTAGCACATTCCGCTTTGGTGGCCTGGGGTTTGCAGGTTAGGATCCTGGGTGCAGACCTATGTGCCACTTGTTGAACCATGCTATCGCAGGCATGCCACATGTAAAGTAGGGGAAGATGGGCACGGATGTTAGCTCAGGGCCAGTCTTCCTCACCATAAAAGAGGAGGATTGGTGGCAGATGTTAGCTCAGGGCTAGTCTTCCTCAAAAAAAAAAAAAGACTCAGGAAGAAACTGTGACCCTAGCTGCCTAAAAGAATTAAAGATAGAAGGCCTGTTTCAGGAAGGAGCTATCACCATAGATAGCTGTATTATAATATGAACTAGGTGTGCTAGACAGGGAGGAATCGAGCAAGTCGCATTTGATCAAAGTCCTCTCCATGTCTCATTGTCTTTGCTAGGCATGGCAAACATTTGCTTACCAAACATTTGCTTTTCTGTCTCCATATGAATTGCTTTCTCCCCTTTGAAGTCTCAAACCACTACCCTCAATATTCTCTTTTATATTTAGCTGAAAATTATATTTAAGGTGGTAGCTTTGGCCATTTTTGCTAGTTACTCAGTTTTCCTGGGTTCCTCCCACATATACATGTTATTAGACTTTATTTTCTCATGTTAATCTGTCTCACGTTAATTTAATTCTTAGACCAGCCAGAAGGACCTGGAAAGGTAGAGGAAATGTATTCCTTCCCTACGCACACATGGTATGACTATCAAGTAAAGGGGCTGTTCATTCATTTATTTTTTAACAAATGAACCTAAGTTTCTATCCCTTTCAAAGATGTACTTGTGAGTCATATTTTTTTAAAAAAGCAAACCAAAAAAATCTACCTTGTTTTTGATTCCAAACTCTATAATCCTGTGCGAATACTTATTTACTACTCAAATTCCAGGTGACTTTTGAAGGAGTTCTGATAATCAAGTTTTCTTGTGGACATACAAATTTAAAACACTTAAATACAGGTGTCATATGTATTGGGGGAATAATACTCTCTCAGTCAGCTTAGGCTTCCGTAACAAAATTCCACAGACTGGGTAGCTTACGCAGCAGAGGTTTATTTCTCAAAGAAGTTCTGGAGGCTGATAAGTCCAAGATCAAGGCACTGGCAAGTCCGATGTCTGTTGAGAGCACTTGTCCTGGTTTGCAGACAGCTGTCTTCTCATTGTATCCTCACATGGTGGGAGAGAGAGATCATCTCTCTTATGTCTTTTCTCATAAGGCACTAATCCCATTCATGAGGGCTCCAGCCTCGTGACCTAAACACCTCCCAAAGGCCTCATCTCCAAACACCAATATATTATAGATTAGACTTCAACACATGAATTTTGGGGGACACAGTCAGTCTGTAGCAAATATAATCCTGCCAACAGAAGATTCCTCTGTAACAATATAGTAGAGAAACAATTTATTACTACGTTAAGTATTGTTAGACTTACATGTATGTAAGCAGCATAGATGTGACTATGATAAAGTCTGGATAGAAACGCTCACATATCTATATAACAAATAGAAGAAAGAATAATTAAAACATCTCGTCTCTGTGAGAGGCAAACACATACACCTGTGATTGTCTCCTGTGTACCTCGTGAGAGACTGTTCATTTTGGAGGCATGTGCTTATAGCTCCAAGAGTCAGAAAACGTGTGACCTTGCTTTGTAAAATCAAAAGTCCTGTGACCTCTTAGTTTTCAAGGAGACATCCTAAAGATGTGAGGGCAGGAAGTTAGCCACATCCCTCCTCAAAGAAATTTCCATTTTACACTTACACGTGCCCCAGCCAACCCCCTAAGAAACGTTCTAGCTGTGATTCGCACAGTGGCTGTATAATTGGAAGAAGTATGTTACCTGCCAGGGTGATTCTTTTGAATGAAAACACTAATTTGATATAAAAGTCTTGGTGTCTTTACTTTAAAAATCAGTCCCAGTGCCAGTTTGCATGTGGGCTGAATTGCTAACTGTGAAAGCTCATTCCAAAAGTCATTTTGCTGAGTCACTCATTCAGCGAGAACCTGAGGGAGGTAATTAAACAGTGGGAGTCGGAGGCGGAGCAGATGACTTGATTTGCTCGCAGAAAAAAGACTGGAGTGAGGACGGAGCTCCAGGAGCTGCCAAGGCGCTGAGCTGTAGAGCCGCCTGGGCGTGAACTGGGTTATCTTCAAGACGAGGGGGAGTCTGGACACGTCCCCAGCGCTGAGGAAGTGCTACTGTGAAGTTTTAATGCTGTCATTTTGATTACTTAACAGCTGAGTGTAAGCTGTGAGGTAAAGTACCAAAGCTAAAGAAAACAGAGGTGGCAGAGGATTAGCCATCGAGTAGGAAAAATTAAAACTTTGTCCTAGTGACATGGGAGGCAGACTCATTGTTGTTACCTGGGTTATTGTTCTTTGATCTACTCAGATTTTTAGACCAGTTCTGGCCACATGTGGCGACTGAGCACCAAAAATGTGGTAGTGTAACTAAGGAACTGAAATTCTCATTTTATTTCATTTTAATTGATTGAAATTTAAATAGCCACATGGGCTCAGGGGTTACCATATTGGATAGTACTTTGATAAAGAACTCAGTACTTTTATCATACTTAAAAAGTACATACGCTTTTTATTAAAAGTCAATTTTGCTAATTTATTTTCTTCTTTCACATAGCTATATTGCTTACTGAGAAACAGAAAGAAGGAGTGTTCTAAATTTTTCTTTTTTTCACGCTTGTTTCCTGTGTCTGCAGCATTACAGGTCACAAGGTGAGGTTCACCCTCCAGGACAGTGAGGGAAGCCCGAGGGCCTGGTGGTCACAGGCTGCCATTTCAGAACTCCATGGTACCCACCCCACCAAGAGCTATGAGAGTTACATGGTACTTGACAAAGAAATCAACAAGTCACCTTGTTCTGGTCATTGCCTCTTGTGTGCTCCTTTTTCTGAGAAGACGTTGGGTGAATGAGAAATTGTGTTGTCTTTATGGCGTTCTGGTGTAGAACTTTCATTGTTGGAGCCAGCATATGTGCTGTGGGAGCTGTCTTTCCAGGAACTGCACATGGGCCAAGGCTGGATGAGGGCTTATCTTTTTAAATACCATTCTTTACCCCACCACAAAAATGTTGGCTCTTTTTTCTTAATTTGTTTGTGAGATTTAACATCTCTTCCAACACAGGCCCATGTGTTCAGCACACACAGGTAGAATGAAGAAGCAAAATATAATTGCTTTCATTTGAAATCCTGCTGGCTTTATTTATATTCCTTAAACCAACTAGAAGGACATTCAGGGATGCTGTGACACAATGTCTTCATTTTCCAGACAATTGCGCCTGACACCCAGGGAGGGGAAATGTCTTGTTCAGGGTCAGGGTTGGCCTGCTGGTCCTTACAGAGCCTGGATTTAGTTGGTTAATTCTCGAGATTGATTTGTATTTGATTACATTTTCTCAGTCCTTAAAAATGTGATATATTTGATTGAGGGGTAGAATGTTAATAATAGTCATCCTAATCTCCTCCAGAAATTGGAAAAGACTTTTGCTTTAAATTTTCTCAGGTTGCTACCTGTACCCCCTGAGTAGAAATAATTTGCTAGATCTGTAACTCCTGCTTGTGCCATTACTTTGATTGACATCAGAGTCTTGATCAAAAACCCCAGTGCCAGGACTCCTGGCTCAATGCTGGGAAATTAACTCAGTAATACGACTTGTGCAACCCAGGGAGTCCACCCTTCGCAAAGGTGACGTGTTGTACTCAGTGAAACTCCTGAACCAGATGGAAAGCCTCTGGCCCACTGGAAAGAGGCCCCCTCTGATGATTGTTGCTCATTTCGACTGAGTTGAGCTTCTCAGGGATTCCCATGGCACTCTGCTGAAAAGAGAGGCATGAGCAGTGACAGCTACTTAGGGGAGAGTAATCCTTCCGAAGACCACCTCTGACCTCAGCTCTCTGCCCACTACTTCTGGGAGTTTATGATCAACCTTAGCCTGACTTTTATTAGTGGATTTATCCTCTAAGTATTCCACCCAAGTTCCTATTTCTTCTTTACTTTTCTGCCTTGTCCTTGGCCATGTCCCTTGAGCCTAGCCCTGTGCTCCTGGCAACTCCATTTTATGTCTTGATCCAATATAGGGTCCCCTTGTTTTAAGGTCTTTCTCCGCCTTCCTGCCTGCCTCTCGGTGGCCACCCTGGCCAGTGTGTCTCTGCCACACAGAGCAGATTCTGATTTCCTTTCCTCAATTCCAGTCCCCATAAATATTTTTTGAACACTTTTCTGGATAAAGAGGAAGGACGACTACCCTGTAATTTGGCCCTTCTATTTTCCGTGTCCTAGCTACTGGTCAGAAGGAGAAAGCTAGACTGGGGAGCACTTTAGCACTGGCTTCTGGGGTCCTAGGATCATGACATAGTACATTTTTATTGAATAAATAGTAATGAAGATTCTCATTTGCATATATTCTTGTGCATTTTTCCCCAAGTTCTTTCATACGCGTCGTTCTATCTGCCCCTCTTGACCTGGAGCAAAGAAATTACTAGATTGCAAAGCAAGGTGGGAGATGAAACAGAAACAATACAGGGGTTGCACTCGTTGAGTTTAGAGGTTTCATACTGGGCTTTTTCATAATGTGTATCTGAAAATGTCTTACTTCTACTGCTTTCCTCGTTTCAGTTAATGTCATCACCATCTACCACATTACCTAACTTAGAAACCTCTGACTCATTTCCTATTTGTCTCTCTCTGCCCACTCACATGCATCAGTCACCAAATCTTATTCATTTTATTCTCTAAATATTTTTCCACTCTTTCTCTGCCTCTTTGAGTGGTAGTAAGGGTATAATTCCGATCTTTCCCATATATTACCCAGACAATCAAAATAGTCTCCCAACTAGGTCTTTCCCTAGCCCACCTACCAAACAAGTTTAATACAAGCATTTGGTACCCTGCTTTCAGGGTAACCAAGATTGTCTTTTAAAGCATATATTTCAAAATTTCACTCCTCTCGTTAAACCCTGTATAGCCAACAGGGTACTGTTGCAACTCCTTGGCAAGGTTCTCTCAGACCTTATTTACAACACCCATCCGTCACACAGCCAAGACTCCATCAAGGGATCCTTTTATATGCCTTCTAGGCCGTCCAGAGCCTTTGTGCAAGCATTTTTTTTTTTTTTATACAACCCAAATGCCCACTCGTTATGCCCAAAGAGCTTCTTCTTAGTCTTCAAGATGCAAGTCAAGATACAACTATTTCCCCTTTGTATGTCTGTACTTATTCCCTCTACCAGACCCCTGTGGCTTACTCTTGTGTTCCAACAGTCCATTGGTCATTCTGTGTCTTTTTCTCTAATCATTGCATGCTACTTACATATTATCACTGTTTTGTTTGTCTAACTCACAGCCAATGCATGGGGTGAAGACTAGTTCTTAATCTTGCAACTCTTGTATTCCATTTGCCCTTTTTCTTGCTACCACATCAGCCTTCAGAAGTGTTGGCATAGTATCTGACAAATATTAAATGTGCTTTAAATGTTAATTTTTTTGTCTACTTCCCCCAGAATGTAAAAGTGACTGTCATTTATCTAGGGATTATTATGTTCTAGTCACTGCTTTATGTACCTTATTGGGTTTTGGTGTTATTACCTCCAGATTCTTTATAAGGGTACCGAGGCTCCTTCTTTATTTGCCTTTTCTTCTAGGACATTACAAAGTGGTTCATCAGTCAACCTAACAGGTTAATCTACCATAAATTTTTTATGGATTCTATTGGGTGATTGTGTTGCCCTTCTCAGGTACGATATATGCTGTTCATTAGGGACCTTCCAAGGTTTTCCCTCAAATAGTGACAATAATGATTAGATGGAGGTGGGTCAGTGGTATGCTGGTGTCAGATTGTACTGATTCCTGAGAATCAACTGTTAAATTTTCATGAATTTTATTAGCTGCTTGTTAAACTCAGCCTTTATTAAAAATCAAATTATGTAAACTTATCAAATTATATTTTAAAAGATGGTAAAAATGTATCACTTCCTAATTATTTTACTACATTTTACTATTATCTATACACTTGCAGTAATACATTTATTGTATCTGTATGATATAAATACTTTATAATGGTCTGCAACTGTGCATCTCTTCCCAACTCCAAGTTTAGTGACATCACATTGGTAGCTTGAAATTGGCTGTGGTGAGAGTATTTATACCATAGGAATTGACAAATACTATAACCCAGGGCTTCTATTCCCGCCCCTCCCCTGGTTATTAAACGTGTAGCAGACAACATTGGGATGGCAGCATATTAAAGAGGGTATTCTGCCATAATGATTGTTAAATTGTAAGAATATCGCTATAGTGTCGGCAATAAAACCTGCTGCTCCAAGATCCTTAAGGGATCCTTAGCCGCCTAGACCATCCAGTCCCTTCATGGGGACCTCTGGGACCTGCCCAGAAGCTAGCCACAAAATGATCAATGCCTGGCCCAACAGAGGCCTCTCAGACTCTGGCCTTGCACTAGCCTTTCAGCTCTTTACTATTTTGGGCATAGAAGAACGGGCAGAGGAGACCTGTTTTAGATTGGGAGTATCTTTCATTGGTTGTCGAATTACAGTAAGTAGGCAATCACTTATTCAACTGAGAGTTAGCAACAGCCTGAAAACATCAGTCTTCATCTTTCTCTGATGGAAAAGCTTCCTAGTTTCATGAAACAGCATATTCTCTGCATTACACACCAGAGTGGGTCATCATTTTCATCTAACAGGCTGATTCCCAGCCTTGGCTGCATATTTGAATCTACTGAGAAACTCTTAGAAAAATTACAAGTCCTAAGCCCCAGTGAAACCAGAATCTATTGGCAGGAGTGAGAGACTGGTACCCTGGCATCATTTTTTTAAAAGCTCTCTGAATGATTCCAATAAGCAGACACTGATCTAACATATAGCATGAGGCCAGAGATTAACTGTCTGGACATCTGGTTTGGAGTTAGACTCTACCATTCACCAGCTGTGTGATACTAGGTGAGTCAGTTACACTCTGAGCCTTGGGTTTCACATCTGTGCAATGGGAAAATCAATAACTTGCCTCACAGAATGCTGTAGAAATTACATGAAAGCATAAGGGAGAGCAATTTCTGAAGGGCAAAGTGCTAAACAATATAAGTAACTGGCTACTACCATGTTCTTGCTTTGTCCAACAAGTAAGCTTGTAGCCACATTGCATATATCAGTGTTACAGTGTTTTCTTAACACTAGCCACAAATCCTCTGCCCACTTCTGCAGAATTGAATAGTACTCACAATTTTAAGCACACCTGGTGTAATTGTGGGATCGCCTTCCAACACTATTTTTGAAAGCCAGCTATGATATTGGCCTCGGTCACCTTGCAGGACAGGGAGGTCCAAAGGTTACTTACAATTGGATGCTCCTATACCATTTCTAATGCCCTGCTTTTACATGTCACCCAGTATCACTTTGTTCTTTTCATGGACAGGAAAGCCAGTAACCCCCATGACCTTTGATTCTCTTCCCTTTATTTTAGAAGCAAATACACTTTAGCTTCCAGGATTAGACAAGTAGAAAATTGTGAAAACAATGTTCCAATTCCTTTGTTTGTTGAAAGATGCAGGATCCTGGCTAGATGCTTATGTATCTAAGAGTAACAGATGAAAAGGCTTGCTTCTTAACTTCAAAACCAGCCTGCGGGCCCAGCCCCGTGACCGAGTGGTTAAGTTTGTGTGCTTCGCTTTGGCAGCCCAGGGATTTGCCAGTTCGCATCCTGGGCGGGGATATGGCACGGCTCATCAGGTCATGTTGAGGCAGCATCCCATATAGCACAGCCAGAGACACTCACAGCTAGAATATATAACTACGTACTGGGGGGCTTTGGGGAGAAGAAGAAAAAAAAAAGAAGATCGGCAACAGATGTTAGCACAGGTGCCAACCTTTGAAACAAAAGACCAGCCTGGCCAGAGACCAGGCCCTGAGTTTCCGTTTTCAGGTACTAAAGCTTCTGGATGGGAGAAGAAAGGCAGTGGCCTGACTCAAAAACCCAGGAATGCCACAGCTGATGTTCTAGAACAAGCTGTTGTGTACAGGAGCACCAGATGTCCTGACATCACAGGGCGGATGTCACAGATCTGAGAAAATCTGTGGTAAGAAAGAGCCAATTGACAAGATTTTTTTTTCTAATTAATTCTGCTTTTCTGATTAAGGAATGCTTATAGTAAAAAAATCAACACAGAAATGGATAATACTTCTAAAGGATTCATATTTAGACCCAGCAGATCAACATTTTAGATTTTGGGATATATTCTTTGAATATTTTCCTTTTTTGGACAGAATTTCTGCTTATAACATGATTTTCATGATTTTCTTCAAATAATAAAATATTATGAACAGTTTTATAATGTGAGACCAAGCATGGTAATATCATCCTCTTTCTTTCTCTCTCTGTGCACACCACACATACACACATGTGTGCTCGGCACTGTGCTATGTGTTCATTTTTGATTAGAGCTGTTTGGAAAAGGGGGTTTGTTGTCAGTATTATCGCAGAATTCCTGGGCTCTTAGGAATAGCCAGATTTCATCTAACAGCTCTGCTGTGCCAGGCAGGTTTTAAGTTTGCATCCACCATAATCCCATAAAGTGTACTCTGAGATATCTGTATCACACTCTGCTCCTCATCTTAGAAAACTAAACAAGGCTAAAAATATCTTCACTCCAAATAAGATTGGCTAGAAAACAGACCTCCGGGAGCTCTGCCCACCCTGCCCTGTCCTAGCCAGCTGTGGAAGGGGCTAATGAGCCGGAGCCGGGAGAGGACTGTGGGCGGAATGTGCGTGCAGAGCCATTGTCCATCCATTAGCAGATGCTCATCCTCAGATTGGAGGAAGGTCAATGGCTCTTGAAGTCACTTTTAGCAGCATAGGAAAGGGCCTACATAAACAGTGGGGCCTGGCCAGAAATAGAATCACCCTACTGGAAGGGTCAAGGTAGCTTATCAACTGGGTAAGCTTATCAACTTCTGCCTCTCTGTATGGGATACAGGAGACTCATCAATTTAAGAAATTGTTAGAGTACCAAGTCTGATGGTCCTTCCCTCAAGTCTGTGTTAGCCTGCCTGCATTTTCCAGGGTGAAATCCCACCCCTCACTAATTGCACCCTATATGGGTGGCCTTGGAGGATACCTGGTGCTCCTGCAGCGGGCCCGTTCCCAGATTCCGCTCTGCATTCACACGCTGTCACCATGTGCCCCCAGCCACCAATGGACATTTCTTTTTTTTTTTTTTCCTGCTTTATTTCCCCAAATCCCCCCTGGTACATAGTTGTATATCTTAGTTGTAGGTCCTTATAGTTGTGTGGACATTTCTTAGGAGGGTTGAAGCTTATTGATTTTCTTTTAGGCTAATGGCTTATCCATCTATGGTTCCTTACTGGCTGATGGATATGTACTTATTTATCATCCATTTAATCACCCATTAAAGGAGATTTACAGAATGTCTATTAAATACCTTGGGGAATACAGAGAACTCTAGGACCTTGTCTTTACCCTAAAGAAGGTTCCATTTGGGAGGCACAAAACGGACACATATGAAACCTATTAGGGTTGTTGAGGCAGAATTTGATTGAAGATAGATTTACCTAGTTTGTATGAAAATGTCAGAACAGAGGACTGATGAAAACCAAAGGCATCTGTGGTGCTCCCTCCCAGAGGTGGGGGTTTATCTCAGCCTTGATGAATGGATGGAAAAGGTGTGCTTGGACTCAGGTAAGGGGACAGGAGGGATGTATGTTCCTCACACAGAAATGAGCAGGAAACACGCTGGACTCATGAGACAGTGAAGAAACTGGACAAATCTGTAGCAGAAAAGTATGCTGGTTTCAATCTATACATGACATAGATTGGATTCAGATTCAAAAGGAGGAGGGGAAGACACTCAGAGGAAATGAGAAGCTGCATCATAAGGAGTTCAAAAGTGAGTGAGGCTGAATGTCTCTAGTTTCCCTTGGGTGTCATTAAGTTAGCAAACGCTACTCTGGAGTTAAATAGTTCTCTTCTGCATGACTTGACCTGATTCCTCCTGAAATCCTTTTTCGTTGTAGGTCAGTGACTCTGAGTCAGTGGTGGAAATGGTGATGACCTATGAAGCCTTGTGTAGCTATTTGGTACCATTTGGGATAGTTCTTTAGACAGTGGTGAAGACACTGACTATTTAATTTTCCAATAATGATGCCAGGTTGCATGGAATCAGCTCATTTTCTCTCCCTGTGACCAACTGTATGTATTATAAAGATGGCTGATCATGGACTTGAATAGGCTCACCAGGATTTTCACTTCCATCTTTAGACCCATCAGCACTGTGTATCCACCAGTTTGGTTGACTAGCCCAGACAGAGATAAACTTAAGAGAATATTAGTGATTCAGTCCTAATGCAAATTAATTGTTTAAAACATGCTATAGTCCTTGTGGTTCTCCTCTCTGCCCCCTCCCCCTAATCCTTTCTTTAGGCCATTGAAAGAGAGAGGAAATAAATCCTAATGCTATCTTTGTGATGAGTCTTCTGGCTCTATTGCTGGTAGTTACAATTCAAGGGTTGAGTTTCTTTTGGTACCCATGGTACCAAAGCATGTACTCATTCTAAGTCTCCTGGGCCTGAAATGGTCTAGAATAGAGTCAGAGTATCTAGTTCATCCTTTTCATACTCCATATGAGGAAACCGAGGACCTAAGAGGGAAAGTGACTGTTTATGTTTCGTTAAGGAATGGTCCAAGCCCCAACTGCCTGTTTCCAAATTACTGTGCTGCTTCTGTCTTCAGTCAGCCCCCATCCGGCTGCCCATTCCTCCCATTACCACTTATCGTATAAGTGTGTAAAATAAAAATACTGAAATTAAAAATTAAATCACCAATCCTCCCCCGAGAATAATATAACTATGGTTAATATTTTGATTTATATCTCCTCAAACTTTTTCTTTGTGAGTATGGTTATTGGGTACATAACATACATATTTTATTCAAATGGAACCACAGCTTTATTTGTTCTGTAACCTATTTTTCTTATCTACATCTATCACGAGTGTCTTTTCACATCACCAAATATAGACCAGCCTCTGCATTTTTAAAGTCTGCATTGCATTCTATTTTATGGATGAATCATAATATTTGAATACAATATCCTACGGCTGTATATTTAAATTATTTCCAGGATCAGCACATGTCTATTTATTTCTTTAAGACAAATTCCAACAAGTGGAATTGCTAGGCCAGAAGATGTGTGCATTTTTGAGACTTTTGATACGTTACCAAAATGCCCCCTGAGAAGGTTGGGACAATTCACAATCTTACTAGGAGTATAGGAGAACATTCTTTTCCTGCATGCTCATAAACAGCAGACACTAGCATTTTCATTCTTCATTTACAATCTGACAGATAAGCCACTTTATGCTCTTTCTGTTGTTATTTTGTTTTGCTTTTTTTATGAGGAAGAGTGTTGCTGAGCTAATGTCTGTTGCCAATCTTCCTCCTTTTGCTTGAGGAAGATTGTCACTGAGCTAACATCTGTGCCAATCTCCCTCTATTTTATGTGGGATGCCACCAGAGCATGGCTTGATGAGCAGTGTTAGGTCCATACCCAGGATCCAAACCTGTGAACCCCGGGCTGCTGCAGGGGAGCATGTGAACTTAACCCCTACACCATCAGGCCTGCCCCTACTCTTTCTGTTTTGATTTGCATTCTTTGATAACTGATGAGGTTAAATATTTTTTTCATAGGTTCATTGGCCTTTTGTAGAAAAGGAATATTTTCCTGAGGCTAATAGGCTCAGATTTTCTGCAACATACTGACCTTCACGGATCCGATTAAAAGGTATGGAACGGATGAAAGAACTGGTTTATTAGACCCAGTACAATGAGCTAGAGACTATGTCCTGCATTGCCCCTCAAGATTCTCTGGGATTAAAAACTAAGTAGAAACAAATGAAGCCACATGAAGAGAAGGGTGCTTTTATATTCTCAAAGCTGCACAGGCACTGGCTTATTCCCAGGCATTAACAGCAGGCTACATTGACCCTTTTTTTGAAAAAATACTATTGTCTGAACATTAACAACTATGTCTTGAACTTGGCCAAGTCCTATGGAAGCCCCTCTGAGACAGGTTTTTTCTGTGAGAGTAACACCTGTTCGGGTGGTTGACTTTTTCCGGTTATCCTAAGCCTAGAATCATGTGAATGCTACCCTCTTGGCCAACTACAGCCAACTGAGGCTGATTGACATTTCCCCAAACACTCTAAATTAT